>NC_138199.1:67782907-68183659 GCF_964194105.1 Spermophilus citellus
ACAGAGACTCAGCCTCTGCATTCTAGAGCTGGAGACTTCTTGGACTTTGGAAAGTCAAGTCTCACACTCAGAAAGAGGAGAGTGCTCCAAGAAGGAGTGTTCTAGACAGGCTTATAAAAGTGCAGGAGGGTAACTGATGAAGGGAAAAATCAAACTTAAGGTGGTCTCTTCCAGATTTCATGTGCAGCAAATGTTATTTTTGTCTTTTTTTTTTTTCACTTTTTTTTCAACTTGAAATTTCCAAAAAATCTGTATCCATAGCCTTGTGGCATTCTTAGCAACAAACTTAGCAACATACCAGAGAAAAACAAATTAACTAGTTATCTGTATTTTTTAACTAGATCTGTGAGCTCATCGACACAACTGACCTCATTGGGCCTGGGTTTTCAAATTTTCTGTGATGGGATGGTTGCTTAATTCTGTTGTTCTAAAGAACGGTAGAATCTTATTAGAAGACACAGGGAGGCTAAGACATACGGAGAATATAGAGCTTTAGTGCAAAGACAGAAGTGTAAAATTAAGATGGCTGAATGCTAGTGGGTGAACTCTGTCAAACATTTCATCTTCCTTCCACTCCAGGTGCCAAGGAATCATCTTCTTTTGTTGTTGTTGTTGTTTTTGGCAGAAGTTTGGAAGGAACCGCACACATTCTTCAACCATTCTCTGCTAGTAACCTGAATTTATGTATAACTGACTCTCATGTGTGTTTTCCAAAGTGCATTTATCCATCTCACTCTGCTGAGAATAAAAGATAAGCCACGGAGATAGTAGAAGAATGGCCTTTGATTGGATCAAGAAAAGTTGTATGTCTTTGAAGAAAAGGGCGGCATCGGCTTTGTGAACTGGTTCAGATCTGATGTTCCTAAAAGTTAAAAACATTAATAATCTCAAATATGTTTCAATCATTTGGAATTGATTTAGAAGAAACAAAAAATAGATATGTTGCCAGCAGCGTTAGATTGTTAGACCGTAAACAACACTTTAAAAGAAGTGAACAGCTGTCAGTCTTCTCAGTCCTCTGTAGAGATTTAGCTTTGGAACATAACAAGTTTGCAAATTAACAGATCTCATCTGAATTCCATCCTTTTTTTCTGAAGCTTCTAACCCCTCCCCTTCAAGAGCTCAGCCCTTTGATTCTCTTGATCCAAAAGACTTTTGCTCCTTTTTCTCCCTTTTGGATATGCTAATGATCAGGCTGGTGAAAGTGAGACTTAATGAAGACGTGCTATAATTATTTTTAAATGATAGTGATTCTACAGTAAGTGTTCTGTATAGCTTCATATAAAAGTGACTGAATGAATGAAGGCTTTTTTTTTTTTTTTTTTTGGTACCAAGGATTAAATCCAGGAGCACTTAAACACTGAGTCAAGTCCCCAGCCCTTTTTTTCTACTTTATTTAGACAGAGTCTCCCTGAGTTGCTTAGGGCCTCACTAAGTTGCTGAGGCTGGCTTTGAACTCACGATTCTTCTGCCTCAGTCTCCAAGGGGTGGGAGGTTTTCTGGGGGCTGTTGAGCTACATATTCAGGAAGGGCTGGCTTCTTGGGAAGCTCAGTCCATCAATAGCTGTGGGACTGGAAAGAGAACAAATTGAATAGACAGGCACGTAGGTCCTGATCCTGCTGCAGGCACTCTCTTGCTGTGTGGCCGGACTTCTCTTGGTCCAATGCTTCTGTTTGTTGTTCTGGTTACTTGGGGTTTGGCTTTGTATCAGGCCCTCTGCTAAAACTCACTTACACACATTTTCGCATTGGAGTCTCACAAAATTATATGGAAAATATGTAATGCTGTCCATATTTCACTGTTGAGAAGTCTGTAAATAGGAGGTGTGGGGGACTAAGTACACTATTTGAGGTTTCACTTCTAGTAAATCATGAGGAAAAGACTCAAACTCTTGCCTGTGGCCCGAGCTTATCATCACTATATGGAAAGCATTGGCAAATGATGGCTGCCTGGAAGTTTTTGTACAACTTGAGAGCTAAAATAGTTGGTACGTTTTAGAATACTTAATAAGATCAAAAGAATATTTCACGACATGTGCAATTATGTCATGTCTATGTTTGAATGTCTACAGAGTTTTATTGGAACACTCATTTGTCACGTTATCTCGCATTTGTACTGCAATGGTGAAGTTGAGTTATTGGGACAGAAACTCTACGGTCCACAGAGCCCCAGATTCACTCTCTGCCCCTTTATAGATAACCTTTTGCCATCCATAAAACGAATGCAGGGAAAGAGACCAATCACTCCTCAGGTCTCTTTTAACTTTGATGTTTTGAGAATTGCAGAGAAAATTGCTTAGCTCTTCTGTTTTCCTGGGAGGTCTCTAGTTCTTTGGCCTTTCCTCACTCACAATAATTGGATTTTCCTCTTTGCTAAAACATCTAGCTAAAATAGACATCCCAATTCCAACCCCAGTCATAAGTCCATGTCCTGAAATCTCACCTCTCTATATCTATTCCTTCATTGATTCATCTATTTTGAATAATAACAGTATTGCCATTTATTAGATGTCTGTGATCTTAAGCTCTCATTGGGGTTGTAAAAATGGCTAGAGATGATAAATGTAAGGTCAGGATTATTATTTCCATTTCTGAGAGAATTGAAGCTCGAGGAGGTCAAATTGCTTCTCCATGGTACATATGTTAGTATGTTGTGCTTCCAGTGTTCGAATCCAAGTCTTTCTGATCCTGTGTAGATTGCATGTCCTGTCTGAGGATATTGTTGCACTCTGTTCCTACACCATGGCTTACCCTGTTCCTCTGAATATATATCCCTTCATTTTTTCCCTTTTTCCCTTCCTCCCTCCCTCCCTCCCTCCCTCCCTTCTTTTTTCTCTTCTCTCTTCTTTTCTTGTAGTGCTGGGGAATCAAACCCAAGGCCTTGAGCATGCTAGGCAAGTGCTCTACCACTGAGCTACATTCCCTACTTTCCTCTCACTTTTTCTAAAGGTCTTTTCTTTTTGTATTTAAACATCCTGAAAACAACATTGCCTTGGGCTGTCTTCTCTCTGGCTAGAATATTGACCTTAGCTACCAAAAATAAGAGTAGCATTTCTTTAACCCTTGTATTCACACACCAGACACTACGCTCAATATTGTGTAAAGTATTGTCTGATTGGGATCTTACGAGAACTTTATGAGGTACCTATTTTTATTACCACTTAAAAACTTAGAAGCTTTGGAAAGTATTTGAAATTATTCAGAGGCAAGCGAGTTAGGAAGGGGTTAAACAGAGATCTGAACCTTTCGTACTTCTTGGTCAGTATGTCTACACTATCCAGGTTCCCAACCTGTAGGATTCTCTCCTGTGTGAGAGACCAATCTTGCATGTGACTGAGTCACACTCCCCGGCTGGGTGCTGAGGCGCTCAGTCACAGAAATGTGGCAGAGATATCCCCACCCTTCTTGGGTTCCAGGGTCGGTGTCTCGTGCATGGGTGTGTGGATACAATGTTCCATGGAAGTGCCTTGTGTGTGTCCCCTTCTCTTACTGTGCCGTTGGGTGTGTCCTACCCAGGTATCAGTCAACCTGCTGACAGTGGACATCATGAAGATAGATTCAGCTCCCCTTGCCTCATTTAAGTAGCTTCTCCTCAATAATAGGGGTCAGCGCGTGTTCTCTCTCTCTTCCAGCAGACCTTTAAGGTCAGAGGAGCCGTCACCGCGAAACGGTATTTGTGTCTCTTGTGTGGTTATTTTGCGCAGCCCAATCAGCCCAGTTCAACTGGAGTGACCCCTGGTCACTATTTAGTCATGAACAGAAACCCAGCACTCCTGGACTATGCCTGGTCCCCTCTGGCTGCCTCCTTTTCAACACCACTCATTCTCTTCTACATCTCACAATCTTTTCCCTACCTTCCCTACATTACTGACACTACTCTTATGGTTCTCTTGTTATTTTATTCCTTTTTTATTTCCTTTCAATTTAGAGAACTTCTTCAGCCATTCTTTGTCATAGTTTCTCTTCATTTGAGAATGTCTCGATTTCTTCTTTGCTTAGTTTCCTTGGATATAGAATTTCCCACTGACAGTTTTCTCATAGGATTTGAAAAAAAATATGCCACTTCCTTCTAGCCTCCATTGTTTCTGTTCAGAAATCTGTTGCCATTCAACTTGTTTTCTCCTATAAATGATGCATTATTTTTTTCTGGCTACTTTCAAGATTTTTTTACCCCCCTGTAGTTTTCTAGAAATTTTATTGTCATGTGTTTGGGTGTGAATTTCTTTGGATTTATCCTGTTTGGGTTTCCCCAGCAGATCGTAGTGGTATGAATCCATAGGTATATGTGTGTATCAGTGTGTGTGTGTGTGTGTGTGTGTGTGTGTGTGTGTGAGAGAGAAATCTTTGTCTCAAATCTCAGAAAATGTCAACCATTGCTTCTTTGACTGCTTTTTTAGTTCCACTTTCTCCTCTTCACTGAGACTCCAAAAATATAGATGTTATATGTATCTTTTGTTGTAGTCTCACATGTCCCTGAAGAGGAATGGTGACTGACACTCTCAAAACCAAAGGAGGCATAATGACCACAGTAGAGATACAGTGACACAGAGCACAAGTGGTGGTGAATGGAGAGTCCGGGAGGGAGGTTAAGCAAACTTAACAGAGAAGTAACATTTGAACTGGGCTTTGAAGGATCTGAATGCATCAGCAAGGGGAGCACATTCTAGTTAGAGAGGAGGATCTGGGAAAAGCAAAGGAGGCGTGGACATGTCCTGTAGGGTATATAAGTTTCTCAGTACCAGTGGGTGTGTCCAGAGAGTGCCATCCTTAGGACACTGGAACAGAAGGGGTGGTGCAAGGTATCACCAAAGCTCAATTTTTTTTAAATGTAAAAAACTTTATACACTTCTTCTAATATCCTATTCTACTTCTACAAAAATGTTCTGAATCGAGCTGGTCTTAAACTACTTGCAGATGAGCTAATGTTCTAGGTTTGCTTTTCTGTATCTCTGGACTACAATTTGGTGACTTTCAGGGATATTTTCCCCTCCTCTATCCTGTGGTTTGCTCTGTGGAATGTATTGTGAATGGAAAGGTTGAACAGGGTCCCTGAAGTTTTGCAGTACTTCATTTAGAGGTTTCTGGAGAGGTGCTTTTGTTAGTCCTGGTTGACTTCTTGGTCTTGAGGATGATTTCTGAGTCAATGAAAATTCTTTGTCAAAAGCTGCAGAAATCAGTTCTTTCTAATTTGGGCAAGAAAAGAATCCATTGAAAGAATTTAGAGTAGCTTATTCCAGAGGGCCAGAGAACCAGACAGAGATGGAGCTGGAACAAAACCCCAAAGTATACCAAAGAAGGGTCTGGTGCAGATGCCTGTGCTGCCCCGTGGGTACATCTGTCAGGCTGTACCACTACTACTGGACATGGCTTGTGGCCATCATCAGAATTGCTGCTAATATATCCTCCAAACTGGATGGAGATCATTGTCAGGTGCTGAAATGGATCCTGTACTGTTTCTCCCTGTTCACACCCATCAGGTACAGATTCTATCTTTGTACTGGTTACTCTGGGCCCATACTCGGGCTGCAAAGGATGCTGGTAAAGTGAGTATCCAGCACCTAAGATTCTGTAATGAGTGACAGGCTCAATTCTCCAAACACAGAAGGAGACTAAGATGTCAAATGCTTGTCTAATGTCCACTGCAGTCTCAAGCTGTCTATTGCATACATGCCACCAACGTTCTTTCACTGGAGTCTAATGGGAAACCCACAGTACATTTGCAACAGGAAAAAGATTTTACCAACTCTCTGATATAGAGGAAGGAAACTCGACTCAGGGAAGTTAAGCAGCAGGGAGAAAACTCTTGAGTCTTAGATTACTTACTGACCTCAAAAGCAAAAGGGCTGGCTCAGCCTTCGCTAGGTCTGTCAGTGAGCTAATTCTGGTTCACCAAACAAAAGTGAGATTTTAAATGTGGATGGCCTTGCCTTGATTTGTGAACGATGTTCAGAAATCATAGATAAAGGTGATTTTTGTTTGGCTCATAATAAAAATTGGATGAACTAGAACCAAGTGCCTTTTCTTATTTTGCAGATGGGGAAACTATTGCATGTTTAGATGTAGTTATATAACTACCAGGTGGTAAACCCAAGGCTGGGACCCAGTTTTTCCATTTCTCTTTTGGTATTTTTCTCACTGTTCTATGAGTATTTCCTCATAAAAATTCCCTTTTCTTTGTGTTATATATAAATGAATTGGGCTTGAAGCCTGTACCATAAGGGGTACAGGCTTCAAGTCCAATTTTTATACATAATGATTGGGTTGATAGGGACATAACCATTGATTTTACTTCTCATGGATGGTTCCTCGGATGTGGGATGTGCATTTCTATGCTCTGATTTTAAAAAGTAAACTTTTGTGAATTTTTCCCTTTTTATTTGAGGTACTTACACTGTCAACTTCGATTCCAGATGTATCAGTTCTTGGGCTTAGTTCAAATTTATTTCGAATCATTAAAATATGGCTATCATATCACATAACAAATCACATAGGTACACACATACCTAAGGAGTTAAGAGTGTAGGCAAGGGGAAAAATGTTTATTTTTTGCCCTGCAACAAAGGTATTTTGGGTATGCAGCATGTTGTCTTAGCAGCTGCTGGCTCTTTTAGTGTTAGATTAGCTTTAGTCCTTTCTGGTGATTAACAGAAGCTGGGGTGGGATCTATTACTTTGCCTAAGAATATCAAGTTTATACAATCACGTCAATAATTGACAATTTGCTGTTAAGTGGCAGACTCTAGTGTTCTCCCAGGGCAGAAGAACACAGAGGAAAGAGACAGGTTGGATTTACGGTAGTCATCAAGTTTTCTGAGTGACGCACAGGAAGCCTAAACTAAGTGCAGAGAGATTGAATTGCTGGGTTGCGACTCCCGTTACATGGGCTATCCAGTAGTGGCAGGATTGGCCAAGCTAAGTCACTTTCTGTACCTCAGTTTCTCCACCACCGTGTGCCAGGCCCCTCATGTTTGTTAGCTCGTCACTCCTTCCCTACTCACCTATTATGGACTTGTATTCTCCGTTTTACAGGTGAGGAAACCAAAGCTCAGAGAAGCCAAGAAATTTTCTTTGAGGTCATGGAGCTAGTGAATAGCAGAGTAGAGGTGCAAGCTTAGATCAGCAACACTCCAGGGACACTCTGCCTCCCTACCTCTGCCTCTCGATCAGCATCATCTGAGCATTCCCCACAGACACCAATGCACAGATGATCACCTACTTCATCCTTTGCAATGGCCGTGTTTTGGATATATTGGGGAACGGGTGCTTAAAAACACAATTGCTAGACTTAACAGGGATTTTTTTTTTTTGAGATATTGAATTATGTAATTCTGTGAAGTCATCATTCACTTGATACTTGAAGCAGGTGTGAGGTTGGGGCTGACTTATATGATTTTATATTTTATTGTCTTCTGTGTTTCCTGTAGACTGAGGAGTCACAGGTAAAGCTAGGTCTGGGGACTGGAATTTGATGATAGGCATGGAAGGCAATTTAGTCAAGGGGTGGTAGGTATTGGAAGAGGAAAGAGATGAAGGAAAGATGAATGTTAGAGTAGTCATTTCATTTGGGGCCGTGAGAGGCAGGCAGGCGGGCGAGCATTAGTGGACCAGAGGGGAGGCTGCTAATAATGGAAGAGTAAGATCAATCAGGAGCAAGCAGAGAGACACTTAGCCCTAGCGGGGAACCCAGGCCAGGGCGACTTGCTGAAGAGCAAACTAGTCCAGAGAAATTCAGAACTGCCACACTGCTGAGGTCACTTGGTAGATGGGGTCATTTCAACCTGAAATTGAAAGGCTGCATCTGGATCTAAGCAGAAAGAGGACCAAGTGACTCTAGGGGTAGGAGTGAAGGGGACAATATTCACCTAAATATCGTCACAGCATATCTCTAATTTGTCTTGCTGTTTCTAATTGATGTCCCCAGGACTTGTTGCCCACTGGTAAACCAAGCAATGACTCTATTATCTAGCTCTGCAGGGAAATATCATCATACGATTTTTAAAAAACTCAGGTTTAGCTCTGTAAGCACTGAGACCTGATTTAACCATGTTCCCCCCGCCCCATGGGGTGCTTTCTAAAAGGCACTTTTCTTTTTCTTGTTATGTGAGTACCGTCCAACATTTTATTTAGGAAATTCGATAATTTTGCTGGTCTGCAGTGTATAGAGAGCCCGTTAGAGGCTGCTAAGGTGTGGGCCTTTCTGTTCCCAGACTGTGGTTGGGGGGTCATGATCTCCCCACGGCTGCCTTGCCCGCTCCCTGCGGCTGGAGTGTCTGCCAGTTCCCGCCCTGGCTCCACTCTGGATGGCAGCCGCCCCTGGCCACGGCTGTTTTCCGTTCTCTGTTGTAGTTTTCTTCTACTATTTTTCTCAGCCACATCTTCACTCCTGATGCCTGGGGTTCACTTCTGTCGCCATTCCCAGGTAACCTTCCTTCTGGTCTGCATACTGATGATTTGCAGGCCTGGATGTCCCTTAGGGGATTTAGTGCCTCCTGGCTCTTTGCAGCACTGCTTGGGGGTCACTGGGAAGGGAGATGCCTTCCTTTCCTCCTTTGACTCTTATTTCTTCTGTCCTTGGGGTTCATGTCTTGCTTCAGTTGCTAAAAAGAAAGGCTCCCTTAACCATGGAGGTGTTAGGAGGCATGGTAGGGCTTGCTGGGCAGAGCTGTCCTGGGTCATCAGCCATGTGTGGTGTGCCAAGTTCAAGGGCAAAGATCAGCACCTTCCGGGTTGCACACTTTGGCAGGGACATCACTAACCCTTGGATGATATTGGGGAAAGATTATAAAGAAGCCCATTTTTCTCTTCCTGTTAGTATTATTAAGAGCATAGATTTGGAGTTGGGCTACTTGGGTTCAAATCCCTGCCCTTCCACTTACTACCTGTGTAACTGGATTGGTCAACTTTTTGTCACTGTGTCCGGACCTAACAGGAGTTAGAGAAGAAAAAGGTTTATTTGGGGGCTCATGGTTGGCTGATTCCATTGCTGTAGGCCTGAGATGAGGCAGCAGAACACCAGGGCAGAAAGGCAGATGGAGGAAAGATGCTCAGGGCAGCCAGGAGTCAGAGAGAGGGGGGGGAGGGGGAGGGGAAGGGGGGGGAGGGGGAGGGGAAGGGGGGGGAAAGGGAAAGAGAGAGAAGCCAGGGACCAGATATGTAATCTCCAAAGACAGACCCTAGTGGCTTACTTCCTCCAGCCACACCCCTCTTGCTAAGGAAGCTGGCGCAGGTGGAAGGAGGAGTTGAACAAAGAAACGGGTGTCTAGCTTTTTGAGTTCTTTATATACTCTAGAGATTAGTGCTCTATCTGATGTGCACGTGGTAAAACATTGCTCCCAAGCTGCAGGCTCTCTATTCACCTCACTGATTGTTTCTTTTGCCAAGAAGAAGCTTTTTAGATTGAATCCATCCCATTTATTAATTCTTGATTTTAATTCTTGTGCTATAGGAGTCTTATTAAGGAAGTTGGGGCCTATCTGACGTGATGGAGATTAGGGCCTACTTTTTCTTCTATTAGATGCAGAATCTCTGGTTTAATTCCTAGGTCCTTGATCCACTTTGAATTGAGTTTTGTGCCTGGTGAGAGATAGGGGTTTAATTTCATTTTGTTGCATATGGATTCCAGTGTTCCCAGCACCATTTCTTGAAGAGTCTATCTTTTCTCCAATGTATGTTTTTTTTGGCACCTTTGTCTAATATAAGATAACTGTAATTATGTGGGTTAGTCTCTGTGTTTTCTATTCTGTACCATTGGTATACCCATCTATTTTGGTGCCAAATCCATGCTGTTTTTGTTATTGTTGCTCTGTGGTATAGTTTAAGTTGTTCGGGTATAGTGATGCCATCTGCTTCATTCTTCTTGCTAAGGATTGCTTTACCTATTCTGGGTCTCTTATTTTTCCAGATGAATTTCATGACTGCTTTTTTTTATTTCCATGAGAAATATCACTAGGATTTTAATTGGAATTGCATTAAATCTGTATAATGCTTTTGGTAGTATGATCATTTTGACAATATTAATTCTGCCTATCCAAGAATAAGGGAGGTCTTTATCTTCTAAGTTCTTCTTTAATTTCTTTTTTTAGCATTCTGTAGTTTTCATTGTAGAGGTCTTTCACCTCTTTTGTTAGGTTGATTCCCAAGTATTTTTTTTTTATTTTTTTGAGGCTATTGTAAACAGGGTAGTTTCCCTCATTTCCTTTTTAGAGTATTTGTCACTGACATACAGAAATGCCTTTGATTTATGGATGTTGATTTTATATCCTGCTATTTTGATGAATTCATTTACTAGTTCTAGAAGTTTTCTGGTGGAATTTTTTGGGTCTTCTAGGTATAGAATCATATTGTTGGCAAATAATGCTAATGTGATTTCTTCTTTTCCTATATGTATCCCTTTAATAATTTTTTTTGTCTAATTGCTCTGGCCAGTGTTTCAAGAACTATGTTAAATAGAAGTGGTAAAAGAGGGCGTCCCTGTCTTGTTCCAGAGTATATAAAGAACTCAAAAAGCTAAACACCAAAAAACCCCAAATAACCCAATAATAAATGGGTCAAGGAACTGAACAGACACTTCTCAGAAGAGGATATACAATCAATCAACAAATATATGAAAAAATGTTCAACATCTCTAGCAATTAGAGAAATGCAAATCAAAACTACTCTAAGATTTCATCTCACCCCAGTCAGCAGCTATTATGAAGACAAACAACAATAAGTGTTGCCGAGGATATGGGGAAATAGGTACACTCATACATTGCTGGTGGAACTGCAAAATGGTGCAGTCAATCTGGAAAGCAGTATGGAGATTCCTTGGAAAACTGGGAATGGAACCACTGTTTGACCCAGCTATCCTACTCCTCAGTCTATACCCAAAGTACTTAAAAACAGCATACTACAGGGACACAGCCATATCAGTGTTTATTGCAGCACAATTCATAATAGCTAAACTGTGGAACTAACCTAGTTGCCCTTTGGTAGATGAATGGATAAAGAATATGTGGTATATATACACAAGGGAATATTACTCAGCAATAAAAGAGAATAAAATCATGGCATTTGCAGGTAAATGGTGGAGAATATAATGCAAAGTGAAGTTAGCCAATCCCCAAAAACCAAATGCCAAATATTCTCTTTGATATAAGGAGGGTGATTCATAGTGGGGTTGGGAGGGGGAGCATAGGAAGATTAGGTGAACTCTAGATAGGGCAAAGTGGAGGGAGGGGAAGGAAGGGGATATGGGGGTAAAAATGATGGTGGAATGAGATGGATATCATTACCCTAAGTAATGATGTGAATATACTTTGTATACAACCAGATATAGAAAAATTGTACTCTATATGTATAATATGAATTGTAATGCATTCTGTATAACAAATTAGAATAAAACATTAAAAAAATCATACAAATTAAAAAAAATCGAGAAGCAGGTGTCACAAAGTTTCACTTGGTCCCATGGAAAGCTTTGGAGCTGAAAATGGCCCATCAGGACTCCCATGCAGCTACACAGGCTGTCCTGTGCAGGGGCAGAGAACCATGCTGTCATGGCTCTCTTCTGCTGAGGGTGGCTCATTGAGAAACCTCAGCAAGGAGAGTGCTCTGGTTGAAGGTGACCCTGAATGGTGTATCCCAGCTTCCACTGCACTCAGGTTGCAATTTGGAGGATGTATGAACCTGAGGGAGGTGGAGGGCAGGAAGGTAGGTTGGGAGTCTATTATAACGATCCCTGGTAAAGATGAGTAAAGTCAGTAAAGTAGCAGCAGTGGGATGTGGAGGTCAGTGTGGGGCAGCGTGAGAGGAGGCAGAGTCTATGTCTGATCTAGTTTCCTAATGCAATGGTTCTTAACTAAAGATGGGGGCTTGCTCCAGGGTATATTTGGCAATGTCTGAAAACATTAAAGTGGACTTTCATTTCTACTTAAAAACACAGAGATGGAAGTAGGGAAGAACAAGCAAATAGTATGGATGATTCTATGAGAATAACCTGTTTTTTTGCTACAGCAGTAAAAGTTTTGCAAAGAAATAGAACTACTGGGATACGTTTAGAAGGCATTGTTGGTGCTGGGGGTGTATTTCAGTGGTGGAGCACATGCTTAGCATGAACAAGGCCCTAGATGATTCAATCCTCAGCACCAGAAGGAAAAAAAAAAAAATGAAAAGCATTGTTTAGGTTTTAGCAGAGAAAATCAAATGATGAACAATTTAATGAGGCAATACCTAAAGCTGCTTAGGGAGGTTAGAATATAGGTCGTGGAGAAGCATGATATAAAATATAAATCAAGTTTGTTTCTTAATATTGGCATGATCAGTGGGAACTTGGGTGTCCTCCCCTTCCTTGGCTGAAAGCTGGTTATTGTGCAGAGTGACAGGCTCAGCCAGGTGCACCGAGATGTCCCTGTCTCCAGGCAGTATTCTGGGGAAGTGACTCCTAGAGAGACTGTGATGGCCTTGGCTGGGACAGACAAATCTGAGCAGAAGGGTTTCACAGCTACAGGGGTGCAGATTTCTGGAATGGCCACTGGTGGGAGGAGAATAAGGGAAAAATGTAGAAATTCCTGGAGTAGGAACTGTATTATAGGTCTGGAGCCGTGGCTTGGAAACATGGTGTTAAAGTAAATATCTTAGGTGTTGGTGACCTCTGTTGCAATTCTGCTTTAGCTTTATTTACTAATTTAGCTTTATTTACTAAAAGAGGTGGTGATCTGGTTTTGGCCTTTGGCTGGTAGTTGGCTGACTCCTGGACTGAAGTCTAGAGAGGAGAGTACACTTACAAAACTGATTTCTTGTGCTTTTTAAGGAGGATGCAGATATGGAGATGGAGGTTCAACTGTCAGATTTATGATCAAGTGGGGAAAACACATTCGTTTTCTTTATTTTGGTCTCTTTCTCTTGGCCACCTTTCTTTTCTTTAAATAATTTGAAAGGCTTATATAGGTATGCATATATGCACAAAATTAATCTGAATTGCTTATTGATTGATAAACATTAATGGTATATTATTTTTTGAAGTGTTAAGTAGTAGGAGGAACTTTTTCTTGTCCCCTCTCTTAGTCCTTTGTAAATGCAATTTAGTTATTTTTCTCTTGGGTATAGGCTCGTAGTTACATTTTCTTCTATTTACCATTTACCTTGGGTCAGTTCTTAGTCTTGATTATATATTAGAATCACCTGGGGAACTTTTAGGCCTTGCCATGCCCAGACCACATGTGCAACAATTGAGTGGAGCTCCAGAGACAGGCCCAGGCATCATTATATTTTAAAAGTCCCTGAGGGATTCCCAAGTGCAGGCGAGGTGGAGAATCACTTCCTGGGATTTAAAGAAGAAGTAAAAGAGGTCTTCAACGGTTGCTTTAGATGCTGAAATAGAGGGACCTTTACCTCACCTTTGATGGCCCTCAGGTTCTAGACATGAAAATAGAATTCTTCCAATTTTAAGGGCTGTATTCAGACACACTTATTTCTTAGAGACACAGCTGAAAACCCTTTGTTGTGGTTTGGTAGAGGCAATAAAAAGAATACAAGAAAGCGACTGTGACTTGGCTGAGCTGTGTATATCTAGCCAGAAGTGCTTTCTCCATCAGTGAGTGTAGTGACAGCCTTTCCTGACGAAGCCTTCCAGGTTCCGGTGATTAAGTCATTACCCACAGAAGCCAACCTTACCAGAATACATGAGCAGGACAGATGTTCCCCGTCCAGAGGGGGAGAGCCTCCTGACATGGTCACGGGTGCAGAGATCCCAACGGGACCAAGCTGAAGATGACTTTTGTTTAAAATTAATTTAAAAATATACCTAGGACTATAATAAGGTTTTGTGAGTAGGAACTTTTTAAAGGGATCCCTGTAACCCTTTTGCTCACAAACATCACTCCTTCCATTTAACTTCTGGAAGGTTCTAACCTTATGGCACTGAATTGCTCAAGCGTTTAACAAGTCCTGTTTCAAAGACCTAGAGCTTTCATTCTTAAGCAAGAGTTAGTCATGATTTTTCTGGTGGTGGGGGAGGGAAGAGGACAAGGTTCCAAAGTGTTTTCCAGCCGGGAGCAAGTCATCTCTAACGTCCACTGCTCTTTCTTGGGTCCCATTATATAGTTGAGATAGAAGAGTTGCTTTTTTTTTTTTAGTGAGGAATGCTGGAAATGGGTAGGATTCTTTCTAGTGCAGGTAACCGGATGTCTGACACAAGACCTGGAGACGCACCATGCCAGGGCTGGTTAATTCAGTAGTGCAGCCTGCCCTGGCTTTGGATGGTGTCCTTGTGATTCCTGATCCCCTTTACATTAACTTTCTGGTCACAGAAGAGCTACTGTAGTTCTGACTATCTTGACATCCCTTGACAGCATCAAAAGGTGGGAAGAGAAGAGGGTCTTTCTCCTCTGAGTCTCATTATGGTTATTTTAATCAGAAAGGAAAATCTTTCAGGAACTCCCAGAAGACTTCAGACCTGGAGGCGGAAGTTGTCAATTGCAAACCTACCTTGGTAGAGGGGTCACTATGATTGTCCTAGGGGTTTGCTAAGCTTTTCCTGTAAAGAACAAGACTGTGAATAATGTAGGCTTCTTGAGCCATTTAAGGGTCTCCATTGCATAGTCATCTTTTATTTTTTCCTCTTAATCCTATAAAAATATAAAAACCATTATTAGCTCAAGGGGTGTTGTGTGTGGCCATGACCCCAGCATAAACTAATTAATTACATTTCATCTTCTGAGACTGCCACCCACTTTGTGAACAAAACTGTGGGCGTCCAGCAGTGTTTACCTCAGTATCTGATCTGTAAAATTGTTGTGATAATTGTTAAATGAGGTAACTAAATAAAGGGACACATGTAGCTCTGAATACACCATAAACCCTCAATAATTAGTAGCTACTTTTATTATTATTGATGTCCTGCTCTTGTTAGTATTCCTGTATCGCTACTGGGGTAGTCTGCCATCTAAACCCCTTTCATATGTATGTATGGATTTGTAATTAGACGGTAATAAAGCATTGTTTTGTGATTTTCAGTCAGTTCAGTTTTCCTTCGTTGTGACAAGTTTGGCCTTTTAATCCCATATCTGATCCATTCATACAAAAGTTTAAGGTCCTTTGGTAGTGGGTAATTTGATGAAGAAATTTAAGATATGAAATTTGGGTATTAGTTTTATTCGAATGAGTATATCATTGTCAGTAGGTAAAAAGTAACCCCGGAATCTCAGTAACTGATGACAAAAAAAAAAAAATGTCATTTCTTGTTTGTGGTACCCATCTCACCTCAATCAGCAGAGATTCCTGCTCCACCCTGTGACTCAGGGATCCAGCCTAATGGAGACTCCACCTCCATGTTCCTCAGTTCACCAATGACAGAGGAAAGAGAGGGACTCTTTCCTTGAACTCTTGAGGTTCTTGCTGCCTCAGCCTCGAGTGACATGTTTCACTTCTGCTCTTCAGTGGCCAGAACTGAGCACATGGGTCAACTAGAAGGAGGACTAGGAAATATGGGAACACACATAGGATATTGGGCAAGCGGTACTATTCCCTTCCATAATCCCGCTGCTTTATTAATATTCTTCCACGATGAATCAGTGATGCTGTAGCATTTCAACACTGGTAGTTTCTAGTTCTTTATTTTCTATCTTGTCTCAAATTCTTGTTTATCCAATTCTTGTTTTTTTTTCTTTTCTTTTTAGAGATATTTTTGGATCACATTCTTTTCTTTCCCATATCTTTTCCGTTTCTTATAAAAGTTTAGACTCTTAACAGTTATGTCTAAAATTAGAATGAGTAAATAAGAAAATGATAGGAGTGAAAAGGATAACATAATCAGATTACTTATTAAATATGGAAATTCAATGAGACATTGTTATAATTTAAAAACCATCTTTTGCCCTTTGAATATTCCTCTAACCAGGTGGGCATCAACTTGGGGTGAAATTGCCCTTTAGAGCACATCAGGCAGTGTCTAAGGGCATTTTAGATTGTCATAACAAATGGGAGTTGCTATCAGCATCTAGTGGGTGGAAGCCAGGGGTGCTGCTAACAGTCTCCAAGACCCAGAACAGCCTCGGACACTGGAGAATGATCAGGCCCCAAGGCCAATAGTACTGAGACTGAAAACTTTGCCCCTTTCTCTTACTAATTACCTCTAAGGTCTTCATTCTTAATCTGACTCTTCATCTTTATATGACCCTGACCTATTTCCAATCTGTGTGGAACGTACGCAGGTAAAAAATGGAACTCTCAAAAGTGCATGTAGTAAGTTGATTCTCCAATAGATTTTGTGATTTTTAAGTAGACTTTCTCAGGATTTAAGTAGAATCCCTGAAAACAATTTCTCATAGTTTCACATTTGTCCTCAAGATTTGCATATGGGTGAAGTTCTAAAATATTTCACACTGATCATCCAAGTCACCGTGGTTAACATATAATTCACAAATAGTTAAAAATGTGACTCATTCAAATAGATAATTAGCATATACAGCAAAGACTTATATAATTCATTAGTGAAAGAAGCAAACTTGGGACTGATGGTGTAACTTAGTGGTAGAGTGTTTGCCTAGCATATGTGAGGCCTTGGGTTCAGTCTCCAGCACACACACACACATACACACACAAACACACACATGCACACTCACACACACAGACACACAAAAATAGCAAAACTGGCTTATGGGAGAAATCCAGAGATTGAGGACTTGTAGATCCTGAAAAGAACACTGGCATACAAGTGATAGTTTACATGCAAAACTGGTTAATATCTTTTAGAGCTGTCAGACTCTTAATCATGGGCGTTATTTTTGCCAGACAGAAATCATTTGCATTTATATGAATATTAACACAAGATAACATGACCTCACTGAGTCTGGACCCTCAATGATGGTAAATAGAAGAATAGACAATTAGATGGTGCTTTAGTACCATGGTTCTCACTGTTTAGCCTGCATTAGACTCACCTCGGGGACTTGTTGAAATGAGATTTTTGGCCCAGTCTCAGTTTTTCATTCAGTGGGTTTGGGTGGTTACATTAGCATTCCTCAAAAGTTTTTCAAGTAATGTTGACAACTGGTGATCCAAGTACTTTACTTCGAGTTGCTTACTGCTATAGCTTGGATCTGGTATTTCTCCCAAAGGCTCCCTCCATGTTAAAAACTTGGTCTTCATCATGGTGCTATTAGAAAGTGGTAGAGCCTTTGAGATGTGGGGCCCATGGGAGGTCGTAGGTCACTAGGGTCATGCTCTTGAAGGAGATGGTGGGAGTCCCCCCTTCCTATTTCCTGCTTCCTGGCTGCCCTTAGGTGAGCAGCTCCTTCTGCCATGTGCTCCTCCCACGATATGCTGCCTTGCCACAGGCCCAAAAGCAATGGGGAAAAGTAATGGCCACAACAGTCTATGGCCTGAACTTCAGAGAATCATTGATTCTAGAAATTGGCTTGAAGCTAGCTTCTCCATTGTAGGAATCAGTCTTTGAAACTCACAGTCTGGCCAGCTCAGCATTACCCATCTGTGACTTCTATAAGGTGCATCTAGTAAGTGGAGGGGGACGTGCTGCCGTCATATAGGGATGTGCTGGGTTGGATGAATAGTTGTCTCAATAGCATCTAGGAATCTTGGTGAATTTCCCCTATTGGTTTCTTACCACTAAATCCTGTTATTTTTACCCTGAGATGTCTCCCCCATCTGGCCTCTTTGTTCTGCTAACTGCTGGTCATCTTTATGGGTACTCTTATGTGACCTGTCCTTACATGTATAGATCTCGTCAGTCTACAAGTCCATCCTCTACTGCAGCTAAGGATCATCACTCTTCTGCTCTAAACTGCCCCACTGCTTCTTCTGGCCATCAAGATAAGAGCCAGCCTCCCAGCTCGGAAACCCTGCCTGACCTACTGCTTCAGGCCACCCGTATGGAGCTCTCACAGCCCATGTTCCCCCACATACTGTTCCCTTTTAGAACACGTCCTTTGCCTTTGACACTTGGACATTGTGGGATCATCCTTTCTGACCATCCCTAGTGCTCTTTCCTGTTAGCTTCCTTAGGAAGAGTTCTCACCTCAGAGAGACCTTAGCACCTTTCCATGATGGGAGCTGCTTCTCTGGAAGGACGCAGCTTGGGAACCTGCAGGATGAGGTTGTGGGTTCCCGCTAGTGCCTCTCAATTTTGTGCGCCAATGAGAAACGTTTCAGGAAGGACCCCCTTTTCCGAGCTCTGTTGTGGTGCTCCCCTGTCTTATCAATGCCTGTTGACATATTCACCTCCTCCCCCATACTGAGTGATATTAATTTGGAAATTATCAGTGCCTTGCCCACAGCAGGTGTTTTTCATGCTGCAAGGCATGAAGGAATCCAGTTTGGGATTTTCATAGGGCTGCCTCTCTTTGAAGCACATCCTTTACTGGGGCTTTGCTACTCAAGTGTGGTCCCTTAATCTGTAGACCAGCAGCCTGGCAGCATCAGGACACTTGTTAGAAAAGCAGGATCTCCAATCCCATCCCAGATGTGCTACTTTGGATTCTGTATCCTGTCAACATCCTGGGGAAATTCCTATGTACTTTAAAGGAAGAGAAACACTGTTTTACGCTGGTCTCAAATTATGATCCTGCAGCACCCTACATCACAATCAACCTTTGAATGCAGGGATCCTAAACAAACCACCCCTTCCATCCATCCTTCCTTCCCTCCCTTCCTTCTTTCATTTCTTCCCACCTTCTCTTCTTTTCTTCAAAATGCACATTCACAATAACTGCCTAGACCTAGTGAATCAGTCTCAGTGGAAGACCGTTACATTTTAAACAAACACCCCAGGTGTTTGTTCATATCACCCTGGAGTTTTAAGAACCATATCCCAGCTCATGTGCTGTCTCTGATTCCCCCCAGAACTTTGGACTGGGGAGGTCCATCCTTAAAATCAATACTAACTCTTAGACATCTGTACCCTCCACTTCTCTAGTTTCCTTGTTACTGTTAAAAGGGCTGTCATTCTCCTGCCCATTATCAAAATACTCCTTTACCCAAATGTGCAGCGTTTCTGAGTTCTGGGAAAAAAGAAAAAGAGGTTTTTGTTTGCCTCTGTGTTTGTTTCTGGTTAACTCCCATTTCTGTGCTTGTGCCCGTCTCAGGTCAAATTCATGGTGTGTGGCTGCTCTCCGTTTTCTGTTTTCTCAGTACTCACTCTTCTCTTGGTGCCTGGAGTCTGGCTTCTCTCCCCACTTCACCACCAAAACTTTTCTAGCATAGGTCACCAGGGACTTCCTTATTTTTAAATCCAGTGACCTTTTGGAGCAGTTTAAAGCAAACCTCTTAAAGGTTGGCAACCATATAAAAAAAATCATGTATTTGGTTCTGACCTCCTTCGCTAGTGTGCAGAGTGGAGCATGGATGTCTGCCTGGGAGCCAGGGAGAAGTTGGACTTTACTCTGGTTTCATTTGCCAATCCCCAGGGCAGAAAAGTAGTTAGTCCTTGAAAGTCTTTATACTGAAGAACGTGTTTTACAAATCCGGGTTTACTAAGTTCCTTTAATGACCGAGTCCCTTCAGGTAAGTGGGTGTCTCTACTTGTCCTGTGAAGGTTTACATTCTGTAGGTGTTTCTGATCCACGTCTTCCCTTATTTTATAGAATGCCCCATATTCAGAGGAGCTAAGTAAGGCATGATTTTCTCTTAAAAACCTGTAAGCTAAAATCTTTAAAATCTTAGGAAAGGAAAGTACTTAGATTAAAAGAAGATAGAAAAAGAAATGCACAGAATTTAGGGATGAAAGTGGAGCTGCATTGAGACATCTCCGGTGCAGCTTTAAGGACAGAGGCAACTATGTGAGGAGGACCCGTCGGTGTGAGGTCACCTGGCATTACTGAAGGAGTATTGAGAGAGAAGGGTGGGAAAGTGGGTGCACAGGGAGGAGCCTAAGGTGATGTGGAGGCCGCAGGACCTGGTCTCTGTGATAGCAAAGAGGACTGAGAACGAGAGCAGTACCATCCTGAAAGATGAGAGAGATCAGTAAGCAAACCAGGGCAAACGTTTAGCTCAGACCTGATAGCCCGGGGTTCAGCATAGAGAAGTCACTTGGTGCTCTGGACACTGAGACTAGGTCATCACAGGTGAGAGGCTCAGGGAGAGAATGTGCTGAGGACAGAATCTGCGGTCAGGCCAGGCTTTGATGCAAAGGAATAAAGGAAGAACTACTTAGAAAAGTAGGAGGAAAATCTGTTTGATGCAGATTTGCAATACCCACAAACCTTTCCGACTAGCACTTTGTAAGAAGTCCCTTTTATAGTGGCGTGACTGGTGTTCCTTATTACTTTGGTTCCTGGAGTAACTCAGAATGACTCTATTCCCCTTTCGATGTGACAGCTCGTGAAATGATTGGAAGAAAGCTCCTCGTGGTTTTCCTTCATCTCTTCCTCTGTGGGGTAGGCACTTCAGATTCTCCCCACCTGTGTGTATGCGACGTGGTTTCTGAAACACTTCACGGCACCACGAACACAGCCAGCAGCCCGTGGCTCCGAGGAGCAGGAGAGAATGAGGCTGGGGGCTTGGCCTGGTCTTCATCTCCTTCCCTTCCTCCCCAGATGGTTCTTCCTTCCAGTTTTCACAGCCGACTTTGTGGGAGTTGTGGGTCAGTGAGCCCGGGATCGCAGAGGGACAGCCCCAGGAGCAATGAATAGTTTTGTGTGGTGGTGTGCTTTTCTGACTCTTTATGGGGCCTGACAGGGTGGTTTTGTTTTGGGGAGAGCTGGTTTGAGAAAGCAGCCTGCTGAGAAAGCTGTGGGGCTCCTCTGCCCTCTGGGGCTGTCTCCAAGACCCCCCCCCCCTCCAGAGAGCTGTGACTTAGCATCCTGAAGGCTCTCCTGGTCCCCTGGGGGGGCATCTGAAGCCTTTGCATCCTCACCCTATATCTAACCCTGGCAGGAGCGGAACTGTGGCACACTTTACCAGTGGCCCACTTTAGAAGCCTGACAGTTGTTAGGAAGGAGCCCCGGCCAGCAGGGTTCCATTTCCATCGTCAATCACACAATCCAAAAGGAAGAAAAAAAAAAAAACACAAGGAAAAAAAGAAAAAAAGAAAGAGGCAAGCATCTGCGGACCACTTCTCAGCACTCTCCTTTCCTGGTTGGAAGCTGCGTTGCTTTCTTGGACAGAAAATGCAGTGTCAGTCGGAGTCAGAATTTACGTGTAGCAGTGTGAAAGGAGGCAATTTGGAGAAAGGGTGAAAGGAGTGAGAGGTTCACATTTGGAATGAATTATGCACGTTTGGGATTGCAACATACAAACCCGATGCTGAGTTTCTCGCCTCAGGCCCTCCTGCTTTATCCCACGGCCCCTGCACATTGCAGAATCCTTCCCTGGGAGGCTTTGCTTTGAATGCAGTAAGAGGAACCCTAGAAAGAGTGGACACAGGAATTTCCAGCCCAGTTAGCAGGGAGCAAGCTAGCTTCTCCTCTGCCTAGAAAATGGACTCTGGTCAGCTGCTCACGTGGCCAGTACCTGTCGGCAGTGAAGAGATGGTTGGCCAGTTTCTGTGGGTCCAGCATGTGCAGCTGCTTTAGAAAACGACAGGAGAACAGAGTGTACTACTGAACGCTGCAGGATGTGTATCGAGCTGTCTATGTCTTCCTGAAGTTTTTTAGAGTGAATTCTACACCAGTAATCAACAGAATTTCAGGTTCAAGTCCCAGATCTACCTTATTTTCATTTGAAGACCTTGGGTGAAGTTCTGAACCACTCTGAACTCCAGTTTCATCTCTATGTCAGATGCCATTGATATTTTTTGCTCTGTGTATGTTACCCTGCATGTTGAGTCTCGGCCTCATTTCTGAGCCTATTCTGTGTTTTCCTCCTTCTTCACACGCTCTGGGCTCTCGACTAGGTTTTCCTCAGGTCCTTAAGACCTTCCTACCTCCGTATCCTTGTGCTAATGGGAATCATGGCTACATATGGTCTCATCATCTTGCTCTCTTCTGTATGTTTCAAATCTCTTACAATGAAAGGCCGAGCAGTGAAGAGAAGTTTTCTGTATTCTTCAAGCCAGAGGTGATCTCTTCCACACATGTTGGAAGCTTCCCTGTGGCAGGTTCTTAAAACATCTGCTTCCTGTTATGGCTGTTGACAAGCAAGTATAGACAGTCATTAGAAGACCGTGCATCCTGATTTACCCAGGACGGTCCTGGAAGACTCCCTGTACTGAATTACATCTGAGTTGGCATCTACTCCAGATCATTATTATGATTTTAAAACAAACTTTCGTTATTTAATGATTGCATTCAATGAAGCCAGGATAGGTCTTATGGATGACTGCTTTTCACTTTCAGTTTCTATCATGGTCTCTGTTAGATGTAAATCCAATGAACAGATTTCTTTTTTTCTTTCTTTTTTACACAGGGATGCACGCAAAAAGGAACTGGTACTGATGCTTCTCAAATTTTTTTGTCTTTGATGGACAGTGTGCCAGCATCCTCACCAGCTGGTACATCCATGTGTACCATCAGGGATGGCAGCTCCTTCAGTTCTTAGGTTGTGAGAGCAGAAATATTTGAGGCTGTTGCTGCTGCTGACTGCCACTGCAGCAGCCATGGGGGCTGAGTTCCAAGTCATGTTCTATGAGGCCCAGTGCTAGGAGCTTCATGATTGAGACAATATTTAGAGTATGTCCCAATGTTGTTTTATATTTGGATGAAAAATAGGAAGCATTTTTGTGTGTGTGTGTGTGTGTGTATATATATATATATATATGCTGGTATATTTCAATTAATCTATTTAGAATTTCCATTTGAAAGTAGATGGGAGTAGGTTTGAATGGTAAAGGTTCACCAGTCTAATGAAACCAGTTTGTTGACTGATAAATATTTAAGTATTGTACAATTGTCGTGAGTTTTTGGTACCACTTTGCCCTGATAATTTTCCTTGTTTTGCTGATAGAGTGCATGCCACCTTACTTAATAGTCAAGAATGTGGACTCTGAAGTTACACCTTGGGCTCCATTCCCAAATTCTGGGACATATGAGCTCTTTCCTCTCACATCTCATTTCTCTGAGTCTCAATTTTCTCACCAGTAGAATGGAGGTAGTAGTAGTTGACTACATGATTTTCATGAAGATTAAATGAGTTATTGCATGTATAATGTTTCATGCTTTCTCATTATAAACAATCACTGCTTATTATGATTTTTACATCTTCGTCTTCTCTGATAGATTATATAATTATGTAAGAGAGGAAATGTTTTATTTGCTTTTACAGACCTCAATAATAATAACGATGCATAATAGCTCATTGATAATATTTGTTGATTGAATGACTTGACTGAATGATAGACAGCTGTTTCAAGGGCTGGAGCCCTCTGAAGTGATCCAAGTTGCCAACCATGCATATGAGATGGAATGGGCTCTGTCAATGTCAAATTTCTCCCGTCCTTGTTAGCACCCTAGTGGAGCTAACCTCACACACAGTCTTCCATGAAATGACATTCCTACCTTTGTTCCAGCCTGCCCACTCACTTCCCTTGTTTAAATTCTTCCTGTCGTCTTGCATTTTCCATCAAAAGCTACTTAATTTGACCTTTAAACCTCAGCACAGGTAAGCATTCCTTCCTTTTGCTTTAAGATTCTATCTACATGTATGCATATTCATTTAGCAAACATTTGTTAAGCAACATGCTTAGCAACAGATTGAAAGAGGAAAGTCCATCTCCTGATACTTCCTCATTTCTGATTTTGTTAATTGTAGAGGTGACAAGAGCCGGGCCTGGAGAGAGCATGTACTTATTCTAGCGACAGTTCTATGTTCCTCATTCTTCGTAGCCTTTTTCTCCTCTTAGAAATATTTAGGCCTCTTTTCTTCCCGCCCCACTCTTTTTTTTTTTTTTTTTTTTTTAATTTTTGCAGACTGTCTTTGAGCTTCTCTTCCCTTATGTGAAGGCATTTTGTGGACTAAAGAAATAAAAATGTAAGAGGATGTTCTGCCCTGTTACTTTAATTAGATCCTCGCTTTCCCAGAAAGTGTCTACTTCCTCCTTCCCATCCCTCACCTGGATTCCTCAGCTGATTCCTTTCTGAAGCCATTAGCACCACATCCCCTCTGCTGGTGAAATCTGGGAAAGAGCTTGCATCCAGTGTCAAAACTGAAGTGGAGATCCTGAGCATCTTAGCGTTCCCAGCTTGAGTCTCCTTGGTGTTTTCTCAAAGAAGCACATTGCATTTGGTGGATGAACGAAAAGCATTAGCCACAGGACCAGTTACGTGACCTGGGCCAGCCTCTGCTTCCCCATTTCTAAACAGTTAAATGACTTCCACTCACTTAAGTCCTGTTCCCAGTTTTGAAGATCTGTGATTCATTTGTGTTAGCCACTCAGTGGCCTTTTGGTGGGCTGGTGCAGAAAGCTACTGGAATATTGTGTATCTCTGAAAATATATTCAGTCTGATTAACAAGTGAACTTCTGACACACCATCTGTTTGTGAAGGTGGATCCTGCCGTGGATTCTGTGGCGGGATAATACCAACAAAGCAGAAAAGTGCATCATAATATTTACAGGGATTACAATAAAAATCAGTAATGACTCATACACTGGTGATCCATTCTATCCTGGTGAGTGCTTTACTTCAAGTGAAGTATTGCTCAGCTATTTATTTCTCCAAAGTCTGCAAGCCAGACAGGCATAAAGGGGTCTCTCATAGGGGAAAGAATATGAGGTCAAGTGAAGAAGGGTTACCAAATATGCTGAATGTATATAGGAAGAGATAAGAAATAGAGTCTGTGTTTTGATGTTTCTCAGAGAGTAATCCTGAGCTGCTGTTGTATCTAATACTGAAAGATATCTGATTGGTCTGCTCTGAGGGCTCACAGCCGTGTGGAGCTTGTGGGCTGATGTTTATTAGTAAGGGGGCCATCGTTAGCCAGGAAAGTTTGAGATAATCAGGAGAGGAGAAGTGGGAGGAGAGTGGGTGGCAGGGAGCTCTGAAATGCCAAGCTTCTTTACGTTGGGTGTTGATTGGCTCTTCCAGAGGAGGGCTGTGCTGCTGAGATGAGTCTTGAACAATGGATTCTCACTTGGCCTTTTTGACCAGGTCATGAAGAATATACTAGAAGTGCTCTGCTATGAAAATATTAATGTGTATATATCTTTATTTAATAATGACAGCTCCCAAGTCTTGGTTTCCCCAGCGTCCTTTTCGTGGAAGCTCAAGAATGGAATAAGTAATTTTTTTCTTTGGCTGAATTTCTTTACCTGATGGTGTCTCAACTTTACCCTACTTCAACCCAAGTCCCTTCCACCTTCCCAGATTAGCTTCTCCTGTGTTCTCTCTTTCAGTTGATACTTGAAAATTTCCCAGAGGGACCTTTTCAGTAGAATTCACTTCTCCCCTTCTCTCTTGCTACTGATCAAATCCAAGCCCTTTTCTTCTCTTGTTTGGAGCTCTGCCATAATCTCTCAACTGGTTTTCCTGCCTCCAGCCTTGTCCTCCATCTTGATCCACTCTCCATAATCCTTCCTCTCAAGGACAACAGCTTATAGAATGATCCAGATTCAGCAGGAGCTCTGGCCCATTCACTTTTACTATGACTCTTGCTTTATGGAGCATGGTCAGAGGGGGGTGAAAGAGAAAAGTATGGAGATCAGGGAGGAGGATGTAACTGAAGGCCAGGTAAGAGATGACGGTGATATGCACCGAGGTGTTAGCAGGAGGGATGTAGGAGAGTGGGCAGGTTGAGGATGTATTTTTGAGATAAATTCCTTGGGATCTCCTAGTGGATTCGATATGGTGATAAAAGGAAAAGAAAAGTTTAAGGACAGCTATTTTGATCAAGTGGACAGAGGGGATCATCTGTTGAGATAAAGATTTTAATTTGAAGAAACCATTAGTTGTGTTTTGGATGTATGGAATTGCCTAGGAGTTGTTCAAGCTGAAATAGGAGTTTTGTGATCAGAGCAGTGATATAGGTTCTAGATTAATCTGAAGCCCAAACACTGAATTTGGAATGAATAACTATGGCAATGTGAAATGATCTTGGAGAAAAAGGGAGGACTGTGTAACACAATACTTAGTGGTGAAGGGTAGGAGAAAAGGGCATAGCAGACGGAGAAGGAGCAGCCAGCAAGCTACGGAAAAACCAGGAGAAAGAGTTGTCTTGGAAGCCAGAAGAGTGAACTGTTTGAAGAAGGAGAAAATGGCTGAATGTGGCAAAAACTTCAGAGAGGTTGTTTTAGTTTGCTGTGCTGCAATATCAAATTCCTACGACCAGAAGGGTTAAAATAACACCTGCTTATTATCTTACACTTCCGTAGGTCAGAAGCTCAAAACAAGTCTCCCTACGCTAAAGCAATGCTTTTGGTGAGTTGTGTTCCCTTTTGCAGGTTCTAGGGGAGGATGGTCCCCATTTCCTTGTAGGGTTGAGATCCCTATTTCATTGGCTGTCAGTTGAGAACGGTGGCAGGTTCTGGAGATCACCTGAACTCATTGACCTCTGCCCCCTTCCCTCCATCGTCAAAGCCTGCAAGGCCAGGTCAAGTTCTTCTCACTTGATGTCTTTCTGACCAATGCTTCATCCTTCTTCCACTTTTAAGGACCCGGTGATCTGAATAGGCGCACCAGGAAATCATTTACCTTAATCACATCTGCCAAGATCCAGGTGCCATGTAAGGTAACATATGCACAGGTCATGGAGGTTAGGGCAGGGATATCTCTGGGAGGGTATGGGCACTATTCTGCCTACCACAGAGGATGAATCAAGTGAGAAAAAATCCCCAGAGGGGTTTGGTGGCCTTCACCAGAGCATTTTCAGGGTGTGATTGTAGAGAGATCCATATTATGATTGGCGGAGCCGCGAAAGTGGATGTTAGAAAGCAGAAACATTTTTCTTTCTTTCTTTTTTTTTTTTTTAAATGGCAAATACAAGAGCTTGATTGTTGACTGATAGAATAAATGGGGTGACAGGGGCATGATGATGATACTGGGGGGATGGTGAGGCACCAGAACCCTTCATCCAGGGAGGATGGAGCTTCATCCATCAGGGAGGGGATGAGGCACTGGAATAAAGTAGCCAAAGCACTGGCACCCTTCCTAGGGCAAGGGTGGATGGCCCTGGAGCCCAGGGGAGGGCTGGCCCTGGATGAGGGACTTGCTCACCTTTGTATAGAAGGGAAGCAGCAGATGAATGCTTTGTGATCCTGAGATGGGCAAGGAGCGTTGTCCCATCTCATGCCTCTCATTCAGTGAAGTGAGAAGCAGGGGCATAATATAAAACAGAGCTGTGACCACACCAAAATCAATGGTGGCTCTACCTGCTCACCTCTATTGGCATTTTCTGGTCCTGTCTGCCTGGGATTTTACAATCTCACACATTCTCTTTGGGCCCCTGGACATAACTCACTTCTCTGCTTTTGACTTGGTGTTTGTTTGTACCCTGTGCTGGAATATCTTGCTTCTTTGAACTTTCCCCTTTCCTTTCACCCTTTATCATTGTGACCTCTCCTCCCGAATGCACACTTCTCTGGGAATCAACCTTGAAACAACAGTCGCAAGGGTTCTTGGAGATCTCTGTTTATATTTCTTTTGCTTTTGGTATAATTATTTGCCATGTGTCTGTAATCTGCTAGATCGTGTGTTCATTGAGAGCTGTGGCTCTTTCGCCTAGCACAGTGCGTGTGCATAGCAAGAGCTCAGGAAATGTTCACTGCCTACAAGGGTATCATAGCAGGGAAACTGAACATAGATCAAACAATATCAAAATAGCTGAGGAAAATAAACCTGTTTGGTGGACATGAACTGTTTCATAATCTTCATTGATTTGCTAGATCTTTCCTTTGCCCAGGCTCAGCGGGTTTAAGCCTTCCAAGTGTCAATGTTGAATCTGTATCAGTCAGACTCATAGATCACAGAGAGTCCTTCAGGGGATGGATGATGGGCTTAGTCATTTTGTGTCATCAGGGTTTGGCACACAGCAAAGCCTGCAGAGAGCAGTAGAATGTTTAGGTCCATGAGTCTGTAGGACTTAAAAATTGTTATTGCCTGTTTCTCCAGAAGTGCACTTTGAAGAAAGTCTTCCCCTTGAGAGATGTCTGTCTGTTCTCTGATTAGCCTTAAGAGAAATGTAGCCTGATGTAGCCCTGATTTTGGTCTCTGTATCTGTTTCAGAGGACTTAGGTTTTTCTTTTTTTTCCCCCATATTTTTATGTTGGAGCATTATGGTTATACGTAATTGTGGGACTCTTTGTTACACACTGGTACATACACGTGCTGTAACAACATAGTGTGGTCAATATCATTCCTCAGAATTGCCCCTTTCCCTCTCTTCCTCACTCCCTTGGTCCTTTTCCTCTGTTCTGCTGGTCTCCCTTATATTTTCATGAGATTCTCCCCCTCAGTATGTTCCCCCTTTTCCTCTGTAGCTTCCAAACATGAGAGAAAACATATGTCCTTAATTTTATGAGTTTGACTTATTTCTAATTTCACTTAACATAATGCTCTCAAGTTCCATCCATTTTTCTGCAAGTGGCAATTTTATTCTTTTTTTTTTTTTAATGGCTGAATAAAACTCCATTGTGTATACACCACATTTTCTTTATCTGTTCATTCATTGGTGGGCACCTACGCTGGTTCTGCAGTTTGGCTATGGTGAATGTGCTGCTATAAAAGTGGGTAAGCGAGCATCACTGTAGCATGAGAACTTCAATTCTTTAGGATAAATATGGAGGAGTGGTATAGCTGGGTCATGGGGTGGTTCCATGCCTTGTGTTCTTGGCCTTGGATTTTTTGAAATGGGCTCATTTCAAGTTCTGTAAAGTTGAGTGACTTAGCCTATCATCCTTCAACTTATTCTTTTTAAAGAGCCAAATATATTTCACACATACTACTAATGCATGCAACTGATCAACTCAACAATTACAAGTAAATAAATAACTTTACAATAACCAGTATTTTGAAACATTTTGCAACAGAAACAAAATGTTTACAAAAAAGAGGATTAATGCCTGCAGAAGATGTTTATAATAAAATGCTAAGGAATAAAAGCAGTATTAGAAATTGAATATACTTTATTTTTTATTTTGGGGAGAATAGTCTACATAAGTCTACATAGCTATAGTTTTGTGTGCAAAATTGGCTGCAAGGTAACACACCAGAATTTTTTTTTTTATTGGAGCCTTATAGTTATACATAATAGTTGGGTTCATTTTGACAAAATCATACATATAAGGAATTTGATTTCAATCCCCATTTCCCCCACCCTTATCTTTTCTTCCCCTTCATCCTCCCTCTAGCCTTCTTCCTCTTCTGATCTTACTTTAGCTCTTTTGTTTGTTAATTTTTGATTGGTACTTTACACATAAAGGTGGAATTCACTTTGGTAAATTTATACATGCATATAATGTGATTTTGTTACATTTGTTCCCCATTTTCTCCCCTTTCCTGTCCCTCCTCCTTCCTGTTTGATCTTCTACTCCACTGATCTTCCCTCGATTGTTGTGATATCCAATCTCCATCCCCCTTTCCCTTATTTTTCTCTAGCTTCTGCTAGAGAAAGCATTCAACCCTTGACTTTCTGAATCTGGCTTATTTCACTTAGCATGATGTTCTCCATTTCCATACATTTACTGGCAAATGCCATAATTTCACTCTTCTTTATGGCTGAGTAAAACTCTATTGTGTATATATACCACGTTTTCTTAGTCCATTCATCTATTGACTGGCCATCCAGGCTGATTCCCTAACTTGGCTATTGTGAATTGTGCTGCTATAAACATTGATGATGCACCAAAATATTAACAAAAGTTTTGCTTGGGTGGTAGAATTGGGGTAATTTTGATTTTATCCCTTATATCTTTCCTATTTTCTAAAAATTTTCGTAAATATTTTCTACTTTTTGAACTCAGGAAATCCGTAGTATTCGTTTTCAAACATAATTTTTGGTTCTTTTTTTGGGGGGTGATATTGGGGATTGAACTCAGGGGCACTCGACTACTGAGCCACAACACCAGCCCTATTTTGTATTTTACTTAGAGACAGGGTCTCACTGAGTTACTTAGTATCTCACTGTTGCTGAGGCTGATTTTGAACTCATGATACTCCTGACTCAGCCTCCTGAGCCACTGGGATTACAGGCGTGTGCCACCGTGCCTGGTCTGATTTTTTGGTTTTTTAAGTATGGGTAGTAAAATAGCTTTTTTCTCTTTCAGTTGATGGGTGTAAAAAATCAAGGGTTCTAGATTCGAAATGTTCTTTAGCCAAGAGGACTAGGGAATGATATTTAGTGTACATAAATGAATCTTGATCAGGAGAAGATTTGGAGATGACTGACAAGTGATCAGGCTCAAGATATTTTTCCAGGCATATACCCCTGATCAGGTCTGCTTGATTTCCCTCCCTCTCACAGATGCTCCAGTGGTTTCTTAGAAGGACCTCCCTCTACCCTGGTCTGTGTGATTGGAGGAAGAATTTCTGAATGCAGCTTAATTCCCAAGACCAAAATAGATCAGTGAGTCACTTGGACATATTCTGAATCAAAGATTTAAAAACCAAAGCATGCAAATAAATGCTCCTAATGCCTTAGCTGAGTGTAAACAAGTTAATTTTGATTTCAAGGCCAGCCAAATGGCTATTGCTGAAGGTAGCCCAGAGTCTTGTTCCAGTGAAGAGAGGTAGGTTCCTATGGCCAAGGGCCTACATGTGATGGTGTGTTATGTTGTGGTATGCTATTTTATTTTTAATTATGTTTTTGTGTTCCCTATGATATTTAGCACAATGCTGGGCACATGCAAAGTGCTGGATGAGTGAAAGAGACCAGAACAGAAAGTAGCATTATAAAGTATGTGCTGACTGAGTAGGGTACCGTGCATCTGGCTGGCTGGGACTGTCCTGCTTCATGGCTCTTATCTTGATTTAATCCTTAACAGTGTCTTAATTTATTTTACCTTTTGTTGTTGTTGTTGTTGTTTTGCAGGGCTGAGGATAGAACCTAAGGCCTCCTGCATGCTAGGCAAGTGCTTTACCACTGAGCTATATATCCCCAGCTCCAAATGTGTCCTTTTTGACTCTCTAATGTGTCCCATTTTGGATGATTATTTCAAAGGACCACCCTTTAACTGACATGGCCAAGTCAAGTCTTGTAGATTGGGGACCCCAGCCCCAAGTGAGGATGCTTGGTCTAATGAGTCTTAGGGGACCCACGTTCTTTCTTTCAGAGATTGGTTCAGGCATGGGTGGGTGCTATATTCTGGCCAATAAAATGGGAATAATCTTCCTAGGGAGCATTGAAGCAGAGTTTCATTGCCCTCATAAAGATAAGCAGACAGCACTCTGGGCAATGCTGTCTCGAAACTCTGGTAGATTATTACAGGAGTATTATTATTATAGGATGGGGCAAATAAGAGAAGGCAAAAATAAACCACCAAGGACGAATACACCTCAGGTATTCATTGGATTTGGCATATTGGTATGAATCCATGATTCCTAAAATATGTACATGGATGTCTATATGTTATGTGCAGATGTGGACATCTACGTATTTATAAACCTGTGTATAACGTGTATGTATGTTTCTGTGTGTATGCATTCACCTGTTGCCTAGCTCTGACTAGCAAAAGGGCCAGGAGGAAATAGCACCCTCATAATAATGAGAACACTCGGAATGCAGATCTCGACTCTGTGCCTCTCTAAAACGAAACAGGTCTCCTTGCAGAAATCCCAGGGCTGGGGCATGACTGGGGTGACCCTGCAATGGCAAGTTGTGTCCTTCAGCTAGAGCCCTCACTGAGGCCTCGCTAATCTACTGCACTCTTCAGTTAAGCTGGCTGCTTTTAATTGATAAGGCGGGTGATGAAACTACAGATGCTCCCCAACTGACAAGGGTTGGATTTAGGATTATTTTTGTCTTTATGAGAGTGCGAAAGTGGTATTCATATAAAAATAGTGCTTTGCATTCTGAATTTTGGCCTTTTCCTAGGCCATCAATACACTCTGTGATCCTCTCTCATGATGCTGGGCAGCAGCAGTGAGCAGCAGCTCCCAGTCAGCCATGCAATTATGAGGGTGAACAACTCATTCTTGACAGCCTCCTGGGCTGCTAAGCTGTAATGTTTGGTAGATTAGGTGTATTAAATGCACTTGCAACTCATGATGGGTTATGCCTCCATAACCCCACCATAAGCCAAGGAATAGCTGTAATGGATTCCCTAGTCATAGTCATTATTGCCCCTCCTTTGACATAAATTGGTTCCCCTTGGTCTGAAGTAATGTCCTGTGGGGTACCCTGAGGTGGATTAGGAACTCTCATGTCCATCACATGCAGAGAAAACACATCATGTTCGGAGTAGATGTCAATTCCAGGATGGAAGAGATCTGTTGTGATTAACCTTCCACCATGGGGCTGGCCTGGCTGAATCCACGCAGGTGCTGTAAGGATTGGCATCTCTCTCTGCTGTTGGTTGGTGGGATGTTCAGCAATGGCAATAGGCTATAGGTAAGAGGGAGCCCATTGTGCTAGACGCAGGCACAGTCTCTTTCCCTGCCCCCTCAGCCATTTTACTTGTCAGTCGATTGTGCCAGCACTGGGTGACCCAGGAGAGGAAGCTGGCTGACATCCACAGGTGAGTCATGCTTCTACCAAGCACCTTTGGATCTGCTGATTCATATGGCATGAGTGACAGGGCAGATTGCACCACAGTCTGGATTGCTGCTGTGGACCACATTTCTGCTACCTATGAAGACTTTGAAGATAGAGTTTGGAATAGAGACTTGTGTCTAAGAGACTTATTTGTCCATGTGAACTCCAGAAGTAGGAGGGACAAAGGGGATGAAACAGGGAAGAAGGAAATGTCAGCACAATGATCCCTGCTAGGGACAATCATTATTTATCCCCATCAGATCTTCTAAGAGCCCTGTGAAATGTATCTCAGAGCTTTGTGCCCAGGGGACTAACCTGGTCATTCTTCAGCTCCTGCCCATTACTGTTCATGGATCCCAGGTGGCCCTACCTGCTTTAGCTCCCACGTTGTGCATACCCTCAGGCCCAGCAGCTTCTGACAGGTGTCAGAGAACTCTTGGTGCAGGAATCCAGAGGCAGAAGAAATCTCCCTCCTGGTGTAGCTGGAGATGTGGCTACATCTGTGTCTGTTTGGAAGCTGATCAAAACCTATGCTGGGTTGGAAAACTTCACTGAGGACTGTAGTGGAAGGTGGGTGGAGAGAAATGGGGAATGTCACACACATTATGTCCCATGTGCACATTGCAGGCTGAGTAGTCTGGTGAGGAAAATGCAGGCCTTGAACCAGGCCCACGTGGCTCCACTCTTATCTGGTTGTAACACTGTGGTATATTTACCTGCCTGTTCTAAAGTTCAATTTCTCAGCTGCATAGTGAAGATAACAGCTCTTTGTGCAATTGAGAGGTGATAGCTGTTACATCCTTGCTTTAGACCTGGTATGTTAGTGACATCCCCCCGCCCCACTACCTCCCATGCAAATCTGCAAATGCATAGATAGCTTTCAAATATCAGGGGCAGAGGGAAGGAGAAGGATTTAGGAGACATGAGGGGGCAGGTTCATAGGGAGAAGGCATGGGATGAAAATGCAGGAAGACAAGCTTTTGGTAGCAAGAGGACAATGTGTGTGTGTGTGTGTGGGGGGGGTAGGTAGAGGAAGCAGGTAATAGTATTCCAAGTGGGAGGCACAGCCTGGCTATAGATGTGTTCAGGAAAATAAAAAGGATTTGCATTTGATTGGCTCTCAGTTATTTCTCAGGGATGGAAGTGGTAGCTAATACCACCAGGATGGGCTCTTGAATGCATTTGAGCAATCTGAATCATAACTGGAAGGCATTTTGGAAGGTGGTGTAGACAAACTTCTTTGAAAACTAGGAATTCAGTCAGTGTCCAATTAGCTCAATTAGCTCACCTAGAAGTTACCACTGCCCTATTTCTCCTCCCCCTCCCCCCGAGGTCTTTGGGAATGTCACGATTTAACTTAATCATTCTAGAAGAGACATACTGGGGGCGGGTGACATGGTCAGGGGTAGGGGGCTAGCTGTAATTCATTTTTTTTTTTTTATTCTCAGAACATAGTCTGATGGAGTAGGAATAGAGTAAATATTTGGGAAACAGAATGACCGAATCCATCCTTTCCACTTCTTTTCTTGGTGGCACTGTCAGCTTGTGTGGCCCCTCAGGTAGGACATTTGATCTCCTTGTGCCAGCGCCAGCCTGGAAGGGTCAGTGTCTTGCTTCTTAGTTCACTTAAATACTGAGGGTAAAGACTCTGTATGAGTCTTGAGCTTAGATCCAGGCTGAATGTATGTGTCCCAACCATTTTTCTTCCTATTTCAGATCGAGCTGTGTTTCAGCCTGCACTTACACAATTATTCAATTCACTGAAAAATGATGTGGTCATGTAAATACTCAGAGACAAGCGTGGTGTGACCAGTGATTCCAGCCTCTGCCAGAATATCTGGAACAGGATGCATTCTGCAGTGAGAGAGGCTACTACAATAGCCATAGCTATTTATTTTATTCAAAAAATGTCTTAGCCCTAGTGAATGGCCTACTGATTCCAAGCAGTGTTAAATATAACAGCATTTCAGTAGCACCAGAGAATCTGAACAATTTCTTGGAGCCTTATGCATGGTAAGATTTTGACTGACTATGAGAATATTTGGGGAGCTAAGCCTGAGACGTGTACTTTGACTTTCTCCAATATTTCTCCAGCTGCACAGTTAGCAGGTTCATTACACTTCTGCAATACAGAAGGATTTGGAAAATTAATCTGATACACCCAGGTTGAATGTTTCCTTATGTTTATAAAATTTAAGAAAGCAATTATGTTGTTTTAACCATTCAGCAATTCAGTGGATTATATTCTCGAGAACTAAGCATTCCAGAGAACTTAGCATCATTTCCTAGAGTTTTGCCTCTCTACCCTCTCACCTCCTTCATGTGGTTTCACTTTCATTCCCTGCACGTGAAACACCAAGGCCCCAGCCTGTACTGCTTGTGGCTACTTCTGTGTCCCTCCTCTTTTTCACAGGACATTCCGTTCTCCCCACCAGCCCTAACCTGTTTGCAACTTGGCAGGCGCAGGGAACAGGACTGTGCATGGACTTACCCCCCTGGGACTGTTCTCAGTTTCAGCTTTTTGGAGTGCAAAGCTTCTGGTCCAACAGCTTTTGGATAGTGACACGTCTGGGGGGGGGGGAGAAGTGGTTTAACTGCAGAGAATGTCGTCTTTGGCATACAAAGAGGAAGCCCTCTTGGCATCTCTCACTTAGAGCTGCTGGGTATTTTGGAAAAATTCCATTTCATTCTTCCCATTTGTTTTTTTTTTTGATCCTGAAATGGAAGGCCATGGTACCAGTCAGAAATATAGATTGGCAGGGGAGACGAGGGTGGGAGGTATTCCAGTAACCTTCCCAAACAATCTTGCCCTCCAGACTAGCTGGACAAACAGCATGCTCCTTGGAAAAGCAATGTCCTCTGAAAAGAGCCCGAGTTCAGAGGTTAGAGGTGAAAGAGAATATAAAATAGTGTTTCTCCTTGATTTAAAATGGAAAAGTTTAGTGCTAGCTCAGAAAAGTAGTACTTCTGGCTTGGACTTTGGATTCTGACCTAGATGGGATTACTGACTATTAGAATTTGGAGGGAAAAAAAAATTGCTAACCTTTAAACCATAGTTTCTGATCCTGAAAATAAGAATTCATTTTTTTCCCTTAAACATTTTTATTTGATTATTTATTTATTTAGTGTGTGTAGTAAAATACACATAACCTAGAATTCACCATCTTAACCACTATTAGGAATACAGTTTGGCATTGCTAAGCACATCTCCATTATTAGGCTCCTATCTCCAGGGCTCCTTACATCTTATAAAACTGAAATTCTGTACCCATTAAGCAATTGCTCTTTCCTCCCTCCACCAGCACGGGCAGATACCATCCTACTTTCTATCTCTATGAATGTAACTACTCTAGGTGCCTTGATTTTTTTTTTTTTTTTACTTTTATTTATTTTTTGGTGTTGGGATTGAACCAGGGCTTCATGCATGTGAAGAAAGCACGCTACTAACTGAGCTATATCCCCAGCCCCATCTAGGTGCCTTGTTTAAGTGGAATCAGACACTGGTTTTCTTTCTGTGATGAGCTTGTTTCATTTGTCACACTGTCCCCAAGGTCTGTGCCCATTGTAGCATGTGTCCGAATCTCCTTCCTTTTTAAGGCTGAATAATTTTCCACCTAGTGGATAAACAATGGTTTGTTTATCCATGGGTCTATCGGTAGTTGCTTGATTTGCTCCTACCTTTGGGCCATTGCAAATAATGCTGTTGTGAACACACGTGGACAGATATCTTCGTGTGTTAGTTTGTGAGGGCCATCATAACAGAGTGTCCAGTACAAGGTGTGCCTCAAATGACAGAAATTTATGTTCTCACAATTCTGCAGGATAGAGCTCTGAGATCAAGGTGTTGTGAAGGTTAAATTTTTATAAGCCCCTCTGTGCTTGGCTTGGAGATGACTGTCTTCTCCTGAGTCTTCACATGTCTCTCTCTGTATGTAGGGCGTACTTTCCTCTTCTGATGAGGCCACCAGTCATATTGGATTAGGACCCATCCTCATGACCATATTTGAACTTGACTACTTCTTTAAAGACATACCTACAAATAAAGTGCTATTCTGATCTACCTAGGGTAAGGACTTCAACATATGAATTTTGTGGGGAAACAATTTGACTTATATCCTCCTGTTTTCAATTGTTTTGAATATATCCTCAGAGGTGGAATTGTTGGATCATATGGTAAAATCCTACTTTTAACTTTTTAGGAAATAGTTCATTTTTTAGGGTGTTTTTAAAAATCCAAATGCACATGAAGTGCTTAGGAGTATAAGGCTGGTCTCAGAAAATGTTGACTTGAATTAGCTACATGGTGAAATTAACTGTTGGATCCCTCGATTTTCAAGCAAAGAAACTAAGCACAAGAAAGGTAAGAAACTAAAGTCTGTAAGCTTCTAGTTAGCATCAGACTCAGAAAAAGACCCCAGGTTCTGGCTGTGTCAGGACTTTTGATCCCAGTCTGTACCACTTCTTTCCCATTCTTTATAAATTGTTTCTGTATTTACTACTATTTTCTTGCTTTTATGGCAGTTCTCGTTCACTTTTTAAATTTAGTAGAGAGATTGGAACCCTCTGCACTGCTGGTGGGAGTATAAAAATGGTAGAGCTGCTTTCAAAGGCAGCTTGACACTTTTATGGATGGTTAAACATAAGTTACTATTGGACATGGCAATTTCACTCTTAGATACCTGAGAGAGTTGAAAACATGTCCACGCAGAAACTTACCTGAGTGTACACAGTGGTGTGTGGCATGCTAGCCAAAGAGTAGAAACAATACATACATCCGTCAACTGATGAAAGGGTAAATAAAATGTCACACATCAACAACCATGTGCTGGTGTGACAGAGTGAACCTTGAAAACATTATGCTAAGTGACGGGAACCCGTTTTGTAAATGCATGATCTGTTGTATGAAAGGTTCAGAATACACAAATCTAGAGAGACAGAAAGTTGACTAGAGGTTATCTAGGGCTGGAGGGAGGTGGAGTTGGAGGGAGATGGGAAGTGACTGCTAATAGGTATGGTGTCTCTTTCCTGGGTGATGAAAAATGTCCTAAAATTTATTCTGATGGTTGCGTAACTGCATATATTTTAAAATCATTGAATCGTATAATTTAAATAGGTAAGATGTATGTGAAAGAAGTGAATAAATGGATTGCATTTCAATAAAGCTATCCTAATAAGAATGGGCGTGCAAAGACAGTGTCATGGATCCTATTTTAGATCTTGGGGTTTACAACTGTCAGATAAGCGTTCAAAGTCTTTAGCCAAACTTTCTAAAATTTCTAGAAGAGTGAGATACATCCCACATTCACATGTGACCTCCGGGATGTGTGCATGGTTCTTGAGCTGGGAGCCTTTCCCGAGTCCTTTGTTTCCAGGTGTTTTGCTGATCAGCTTTAGAATGAAGGAGCTCCTAGAAGAAATAAGGAAGTTCCAGGCCACGCCCACTGCCCAGCCCTGCCCAGCCCTGCCCAGCCTGGTTTGCCTGCGTGAATATTCCCTTATGTTTTTCATATAACATTGACTACTTCCTCAGAAGCTTGTATACTGTAAAAGGACTGGATAAAAATTCATTTGAAATGACAGGAACTCCTCTGCTGACTTATTCTGGCTGTTTCTCATGTTTCTTGGCTCCGTGTTTTCTTGGACCCCATGGGAAATCTTGGCAGAACACCCTGTTATACATCAATACCCCGTGCTTCTCTCCACCTCCCTTCGCATCGGATTTTCTCTTGGTTGTCACCCTTTTTGCCCTTTTTACCTCTCAGCGGTCCCATGGTGCTTCTCCTGGTCCCACGGTGTCCACTGGGACGACACTACTCCATCATTTTTATGCACCTTTCTGGCCGCTTTTGACCCCCTGCCTCCCTGACTTCTTTCCTTGGCTGGACTATTACTCAGATTTCCCATCATTTTTTATAAAGTAGTAACAAGTATACAAAAAACTCAAGCTTCAAAACTTTCCTTAGATCATTCTTTATTTCTATATATACTATGCCCTGTTCTTTCTCACGGTTCACTTTTTTGAAAAGTCTGGATTTCCTTATTTTGATTTATGCCAACTGTGGATGGAGAGGCTGAGGTTTCCAAGTTAAGAGCCTGGTGCTGAACGTAAACCTAGAATGCATCATGCCAGGAAGCATTGAGCATGTGAAGGAGAAATGTTTTCGCAGATACTGTGCTAGGAATCCAGCAACCATGGGCAGACCCATTCTGGATGTAGAGCTGTGTGCCATGAGAGTGTTATTGGCTACTTGGCTTATTTAAATTTTTTTTTTTTTAGACATTGGGGAATGGGGCAATTTCTTGGAGTGAAAAATATTATTCTTGGTATGAAGAGATGGATGTTTTTCGTACCTAGAAAATACCCCCAAAGAGTCCTTCAGATATCATTTGGTTTTGTGTATTCTTTTTATTGTGGATGTGAAGGTTCCTTTCATAAAGCCAGATTTCAGAATCCTGGTGACCCTAAGAGTTCAGTCTAGTCCTCTAACAGGAAGGGAGAATCACCCAGTGAGATGACCCTTAGGATAAGGGGATCTGTGAGTCTATTAGCGGATAAAGGGCCATCTTCTTTGATATTGAAAGGCAACAGCACCACACACAAAATGAGCACCCCCAAGACACAGCATCCTGCTCACAGGGACCACAGTCACAACTTTTCAGGTTGCTCAATTTTTTGCTGCTGGAATCAGTCACTTACGTCAGGTAGGTAATGGGCTTTTCAATTTCATCAAAATCCCCTCAGGGACCAGTGTTAGTTTATAAGCTCACGACAGAGCTCTCCAAGAGTAGAACACTTTATGATTTCATCCATACAGGCAGCTTGAGTGCTCTTCTCAAATCCCAGAGCATTGGTTCGTGACAAAATTAACTGGTGATTGAATGTTTTCCATTTTAGCAACAGGGGAATTAAAGTCCAGAAAGGTTAAATGATCTTGAGCAAAGGTCATGGCAGGCTATAGCCTTTTGATTGAGTCTAGAACCCCTCCTTAGAACCAGGTCATGTCCCCACAGCTCCTGGTAAACAGCCTCATCACAGGCACGTGTTATCTGGAGAGGGCTGGTCATCTGAGTAGAAAGCTTGTGTACAGTGGACTTAATCCAACGTTTTCCTCTGGATCCCAGGATTTATATATAGCCCTGACTCAGTTCAGCAATAATCCTTCCACCAGCTCATGGAAAGAGACTCCTGATGAAGAGTGATTTCAGTTGAAGGACGAAGTGCAATTGTATTATATGGGGAAACTGACAGCTCATATCTGTGTGAGCTCTATGCATCTGGACAAGGTTCTTAAAACAGTGGAAGTAACATCTCAGAGATATTGTTATCATGGAATTAAATAAGTCACATGAAATGATGAAGACCATATCTAATGTATAATAAGTAATCAATTCTGATGACTATTTGTTTTTTTCTCATGAGCAGCCACTCGTTAGTAAACAAGTACCCAACCCAAACAGTAGAATGGCTAATTTGGTAACTTCCAACAGGGATTTATCGAATGCCACTGCAATATCACTTGGTTCCTTTAATCCCACCAGGGCAGGTATTGGTATCCCCACTTTAACGGTCAGGTTTAGATAAATAACTTCCCAAGTTCTCACCTGCTATGTCTGTTTTTCACAAGGTCATGTTGAATTGTTTTTCAGTTTACCATTTATCTTTATTGGAGACTTTTAAGTCATCTGGCCATATATTCATGAAAGGGTACTTCACTCCATCCTTTATTCTGCTCCTCAATAATTTTTTTTTTTTTTTTTGTGGTGCTGGGGATTGAACTCAGGGTCTCATGCATGCTAGGCCAGTGCTCCCCCACTGGGTCACATGCCTAGCTCCCATGCTCCCCAATAATGAAGGCTTGTGAGAATTTCCATTAGTAACATTCAATTGAAATAATTCCAAGAAAAATCAGCAACACATAGAAAATCTTATAAAATTAGTATATCCAGGGATCATTATACATTATCTGTTAGCATTTTTGATTAGCACCAAAAATTGGGAATATTGTGCAGGTAATAGTACATATGCAGATGTGGGCAGAGATGTGAAACTACACACATTGTGCATTATTTCTAACACAGAGGTATAATAGATGGGAATATTTATTTTTGTTTTGTTTTCAAGAGGCACTATGTAGCATAGATAAATCTACGCTTTTTACTCACAGTCCTGGGATCATGTAGGTAGGTAGAATATTGTTGTGCTGCAATTGGGAATTTATGTATATTTTTTTCTTGTGCTCAGTCTTGGAGATGAACCCATCTCCGTGTTTCAAGGTGATTGCTTGAAACAACTCTGGATTTATTACATAACACTAGAGAACTCCACTTCTTTTGACACCCTCAGTGGTGGCATGGCCTGGAGATATATTTGTCAGTTATAGTGATGCTGGTTTATTCAGGAGTAGACACTGAAGGCTTCAGTCTTTCTGTAGGACCTGTGGAACTTTCCCATCAAGAGTTACGTGAGGGTCTGACATGGTATGGAATATTAGTACCCTGGCGTAAGCCCAGCTACTTTGCAAATAAGTTGTTAGCTTTCTCTTTCCAGAAAAATCTCATATTTAAATTTTGTGGTTTCCTTGGAGCTATTTCTTAGTTTTTGCTTTTTAATTGACCATCATAAGCCTCTAACTAAACGTGTCTCCAGTGAGAGTTGCCCTAAGCCAGGAAAATATGCCGTGGAACAAAAGGCGAAGCCTACTTGATGGTCTTTTGCCAGGCTGTGCTCTGAAAAACGTGACTCTCAACAGTGTCCAGCTTCTCTGTGGAGAAAGGTGACCAGATATTGTAGAGACAGCCATGGGGCACAGGATTAGACTGAGATTTTCCAGGTGGGGGAGTTCCAGTTACAGGGCAAAGAACGCTGCCATATTTTTGGATGTTTCTTTGGTGATGGCTTCTTTACCCTCTTGTTTCTTATTGGCAGGGAACAGGAGGCATTCCAGAACGTGCCACAGGCCTGGGGACAGGGCTGCCTTTCTTCCTTATGATTTTTCCTCCCCTTTGGCACTGAGTTAGAAAAACCTGGAGCCAGGTCAGTGACTCCTCCTTCTTTGCTTCAGCACAGGTTCACAGGATTAACAGGTGGTTCTGGGGCAGAAGCTCATTGGATGGGGGAGATGACTGTTCATGCCCTCCCCAAATGCAGGTGACACAAAAGAATGAAAACATTTAAACCTTTGAAGAACCAAAAAGAAAAAAAGTAAAAATAAAACCTAAGTGTGTGTGTGTGTGTGTATGTGTATGTGTGTGTGTTTTACAATCCTGACTACAATGTTCCCTCTTACGAGTCAAGTAATAATAACAGCAACCTGAAATAAAAATGGAAAAATGACCTGAACACATAGTTCACAGAAAGAGGAACACAGATGTCAGTAGACAAAACTAGGTGGCTTCATTAAATATTTAAAGAATGTGATTAAACAATAAGGTAGCCCCGTTGATCTATCAAATTGACGATTAAAACCTTTTTAAATTATGGAAGTATTCCTAAGGGATTATTGATCTCTTCCTTTTAAATTAGGAGTTTAAGATAGCTGGCTAGATCGCATAAAATTTGGCAATTTGACATCAGTTTTAAGTAAATGAGACCACCTGAGAAGTCATCCTGCCAAACGAAAACATCACCCTTGAATTGGATCAAGTTCTAACCAACGGTGGAATATGTGCATTGGCAAAGCAATGGTCAGCAGAATCCGACAGGAAAGCAGATGACCTGTGTTTTTTCAGCAAAACAATTGCATGAGTTTGGGTGTTGGGAGAAGCAAAGAGAAATGGAAGAAGAATGCATAGATTAAAAATGCACTGAGAAATTTACCAACCAGTTATAAGGCTCAAACTTCATTTTGATCCTGATTCAAACACAGTAATTAAAAAATATCTGTGAATTTTTTTAAAAAATGAGATTAGGATTGTGAACATAGCAGCTATTTAAGGAATTATTTGTTTAGGCATGATAATGGTACTATCGTTATGTTCTTCAAATGTCACTCTCAAGCCAAGTGTGGTGGTGCACACCTGTAATTCGAGCTAGTTGGGAGGCTGAGACGGGAGGATCGCCAGTTCAAGGCCAGCCTGGGCAACATAGCATGACCTTGTCAATAATAATAGTAATAATAATAATGATAATACAGTAGTCAATTTCTTTAGAGATGTTTGGTAAAGAATTTACAGGTAAAATGATTTGACATCTGGGAAAGTGATGTACTTCATCACTTAGTTGGAGCTATGTACCAGTCAGCCTTTTGTCACTGTGACAAAATAAGCAGCATACAAGGAGCCAAGATTGAATTTTGCTTATTATTCCAGAGGTTTTGGTCCATGTTCAGTTGGCTGCATTGCTTTTGGGACTGTGGCTAGGCAGAACATCGGTGGAAAGTATATGGCAAAAGTGCTGCTCAGCTCACAGTGGCCAGGAAGCAGAGAGAGAGAGAGAGAGAGAGAGAGAGAGAGAGAGAGAGAGAGAGAGAGAGACCCCCATCAATGGCACATCCCTAGTGACCTAACTTCTGGGGACAAAGCCTTCAACACATGGGGCTTTGGGGGACATCTAATGACCTGGGAAAGAGGCAGAATAGAGCCTGTACTCATAGGTAGCCTCTAAGAAGGCTCATAGATGAATTTTCCTGTATTTCATTGTAATCTCTGACTGAATCAAAAGTTACTCTTCTGTAGTTTTCCTTGCTTAGAAGGGGGGTGGGTAATCACAGTGCTATTAAAATTGTGGTCTTTGTGGTGCTGGAGATCGTGACTTAGTGGTAGATTGCTTGCCTTGTAGGCACGACACCCTGGGTTCCAACTCTAGCATACACAAGAAAAGTGGTCTTGGACCAGAGGGGGGGAAAAACCTGCTTCTTCCAAGAAATAAATTTATCTTTCTCACAATCGAATATTTTCTGTGATTCTATGGCAACTTTAAATCTTAATATTTTGTCAAATTTCAGATATATTCAAAAGCAATATGGTAAACCACCACACATTCATTACTGATCTTGTTTCAAGTCATACTAATCTTATTTCCTCTATATCTCCACCTTTCCATTCCTTACTGCCCTCCATATTATTCTGAAGTCAATCCTAGAATCATATTATTTTCTGTGTAAACATTTCCATATTTGTGTCTGAAATATGAGAGCTCCTTTTAAACATAGTCAGCATTTCGAAAAGACCAACTGCCTCCCTGAATTGGTTTGCAACTTGTTTCCTAGTTTTTTCATTTTAAACTGATGTTTCTAACAGCCTTCTGTCCATATTTCCTTTTGATAAAGACACATGAATGGAGCAGTGTGGAAACAAGGAAGGAGGGTAGACAGACTGGGGCTTCCCCGTGCGCCACCTGCCCACTGGGTCTAGACCCCACTAGAAGGCATCCACTGAGATTCTCCTTTAGGTTCTTCCAAAAGTCCAAAGTCAGCACAGAATTGCTAACATAACAAAACACACTTCGTCTCTATCAGGTCTGAAGACAGAGCTTTAATCTTGGGAAGCTTCAGGAAAACCCTGAGTGCACATGCTGGCTCATTCTCCTTTGACAGGACCAGTGATTCTTTGTGTCCTTCACTTCATCCCCTGCTTTTCAAATGTCCTTCCCTTGGCTGCCTTCTCTTCTTTCATTCCGCTTCCCTGTCTAGTTCACCTCTCTACTCTCTGTCACTCCCAGATCTACACGTCACCCCTCATCCCGCTTTTAAGCTTCATTGGCCTACTTGGAATCTGCCATGTGAGCCTCCAGGATCTTCTACTTAATGCATCTCTACCGACAGTCATTACCTATCCTGTCTCCACCACCCACCTCCCTTGGTCTGATTTTCCTCCTTCAGTGAATTTTATCTCAGTGTGGAAAAACCAGATGTTGATTATGGCGAGTTCTACTGCTAGTTCTTCCTCATTACTACTTTATATGACTGTTTCACTTCTGTCCCTCTGTCCCTCCTAGTCAGTAAGTTACCAGAGCTTGTAGATTTTGCCTGTGCAGAGGTTAAGCAGCTTATTTTTTAGCCAGGTCACTGTGGTCTCTGTTCTTTATTTCTTGGCGCGGGTGCTTACTCTGCATGTGGGTGAGATGGGCAGACAGTGCTTCTGGCTTTGAAGAACATGCATTTTGAGTGGAAGAGATGGATGAATGAATGGGTTCAATTAGTCAGTGCAGGAAGAGAGACATTAAAGAGAACATCCGGAGCACTGCGGCTGCATCGAGGAGGGACATTTATTAGACTAGGGCTTTCATGGAAGGCTTCCTGGAGAGAACGTGGTTGAGCTGGGTTGAAGTTGATCAGAGTAGACAGGTAATAAGGACGTTCCAGGGATAATATAAACAAAGACTTGGAGGCGGAAAACAGCAATGCGTGTGTGTATGTGGGTTTATTTGTGTATGGACCACTGTCTCAGAACATCTGCAGATATTAGATGAACTAATCTTCATGCAAAAATTTTTTTTCTGAACCATCATTGTGGCATGCCATTCTTCTGAAAAACATGGATCGTTTTCCCTCTTCAGTCTGAAATTAGAAACTTCTTAGTGACAGTGCTGTAGTCTCTGACTTCAGCCTATTTGTCCAGGCTTCTGTCACCATTTACTTTGTCCAAACTAGACAGCTCAGAATTCTTTGAATACACCCCAATGCCTTACCAGTATTGGTAGAGCATCTTCATTTTACATGGAATCCCACTGTTGCCCTTCTGAGCCCTGATTGACAAAATCCTAACCATTTCTTGAGCTTTTGATTTTGGAAACATTTAAATTTGCACAAAGAAGACACATATAGTATAATGAGCTCTCATGAACCCTGAAATCCTATCAGTTCTCAAAGGACCACCTAAAACACCACATCCACTGTGAGATCGTTTTTTTTTTTTTTTTTTTTTTTTTTTTTTTTTTTTTTTTTCTTATCTGGTTTCCTCTCATCTGCTTTTAGGACACAGTGCTTCTCTCACCCACCACATATATGCACTGTGATTAGAAAAATTAGATTTTCAAATACGCTTGACTCTTTGAAAGCCGAATTTGCATCTTGATGAATTTTGTCCCTAGTAATGTCTACTGTGGTAAATTATTGACAGTTTCAACTCAAGGATAGAAATAGTTCAAGTGCAACTGAATTTGAAATTTAATTCTTATTAGCCAGAAGGAATTGGTTGGTTGTAGAGGAAGTATCAGGGGCCTGGGGGAAAGTGATCTTATCATTGGAGAGTGAGAAATGGTGGGAAAGTAAAAATTTTACCAGGACATGCTCTAGACCCTGGTTGGACCCTGGTTGGACTCTTAGTCATGTGTGGAGCTTTCAAAAAAAAAAAAATATATGGATCCTGAGACTTATTCCCAGAAGTTCTGAGTCTGTAGAGCTGGAATTGTTCCCCTAGTTAGTGGTAACAACAAATGTATGATTCAAGATTGATGACATGTTTGAAAAATTTTTAAAAAATTTGGCATAAATAATACAGTAGAACAACATAGGGCATTTGAAGAAAGATGGGGTCCATACAGGGAACATTTTTCTGAGCTCATATTTTAAACATACAAACACAAATGTGGAAGGAAGGGGAAAAAAGTATTTATTAAGCACTTATATGCTAGGTACTGCTAGAGTTCTTCACCTACTTTGTGCCAACTGAGTCTTTTAGTAGCCTAGTGATATTGTACATCATCTATAGCATCATCTATAGTGCATAGGTGTGGAAATGGAGTTCACCATGAAGAATGTTCCTTAAGGTCACATTGTTAATAGGTGGTATAGCTGGGATTTGAAAGGTCGTCTTATTTGTGGTTACATTTGTGTTATTTCCACTTCAGTTAGTTTTTTCTTATTCTTTCTTTCTTTTTTTTTTTTTTGATGGGCTTAATCCAGTTGTTCAAAACAGTCAAGAAAAGGGCAACAAATATTCAGTCAACAGATATTTATGATATTTGCTGGAACAGGGCAATATCATTGTTATATTCTTATATTCTAGAGCTTATATTCTAGTGAAGAATATAGATAATAAATAAATGCAAAAATAATTAAAGATAAAATTACTATAGGTTATGAGAAAGAATAAGAGAAAAATAAATGGAAGATGGCCACAGAGATCTAATTTAAAGAGAGTGGGGAAGGTCTGGGAAGTTCTTTGGGCCACATGATGAGTGAGCTGAGTTTGGCTGGCTGTATTCTCATGGACAAGAAGGGCAGAGCCCTCCAGGGAAATAGTATGGGGGTCGTTCATTCTGCCTCCTTGAAATCAAGTGTTCCTATGAGCTTTTCAGTTTTTCATCTCTAAACTTTAAGTAATTCCAAGGACATTTGGGATACTCCTTCAGTCCAGGGGTGTATGTGATCTGGTGGTTTTGGGGATTGGAAGAGTTCCTGTCCACTTTCAAATGGCTGCTGTAGAGCTTGTTTTCTCTCTGAACTTCTGTCCCTCTGCCCTGCTCCATTAGTGCTTTGCATATGATCGCTGCGACCGAATAACATCTAATGACACTTCTCTGCCAATTTTATTGCCAACTACACTTGGAACTGAAGCCCAGATGCAAGTGGTAAGGAGAGGGCAGCCAAGGCCTCCAGGTTGCCAGTTACTTGGCTAGAAATCCCATTCATATTGGGAAACAGATTTTTAAAATAAATTTGGCACTGGAAGTGCTGCGATCCTTTTGTGGAGCTGTGTCAATAATCATAAAGCCTTAGAATCATGCTCTCCAACCTTCCGTCAAGCTGACAAATGTTTGGGCATCAGCATATCCTCAGGATGCCACCTTCTGCTGACCGTGTGGGCTTCTCGTGCTGTTTGGGTTGGCACTGGAGCTCAATCTTCTGCTTTATGTAATGAGGCTCATCAGAGAGTCCCTTTGTGCTCACCCTCTCCGAGTGGGTGCTGGGCAAGACCTCTGGTGTACCCCATCATTTTCCATATGGTCAAAGCTAGTGAGCATTTCTGCGGTGTGGTGAATATGTTCTAACGACCGGCAAGATTCACCACCTCCCCCAAGTGCCATCTTGCTCCAAGCCAGGATTATCATGACCCAGCTTTGGTTTAAGATGAATTTTGCAAATATACGTGTGTGTCGGACTGTACTATTTTCAGGGAAAATAGGCATGGGTGTGACACGGGCTGATGTAATGAAGTGTGGCATGTGCCCAATCAGGTTGGCGAGGCTTCCTCTTTGCAGATTGTACCAAGAAGAGGGCAGAAATACACAGAATCCTCTCTCTCTCTCTCATTCTGAGAAGGCTGGTTGCTAGCTTCTGACATCATATAAAGCCTATTTTCTGACTTTTTTTTTTGTTTTGGTTTTGGTCTCCCACGGGAGAAAACTGGCCAATACAGTTGGTCACTTAGCTCCATTATTCGTATGGCTCCCTCCCATTAATATATTTTTTAACAGTGTTCAGTGTTAGCGTCAGGGGTTGGCAGCCTTCCTAGCGGGAACAGATTGCTCTGGAATAAACACAGCTGGAAACTGACCACTTATTGTGTTTCTTTCTTTTAAGAAATGAAAGAGGCATTTATAGAAAGGCCGGAGAACATTGTACTGTCCGTAATTACTTTATAGATTTATGTCCCCAAGTCTGGTTAATGATTAATGCCACGCCTGGGTGTCCAAATGGACCCACTTCCTCTCTCCCTTCCCGAGGCTGCAGTTTCCTGGGAACAATGAGCTCTCGGAGGTTTGTTGTGATCCAGACTTAAGGAGGAGGTGGAGTCTGCTTGGTTGTGTTCCTCCCTGCTGGGGCTGGCCAAAGTGTGTGGTCTTTGGAGCTAAAGGAAGCATGGATTCTGTGGGGTTTGCTTCTGCGGGCCTCCCTTGCAGCCTTGCAAACCTCCTCAGGGCTGCTTACAGTTTCAGAGATGGGCAAGTAAGTGAATTCCAGAATGTCGGTGTGTGTGTGTGTGTGTGTGTGTGTGTGTGTGTGTGTCTGTGATTTTCATTTTAGGCCATCTACAGAGTGAAGGCAGTGAATTTTCTAATGGTGTGACTCAACTAGGTTTGGTGTCTCCTGGAACGTCTTTGACTTCTTGTTGTCAGGGCGTTGCTCTGTCTTCAAGTATTTGTATTTAAGGAAAACCTTGAGGTCTGTGTAAATATCTAAGATGTATCTGTAGTCAGGGGTTGAGTCAGGAGACCAGAAGCTGGTAATTTCACCCACCAGGGGGCCAATTCAGGGGAAGAGTGATGTGAATGTGGCCCTGGGAGGTTCTGGGGTGAAAGTGAAGGGAGGGAACCAAGTTTTTTTTCTTTCCCAGTTGGAAGACTTTATTGTGGTTTAGGTCGTTTATTTCTTTAGTACCCTTCTCTATTTCCTTAAATAGATGTTTTGATAATTTATGAGTTATGATATGATCATTAAATACTTTTAGGAATTGCTCCTAATTAATGGCTACCTGAACCATTAATTAGGTTCCTTAGGAAGGCTTTTCAAAGGAGCTTTTCTTAATGAATGGGACTCTCTACATCAATTTTATAAGAACTGAGATGAAGACAAGGAGGACACAGGACTTTCAGAGTAACTTCTGCTTTTGGTTTCTTTAAATGACCAATGGAAGACCTTTTTCATAGACAAATACGTGTGTGTGTGTGTGTGTGTGTGTGTGTGTGTATGAATTATACATTATATATTATATGTACATTGTATATATTATATTATATATATATTTGAAAGAGAGAACTATAGGATTATATCTGTTGGGATTACCAGGATTACCTTTCACCTGCATTGGAATGTGTGTGTGTTCTTTGAACAAGTTGAATCTATCATTCAGTCCTCACTGGACTATCTCATTTAATAGCTTTCCCTGTCTGTGTGACTGAAGCCCAGGGATGACACTTGTTGGAACGAGGCCATGTAGCTATTTGGGTTCTCACAATCAAATCTAGCACAGATAGATAGTAAAACTCTGTGTGTTGTCACTTGACATTGAAATGTGTCAACTAATTAAGTCAAACATGCTAATAGCCTTCTGAAGTCCAAGAGCAGGAGAAGGAATGGTGAGTTATGAATCTTATAAAATGCTTAGAGAGAAATGAGTTGAGAACTGAGAAAAAAGTATTTTACTAATTGTGTTCCTAAAAGGTTTTCTCTGTGCTGATTTCCTGGCTTTATATAAAATGGCAGAATTGATCTAGATATTGGATTTTGAAGGAACAGAAAGAAAAAAAAAACCCTCATTTATGCATTATGTTGGGTTCTGATAGTATGACCAGTTTTTTTCATGAGTTTCTTAAATGACTTTTTAGAGAATGGGACCATGCAGCTGTTTCTCTGACTGTAATCAACAGGTACTTATGGGATCTCCGTGTTTTTTCATCTGCTTTGTCTGATTTGATTCTCACAGTCCACTGATGTGGGTGTTGATGTCACTTCCCTATTTTACAATTGAGGAAATCGAGAGTCAGTTGAAAATGATTCTGGAGGGGTTTTGGTTAAAAAAAAAAATGGAAGAACCAGATGTAAGCTGGGGATTTTCAAACTCGAAAGCCCTTGTTCTCCACACCCCTTGCTCTCTGGCCGTCTCTATGCTTCTGCCACTGTGGATAGTGAAGAGCGCTCTCCATTGGAATGTCAGGAGTCTTGGGCTCTGCTTCTGACTGGGCCGTTGCTGGCTGTGTGATGCTAAGTCAACTCAGGTATTCTGATGTCATTGTCCTGCAACGAGTTTACCTTATTTGACTTCGTAAGTTTCTTTGCGACTTCGGGATCTACCCAGGACTTTGTCCGTGGCTTGTGCCAGCTCTGTGGTGCTCAGTAACAATGCAGAGAAGAGGTGAGAGAGGAAGCAGAGCTCTGAAGACCCAGCTCTGCTTGGGTTCTCCCTGCCAAGCACCAAGAGGCACAGGCTCTCCATAGCTGAGGAAAATCCCAGGCTCTTAGAAGCCTGTTCTCTTTGATCTGCTTCCTGGGCTAGCACTTCTCAGTTTGTTCTTTTTACCTCATGAACAAAAGTATTTGAGCCAAACTCTTTTACAGTTTCAAAGCCCAGGGATGAACAATATCAGAGTCCATTCCTATCTGGTCCCCAAAGACATGAAATCCTCCTTGCAAGAACCCATCTGTTATCTTAATCCTTCTTGGAGCAAAGCAAATGTAAATAAATATTATTCTAGGCTTAAGATTTAAAAACCTTCTCTTAGGTTTTCCAACTTGTGGCAGGTAGCCATGGAATGGGACAGGGCAAAAGAGAAAAAAATGTTTTTATTTTACACCCATCATTAAGTCTAGCAATTGTTCACAGATCAACTTAGAAAACTGAAGGATACTGAGATAAGAGTGACTAGTTTGACATTAAAAAGAAGCAAAAACCACAACAAACAAACAAAATAAAAAAACACCCAATCCCTGCCCCCCCCCCCCAAAATACTCCGGTAACCAACATGAGTATTCTGTGAAAAAAGAAAAAAAAAAGATTGGAATGCCATTCTCTGCAAGGAGAAAGGGTACATTTTCCTAGGAACACAGAGTTGGCATTCTTACCTTGACATGTTCTCCTTGTTGGTGAAAACGTCATTCCTGAAGCCAGTTTGCATTTGGGACACGCTGCAGTGGCTGGAGCGTGACAGACTGCCTGGATAGGAAACAATACTCAGAATCGGGAGGTGACAGTGTGTTTCTGTGGCTGCTCTCTTGCTACGATGTAGATTTTTAACTTTGTCCTACATCTTTCCCAATAGGCAAGAAGAGAAACCCTGGCCTTAAAATTCCAAAAGAAGCATTTGAACAACCTCAGACCAGTTCCACGTAAGTTGGCACAATTATCGTCTTAACTCAAGCATGGGGACTTAGCCTCCCAATGGGTTCACTTTGGGGATCATGAGCCAGGCCTTGGCCTTGGATGTAGGTGTTAGAAAGAAGAGTCCATTCAGGGGGAAGTCGTTTCCTGGCTGTTCTGAGACCTGAAATCATCACATTCCATCTACAATCAGTGGTTAGCTTTGAAGTCAGTGCCTCAAATTATTGGTGGAGTCAGAATTGTGTGGCACATGCGTTTGTCAGCTGAGCTCCTACAGAAGCCCAGAGAGGTCCCCGGATGTGGACTGTCCTGCTTCCCCCCTGTAGATCTAAAAGAAGAGACACATCCCTGTGAGAGCCACTGCTGTAAAACACGGGTTGAGACGGAAAGGTGGTATTTGATGAGGACCCACATCCTTGAGACCTAAATCCTGTCCCTTATAAACAGCAGGCAAAATGAGGTAAAGGAACACTTCTTTATTAGCTAAGCCTTTGGCCCAAATCCCTAGGTGAGCTCAAGTCCTGGTGGAGCAGGATGCCCTCTCTGTGAGCCTTCTTTCTTTGTCTCTGTGGGGTGGGAAGGGTATGTCTCCTCTGGAAGTACAATCACCTCCATGACATCTGCAAGTCACGAATAGAAATTCCATGGCAAAACAAAACAAAAAAAAAAAAAATCATACCAGGGCCACTGGAGAGACAGAGCAACTACAAAGAGAGTGCATCCGGGAGGAATGTTGAGGTTTTAAAGCTTTTGCTCTGGTCTTCAGAGTGCCTCCTCTGTAAATGGTTTGTCCTGCGCTGTGATCCATCCTATTGGAAAGTGCGCCCCCTAGTGTTGGGATGCACTCATAAATGTGATCATGTCCCCTCAGGCTGCCAAGGTCAGGCAGAAAAATGTACTGAAGAACCTCTATGGACAGAGTGAAATAAAGAGCCATACTCTTCAGGACCCTTTATGGTAGCCTGAGGGGTTAAGCTCGAGTGAGGATGTTGGTTTGTGAGGATCTGTAGGAGGAAGTTTTCCCCATACCAATGTCTAGAATTTTTTTTTTTTGGAATGGGGTTCCTCTGAGCAGTAGTTGGGCTCTCCCCTGAGGACTTGTAAATTGTGTAATTACTATTTTTTTCCCCTCTGACTAGTTTGGAGTCAAATATGTGTTCCATCTTGCCACCGTGGGAAGAACTTGGTGGGATATACTTTAAAAATATTTATTTTAAAATAATTGTAGATACACAGAAGGTTGCAAAGGCATATATACGGAAGTCACATTTAACTTTGACCTAGACTGCACCAAAATCCCCCCATGTGAACATTTTACACAACTACAGTATGATGAAGCCACATTGGTGCAAACCACAGATATATTCAGTTCTAATGGCTTTACAAGTGCTCACTTATTTGTGTGTGTGTATACACGCGTAGTTCTATGTAGTTGACTTGCGTAGCTTTGTGATCTTGTTATCTTTGTCAGTTTTGCTGGAGGTAACCACTATCATCATCAAGATGCTTAACTGTATGAACAATACAAGACTTGCATGTGACCCACTAAAAGTCATGCTTACCTCTTCCCCAGGGCACTTTACCACTGAAGTACATTCTCAGTCTTCTAATTTTATTTTGGACAGGGTCTCACTAAGTTGCTGAGGTGGGCCTCCAACTAGTGACCCTCCTGCCTCAGCCTCTCAAGTCACAGAGATTACAGGTGTGGCTCATTGCACCTGGCTCGAGACTTTATTTCATTCAACTTAATTTCCCTGAGATTGATTCAAGTTGCTGCATGTAGTGTATCAATAACTGTTCCACGGCATAGTTATACCACCGCTTATTTAACCCTTCAGCCTTTGAAGGAAATATGGATCGCTTCCAGTTTTTGACTATTATGAACAAAGTCATGACATTCCTGTGTAACTCCTTACATGAGAATAAGTCTTCATTTCTCTTTTGGTTTATATGGTAAGGGCATTTTCCATTTTGAAAGACTTGCCCAACTATTTTCCAGAGTGATTGTAACATATTATGTTTTCAACGATAATGTATGAATGATACACTTGCTCTGCAGAATTTGATATTAGCACCGTTTTTCATATCAGCTTTTCTGATGGGTAGTGATGTGTCACTGTAGTTTGTTTTTAACTTTATTTATTTTTATGTCGTGCTGAGGATCGAACCCAGTGCCTCACATGTGCTAGGCAAGTGCTCTACCACTGAGTCACAACCCCAGCTCCACATTGTAGTTTTAATTTGAATTTCTCTAGTAGCTAGTTATATAGAACATGTCTTTAGGTGTTTATTTTCCATCCACGTACTTTCTTTGGTGAAATGTCTGGCATCTATCTTTTGCCTACTAATTAATGAGATTGCTTTTTATTGTTGACTATTGGCAATTACTTATATATTCTAGACATGAGAACTTTTTAAAGTATGCGATATGAAAATATTTTCTCCCCGTTTGTAATTTGTCTTTTTATCCTTTTAGCAGGATCAAAGAACAAAATTATTTATTTATTTATTCTAATTAGGTATGTAGGACAGCAGAATGCATTTTGATTCATTGCACACAAATGGAGCACAACTTTTCGTTTCTCTGGTTGTACCTGATGTCGCGTCACCCCATATGTGCAGTCATACAAAAAAGGTTTTAATTTCAATGAAATCCAGTTTATAAGTTATTCCTCTTTACCAATCATGCTTTTGGTAACAAGCCTAAGAACCTTTACCTTGTCCCAGGTCCTGAAGATTTTTCTCTGTTCTTGTGTAGAAACTGTATAGTTTTACATTTAAGCCCCTGATCCATTTGCAGTTCATTTTTGTAAAAGTTACGAGGGTTAGGTTGAGCTTTATATTTTTGCCAATGGATTTCCACTCATTTCAGTGGAAATCCCTCCTCTGTTGAGTTGCGTTTGCTCCTTTGTCTAATATCAATTAGGCATGCCTGCTTTGATCTATTTCTGGATCTCTGTTCTGTTCCATTGATTTCTGTGTCTGTTCTTCTGCCAGCGTCACACTGTCTTGATTATTGCAGCTATATACTAAGTCCTAATATTGGGAAAAGCGATGCTTGCCACTTTGTTCTGATTTTCAAAGTTATGTTGGCTCTTCAAAGGCCTTTTCTCTTTTCATATAACTTTTAGAATAAACTTGTCTTTGTCCACAAAAGAACTTACTGACATTTTATTAGGAACTGAGTTTAACCTAGAGATCAAGTTAGGGATAAATGACACTTTTATTACATTGACCCTTCCGATCCATGAACATGGTTAATTTTTCTCAATATTTAGTTTTTTAACAGTTTCTTTCATCAGAATTTTGTGATGATCCTCTTCATTATGACTTGTTCAGATTTCTATCTAAGTAGATTTCCTTGGAGCAATTGTAAGTGGCATTTAGTTTTTTAATTTTGGTTTCTATCGTTCATTGTCAACATACAGAAGTGCAGTTAATTCTTCTGTGTTGATCTTATTTCCTGTGACTTGACTGAACTCAGGTATTAGTTGCAGAAGTTTTTTGTGGGTCTCTAAGATTTTCTTTTTTATAAAAAAATTTTTTTTAGTTGTAGATGGACACAATACCTTTATTTGTTTATTTTTATGCAGTGCCAGGGATCAAACCCAGTGCCTCACACATGCTAGGCAAGTGCTCTACCACTGAGCCACAACCCCAGCCCTGTCCGTAGGATTTTCTATGTAGATAATCATGGCATCTGTGAACAGAGTTTTATGTCCCCCTTCCTAGTCTCTATTTTTTTAAACTTTTATTTTCTTGCCTTGTCGAAGGGGCAAGGATGTCTAGTACTGTCAAGTACAATTGGTAAGACTCTACAACTAACCTTTGTTCCCCATCTTGTGGAAAAACATTTAGTCTTTTCTGCTTAAGTCCAGTGTTAACTGTATAGTTCTTCTTGATGCTGTTTATGAGGTAGAAAAAGTCCTTTCTAGTCATAATATGCTGAGGAATTTTATTATAAATGGGTGTTGAATTTTGTTGGCTACTTTCCCTGTATCAGTTGATATGATGGTAAGGTTTTTCCTCTTTGTCGTATTGATATGGGGATCATATTGATTAATTGGTGGCACGTATATTATATTTTTATATATTGTTAGGTTTGATTTGCTAAAATTTTATTGAGGATTTTAACATCAGCATTTTGAGACATGTTGGTCTCTGGTGATTTATTTATTATTTCTTTTGTGTCTTGATTTTTGATAAGATAGTAAGGCCCTCATAAAGTGGAATTGGTGAAAAGTATACCCTCTTGTATTTTTCAGTGGTCCTTGGGTAAAACTGGTGTTAAATCTTTGAATGCTAAAATTTTCCAGTGAAATCACATTGCCTGTATATTTTCCTGGAACTTTTAAATTTCTCAATTTCTTAATAGATACAAGGCTATTCAGATTATCTGTTTCATCAGGGCTGACTTTTGGTAGAATGTGTTTTTTGAGAAGTTGGTCTACTTCTAAGCAGTCAAATCTGTGAGAGTAAGTCGTAGTATTTTCTGATTGTCCTGTCAATGGTAGCAGGATCTGATGTGATATCCCATTTTTTTCCCTGATATTGGTAATTTATGTCTTTTTTTTTTTGTCTTTGTCAATTTTGGTTGAGGTTTATCAATTTTGTTAATTTTTTTTGAAGAATTGGCTTTGTTTTATTGTTTTTCTGTTTTTAATTTTATTGCTTTCTGTTCTTATTTCCCATATTTTCTTTAAGATATATTCTCCTATTAGGCTGTGGATGTAGCTCCATAGTAGAGAACTTGCCTAGCATGTGAGAACTCTGGGTTCAATCCCTAAAAGTGCAAAACAAAACAAAATAATATATATGTGTGTGTTGTATGTATATAAAACTATATATAGAAAAATATATAGAAAGCACTCTCTCTATATATATATAACATATATTTTCTTACATCAATTGTCCAGATTTCTTTCTCTTTTGAGTTTTTATTCTTTGCCCTTTCCTAGTGCAGATTAATTTTATATGTTTTATGAATTTTTGAAAGCCTTTCTTTTTTTTAATATTTATTTTTTTAGTTGCAGATGGACACAATATCTTTATTTTATTCATTTATTTTTATGGGGTGCTGAGGATGGAACCCAGGGCCTCCAACATGTGAGGTGAGCGCTCTACCTCTGAGCCATAACCCCAGCTCCACCCACAAAAGCCTTTCTTGACATAAGCAAATGAATAGGAAACTAAGCAAGCGTAAATGTAGCCTCTATTTTTTTTTTCAACTGGTAGAAAGTATTTTGAATACCTTTTTCTGCTTCACTGTGTGGGGGTCAGAGCATCACTATAGTATTGTGGACTACACCATTTAGATTATAGTCTTCTCATTTAGCAGTGAGGTTTAGATTTGTGCTTCTAAAGAAGTAGCTTCTGCATTTTGTTACTTTCCTTGGCAATTTCTTGAGGTTGGCCTGGCGATTCTTACCATTCATACCCCGTCTCCCTGTCCTAGGACAGAGCTCCACTCTCTATAGTCCAGTGTGTATGGTCTGTCTGCTTGAGCTCTTTCTTTGAGTTGCCAATGCCAATATGTCTTTGACTTAGGTTTCTGAGCTCTTTGCTCACTTGATTCATAGTAACTAATCCTAATTCAATTCTATGCTAGTCAGTATTATTTTATTAAACACTCACAAAAAGATCAGGATTAAAAAAAAAAAAAAACCACCTCATTTGACAAGCAAAACAACAGAACTGTGTAAGGCTCAGGTGTTTGTTTGGAATTGTTCAGCTACCTTCATTGGGTAAGTGATCAGGCTCTACAGCCAGAATGCCTATGTTTATATTTGAGATCTAAACTTGACTAGTTAGTACCTTATGCAAGGTACCTAACTGCACTGAATTTTAATTTCCCTTTCTTAAAAATAAGAATAAACAATGGTGTGGTTGTCATGAGGATCAGATGTCATACTCCATATTAAATGTCTTGCCAATTGCCTGCTGCATTGTAGTTGCTCAGTGGAAGGTAGCTCCAAGTTGTTCGTTGTTATGGTACAACTTCTAAGTGGAATCACTCAGGGATCTCGGATACTCAATCATGTGCGCGTTAGACTGGGTAAAACTAAGGCAAATAATTTGCGGCTAGTGAGTGAGGATCCTTTACTTCTGTAGTTGAGAAGTCATGGTACAGCTCTGAATTCTAATGTCATTATCTCTTTGAAAGACCTTAAATTAATCTCTTTCAATGCCAATTCTTTTCTTGGTCTTTTTTTTTTTTTTTTTTTTAAGTTGGTGCATTATACTCCTACATAATGGTGGGATTTGTTTTTACAGATCTGTACAAGCACACAATATCAATGTCATTTCTTCCCATTGAAATAGAGATAAAAATGTCTGTTAGAGGTGTAAAAGAGAAGCTATTTTATGCAAATGGTTTAGCATAGTGTCTGGGTCAAGTCAGTACTTAACAAGTTAAATAAATGAATAGTGATTGTAATAGTAATCAGTGAACTGATTATACCTATAGAATTACAAATAAATATTATAATAAATCAAAGTTGGTTTTTCATATAAAACACTAATACTGGGTGACCTTTGGAATACCTTTGGTCTTCTAGGGAAAGAATTTTGTAATAAGCTTGATTCTTTACCCAGAAAATTAAAATATGGAATAATTGACAGAGAACATCCACCCACAGTTTACGCCTACAAAATCTTAATGCCCCAGGCAAACTAATATACCCAGCCCTGGACAGAAAGAACACAGTGCCAACTAATCCAATCTGAGCTGTCAGTCTTGGCCCCATAGCCTGATGCTTTTGGCAGACTTGATGAACCCTAAGGCCTGAGGCTTGGGTGGATTAATCATTTTCATTAGAAGAGGCCTGGGTATTGGGAGCAGGTTCCTTGATTCAATCAGACCGAAATAAACGTTCTTTCTTCTTGTACAACCATTGTGGGAAAAAAAAAATGGTGAAATGTTGGATACGTTGATGCCCTTGAATGAAATAAAAGGTTTGAAGCTACTCTAGCTGTGTAACTGCACACATATGGCTTCTGTTTATTGGCTATTTACTGTACGCCAAGCATTCTGCTAAGCATTTGACTTGGAACATTCCCTGTAATACCCAGTCCTACTCCACAAGGTAGGCACGGTAATATCTCCACGTGAAAGGAGACACAGAGGCTCAAAGAGATGAAGTAATTTAAACCCTAATATATTTTATTTTAAATCCCATACATTCACACTCCCGTGCTATTTTTCCTGACTCGTGAACTTCTACCTTCTTCCCAAAGGGAAAAACTCTCCAGTTGCATATAATTTGGAAAGAATGTCTTTGACTAAATATCTCATGTATCTTCTTTTCCCCTTTATCTCTCTCAGGCCACCTCGAGATTTAGACTCTAAGGCTTGCATTTCTATTGGAAATCAGGTGAGAAAAGTCATACCTGTCAGCTAACACATTGATCATTTTAAGTATATACTTTCTGGATGACCAATGAAAAATTTATTGTTTATAGAATACTGTCATGGATGCATCAAAAAAAGTTGGACATCGAAGGGAAATGGCATGTTTTGCTTTTGCTATTTTGAATTGTGAATGGCAATCAGGCTATTGTGGTATTGATGAGGGTATTTTAAAAAATTTATTTATTTGTTCTAATCAGTTGTACGTGACAGCAGAATGCTCTTTGGTTCATTGTACACAAATGGAGCATTAATTTTTCACTTCTCTGGTTGTATGCAAAGTAGGGTCACACCATTCATGCAATCATACATGTACCTAGGGTAATGATGTCCGTCTCATTCCACCATCTTTTCTATCCCCATGCCCCCTCCCCTTTGGGCCATCCAGAGTTAATCCACTTATCCTAAACCCCATCCCCCATTATGGATTAGCATTCACTTTTGTTGAGGGTATTTGAAGAGACTGGATGTTTTTCTTGGGAGGGTCAGTCTCAAAGTGGCGTAGATCTGGTTGCCATCAGCCAGTAGTAGGTTATAAAAATAATTAAGGGGGTGTGGCTTAAGAGCTGCAGTGTAGACAGCTTCCATAGAGCCACTGGAAAACTGAGTTGGGTGGAGTTGGGTCTCTGTGTTGCCTGTAATGAGCAAGTTGCTTTGGCTTCCTGTAGAGACCTGAGCTTTTCCTGTTGCTCTTGGTGGCTTCTTGCTTTCTGTGGCTTGCTAGAAAAACATGGCCAGGCAATGACCCCTTGAACATTGAGAAAAACCAGATGAGTAAGAACAGCGTGGTCAGTGTCTAGTTCCTTTGTCACCTTCCTATTTTTCTCTCTCGCAGAACTTTGAGGTGAAGGCTGATGACCTGGAGTCTATAGTGGAACTGGGGCGAGGTGCGTACGGGGTGGTGGAGAAGATGCGGCACGTGCCCAGCGAGCAGATCATGGCGGTGAAGGTAGAGTTGATGTTCCCCGAATGTTTTGTGTCTGCAGTGTGTATGTTTGTTTGTCTCTACTGTAAACCAGCCCTTTTCATAGAAACAAAATGGTCTTCAATAGGGTGAAAAAAAAAAAGATTCTTTGCAGGAAATAGTATTTTTCTCCAAATGTGTGTAAAATGCTTCCTTGGTATGTGTTGCATAGACATTTAATTTATTTTTTAACTAAGCCCCTCCACCACCATTTTTAATTTTTTTTTTTACACAATGATGAGGTCACTGTCATACTTAAAGGAATTAGCAGATGCTTTCTTAGCCTCTTCTGATACTGGATCTGAACTAACATTTCTTTGATTATCTCGAAGTGCTGTTGTTGTTCTGTTGGTTTTTCCCGTCAGCATCCAAAGCAAGTTACACAATGCGCTTGGTTGCTATGATGCATGAATCTGTTTTATACTGTTTTGAGTTAAAGAATTGTCCCTGAAAATCAAGAAACTGTATTTGAGAGAGAAAACATCTGTTTGTTGAATAAAGGAGGGTAAATACATCTAGAGTAAATTTGCATCACTGTTGAGCTATGGACTGCAATCTGGATCAGTTGAGGTTTCTGGAAAGATTCTGGCCTTCTTAAGGAATTGCCTTTTCTGCATAGTTAGTAACCGGGCCCTTATTGGGAATGGCAAGAGACATGGAGCCCTTTCCTATGGAGGCCACCTCATGAAGACCTAGTGTTACGGTAACTCTGCTGTCAGTTAAAGACACAGTCACATTTCTGGAAGGCAATATTTGCAGGTGTGACAGGTTTGTCTTCTTTCAGAAGCACCGGGTTGGGTTAAGTGGTTTCTCTGTTTCTGTTTGGTTCCTCCTCTTCCTGTAGTTGTACCAGTTCTCTGACAGTTGCACTTGATTCCAAATATAGATGGTTCTCCCTATGTGTGGGTACCACACCTCTGGATTCAATTAATTATGGATCAAAAACATTTGAAAAAAATTGCACTGAAGATGTACAGGCTTTTCCCTCATCCTTCTTCCTTAAACAATACAATGTAACAATTGTTTACATACATTTATTTTGTATGAAATGTTAAAGGCAATCTAGGAATGATTTAAGGTATATGAGATGATATGTAGAGATCATATACAAATGCCACATTGTTTTATGTTAGAGACTTGGGCCTCCTCGGGCTTGGTAATACAAGGGCAGCTGGTCCTGGAACCAATCCCCCGGGGATATGGAGGGCTAACTATAGCTACTGTACTCCTTCATGTTCCCAAAGAGGGGCTTTTGGCTCTTTACCCCTTAGGATCACACATAAGCAGTAAAGTACCTTCACACTAACCTGATATAGTCCTGTAAACCAGATTACTTTTATACCTTAGAAATACAGTTTTAAACATCTTCCTATTCTCTGAAATATTCAGTTAGTTTGCCTCTTTTGTTTAAGAAATCAAATGACGAACAATCTTCCTTACTTTTTTATTTTTTTTTTAAAGAGAGAGAGAGAGAGAGAGAGAGAGAGAGAGAGAGAGAGAGAGAGAGAGAATTTTTTAATATTTATTTTTTAGTTTTTGGCGGACACAACATCTTTGTTTGTACGTGGTGCTGAGGATCGAACCCGGGCCGCACGCATGCCAGGCGAGCGCGCTACCGCTTGAGCCACATCCCCAGCCCTCTTCCTTACTTCTTATGGATTATAAATGGCTGGTCACTCAGGGTGGATATGTGCTAGCAGTGGTTTCAGCTGATATCAGGAATGGGCTCCTCAGCTCCCTGCCTTACTGACTGACTCAGCTCAGAGAAGTAACCCTAAGTTTTCCATGCCTTCCCATCTAGCGGATCCGGGCCACTGTAAACAGCCAGGAGCAGAAAAGGCTACTGATGGATCTGGACGTTTCCATGAGGACGGTGGACTGCCCATTCACCGTCACCTTTTATGGAGCCCTCTTCCGGGAGGTAGGTGATCCTTTGATTCAAAGTCCAAGAAGAATAATGACTTAAGTTTTCTCCCCTCGCTCACATGCCCAGGCTGCCTGTGTTGCTTTTTGGAGCTGATCTTGCTCATTTACAAATCCCTTTGAGATCTTGAAGGGGAACTGTACCTTTTCCTCCAAAAACACAAACAGAAATAGCTCTTCAGGACAAGGTGTTGACCATTTCTTCTCTCCCCCCTTTTCACCCTCCTTGACCTTCCTTGAATGGACTGATCTCCAGGGTGATGTGTGGATCTGCATGGAGCTCATGGACACGTCACTAGATAAGTTCTACAAACAAGTGATTGATAAAGGCCAAACAATTCCAGAGGACATCTTAGGCAAGATAGCAGTTTCTGTGAGTACATCCTGAACCTTATTGCAAGGAGAACATAAAAAGTCTAGGCTTCAAGGGTCTTTGGGTCCCCAGTATGAGGAACCAGTACCTTTACCATAATGACCACCCCACACGTGTGTGCTGGATGCGTGCCTCCGTGGGTGGGTGGGTAAATAAGTGCTTTCCATCCTGAGCCCTGTGTCGAAGATGTTACCACTGATTTGGTTCAGCAAATTCTACACTCAGTACTCTGATCAGGGCAGCCACCTGTTATGACTGCATTCCACCCAACTCTATATTCTGATATCTATTTTTTATTTCAGTTTTAATTTGTAGATTTTAAATGTTTTCTTAAAACTAATATTCATAAAAAGAAGCAGCAGAAAAAGATAGAAGAGACTGTTTGTTACCTTAATGGCTACGGAGATTCATGAGGGTAGAGAAAAAAGAAAATGCTTGAGGCCAAACAGAAAAAAAAGAGATGAGTGAGACATCTCTGATGTTAGCCCTCTCTGGTGAGTGGAGCCCAGTTTGTGTAACTTGCTGTACCTACACATCTTGGGTAGAACCACCACTATTTGGGAAGATACCTTACCCTGTGACCTTTAGGCAGGGATAATAAACCTGAATTCAGTTTCTTTCCAGTGATGGGGTCAATAGTTCTACTTTGTGTTTCTCTTACAGATTGTAAAAGCTTTAGAGCATTTACACAGTAAACTCTCTGTCATTCATCGAGGTAAGCATCTACACAGCTTCCTTGGCTATTCCTTTTAATAAGTTCATTTCTTTGGCTTGCAGTCTTCCTCCTCACTTTCCCCTCCCCTGTAAAGATGGCAGTGGAATTGAGCCAGATAATTGTTTGGGAATTGCATAACAGTTAGCTTTTTGTGACTGTAACAAAACACCTGATAATAATCAACTTATAGACAGGAAAGGTTTATTTTAGTGCACAGTTTTGGAGGGTTTAGTCCATGGTCAATTGGCCCCATTACTTTTTGGCTTATAGTGCAGCAACATATCATGGTGAGAATGTGTGGCAGAGGAAGCCCATTCACACTGTGTCTGGGAATGAAAGGGAGGAAGAGACCGAGGTCTCATGTCCCCTTTGAGAGCACACTCCCAAAGACCTAAAACTTCCCATGAGGTCCCATTTCTTAAAGTTTCTACCACTTCACAGTAGTGCCAAGCTGAACATAGCCTTCATCACTTGGGGGACGCTTCAGGTCCAAACTACAACAGTATATATAATCTTGGTTGAGGGGATAAGAAGACCTGGGCTTTATATTACAACTAAATTGAATATAAAATACCTGTTACCAAGCTAAGGAATCATGGGGAATTTCAGAGATGATAAAAATTCATCTTGTACTCACCAACCAGAAGCTTGTTCCCAAAGCATAATGGACAAATGTACGACATTCTACATTTCAACAAGATCCCTAGGGGATTCTTGAGCACATCGAAGTGAGGAAACCTCTGGAATAAATCTGAGCCCTTTCCATCTGCAGGAGGCAGGAGAAAATGATTTGGTTTTTCTTTTCTCCATTCTTCTCTTCCTTTTTCTTGGCTTATTATCTCTTCATTCATTCATGCACCCACAATATATCCACTCATTTACCTTTATCCATCCATTCATCTATCCATTTAGCTCTTATAATCATATTTAAAGCATTATTTAAATACAACACTATAATAGATGCCCTGAAACGTATCTATGAAAATATATTTTTGTCACAAAATTATCAATAAGAAATTAGAATATATATATATATATATATATATATATATATATATACACATACACATACACACACACAAATAAAAGAGTTTTGAAAAAGGAAATTGTCTTAGAAATAGAAAAATACCAAATATGGAAGTAGATCTGTAGAGTGTAAAATGAGTCATTGATTATTACTGGGAGTCCATGGTGAGGAAAAACTTCTTGGAAGAGGTCCGCTAAGTCACGTCTTTGAGAAAGTTAATGGAAAGTATTGATAGCTAATAGGGCTTTGTGGTTTGGATCATTCTTAAGCCATGTGCCTGGAAAGGACAATGTGCCTATTATTATTACTAAATTGGTAGTATTAAAAATTGAAAAAAAATGGGAGGTTGGAAGACCAGAAGAAGAAATTGGGATGGAGTATAGATAGGAAAAACAATGTGGATTTCTCAGGAATGTGAAATTGATTTTTAACAGCTTACTTCCAAATTATGAGATATTTAATTCTTATTCGAGGATAGAAAGGTTTAAAAAATAACAAAATGAAATTTGTGTTGTCAGCCAGTTTAAGAGAAAAAATGATATAGGATAATTTTTAGAGCTTTTAGAATGACTTTTTTTCCTTCTTATTCTATGTCCTCTGTGAACAATGTCACAAAGGGAAAAAGGAGTTGATTGCTAATTTCATTACCCAGAGACAGCAGTGCTCATCTGCTGGGGTATGTGAGTGGGTGGGTTCCATTTAAATCTGTTTAGGAATGCCCCTTCTGTGACCTGCCCTGCGCTCTGATGTGCCTGGGTTTATTTTTTTTTTTTTATTTTTACTTTTCTTTGTCCTGGGAAATTGAACCCAGGGGTGTTTAACCACTGAGCCCCATCCCCAGCCCTTTTTTGTGTTTTATTCAGAGACAGGGTCTCACTGAGTTGCTTAGTGCCTCCCTGTTGCTGAGACTGGCTTTGAACTTGTGATCTTCCAGCCTCAGGCTGCTGAGCTGCTGGGATGAGAGGTGTGTGCCACGGCGCCTGGCTCAGTAATAATTTTTAAAGTGTTTGCCATGTTACTGGAAATGAAGATGATAAATAAATAGAGGAAAACAGTTCTCTCCACCTGGGGTTTTACAAACCTACAGGACACAGACAAAACATGCAGAATAAGAATCACGTTGAAAGCCACAAGCAGCATGTAGCTGTGAGTCAGGGGTGACATTTGTTTTTGAGTTGGGCAACTCAGGGAACAACGGAAGGTGAAGGACTAACGGGGATCTCAGGCCCTCTGGTGGCAGAGACGCAGATCTTCCGAGCAGGCTGGGATGATGGTGTGCCGGTTACTCTTGCTTTCAGACGTCAAGCCCTCTAACGTGCTGATTAATGCCCTGGGCCAAGTGAAGATGTGTGACTTCGGAATCAGCGGCTACCTGGTGGACTCTGTTGCTAAAACAATTGACGCCGGTTGCAAGCCATACATGGCCGTAAGTCTGGCGGCAGGGGTGGCATCTGAGAACTGAACAGCCTGCAAAATCAGGCTGGGGGAGTGGGAAATGGATGGCTGCAGGGGTAGGTTGAAATGTGCCTGAGATTCGAGAAGTAGTCTGCATCGTTTTGTTTTCTTAAATATTTCCTCTCTGAACTCCTTAGTCACTTGCTTCATATAATGTCTTTGTTCTTTTGGGCTCCAATAGCAAAATGCCACAAACTAGATAATATTGATAAAATCAGAGACAAGTTCTCAGAGTTTAGGGCACTAAGTCCAAAATCAGGGTGCTGGCAGATTCGGTCTCTGGTGAGGGCTTGCTTTTCTGATTCATAAATGGCACTTTCTGGCTGAGTCCTCACATGGTGGAAGGGGTGAGGGATCTCTCCAGAGCTTCTTGAATAAGTGTACTAACTCCTTTCATGGAGCCTGCACCTTGAGGACTTCATCACCAATTATTTGTGTCTCACAGGTGATTAGGTTTCAATGTGTGGATTTTGCAGGGGCAGGTACAGAAACATTCAGACCGTAGCATATACATTCCTTTTAAAAATCAGGTAAAAGGGATATATTATTTGAAAACACACGTAAGGAATACACACAGCCTGCACGGTTTCCTACCGTTGCAGGTGAGTGTCTCCTTGTTGGGTGAGGACAGATTAGTAAGTAGAACTTAAGTTATACCCATACAGCTGGGTTAGTCATGAGAGAACCTCACAGCTCTGAAGATTCATCACCATTAGCAGAGACATTGGGGCTCCATTTATGATATTTTGTTTGGAATTGAAAAGCTCCCTGTCCGTATTCAGCTAAAGGTTGCCAGGGTCTACTAGCACTGGACAGTCACAGCCTAGTGACTCTTGTGGATTCTTTTTAATCGGTTCTAGATGGTTGGCATTTTTAACAAGGATAATTTTAGATGGGCAGAGTAGCTTTATAATGCATGCCCCATTTTCTTAAGGCAAAATTAAAATTTGTTGTGAGGGTACTTTGATCCAGGACTGTCTCAAAGAAAGGACTAGCAGAATAAGGGAAACTCCACGGAGACATGGCTATTTGCTGTGGTGACCGAGTCTTTTGGGCCTGGGAGTCATGTTAAAGCTTAAAGCAACTCACTTGGCAGCTTCGACCATCCCTACTCTGAGTCTTAGTTGAGCTGTGAATGTTGTCTCCAAGGTCTTTCCAGTTTCTCAGTTGTCTGTCTTCTTTGCAGCCTGAAAGAATAAACCCAGAGCTCAACCAGAAGGGATACAGCGTGAAGTCTGACATTTGGAGTCTGGGCATCACCATGGTAGCGTATGACAATTGTCCTGGGCTGTGGAGGTTCTGAGCCTGCCACTGGAATGGGGTGCGCTTTGGAACTGAGAAGCAAAAGCCCTGCATGATGTTCTTGAGCATCCTTTTTTGACTGATGTGGCAGGTGGTTTTTGAGTGACAATTATTTGCAGTTTGGTGTACTGGGAATACTTAACTGGGTTTGGGCAAAATGATTTTTCTCTTTGTTCTGCCTCTTCCTAGTTGTATGCCCTTGAGTAACTGGTAGTCCCATGAACTGTCTTTCTGTCCTTATCTGTAAAGCAAGAGGGTCTGACTAGAGTCCTGGTACCTTCAGTCAAATGATTCTAGTCAAAGCAAGATGCTTACGCTACACAGAGTGCTAATGTGTGTGGGCCCTGCTTGGGCTGTTTCCCAGGTCATGGGCTGTAGGAGTCTTGGCTGTTGAGGTCAGTTGTGTCCTAAAGACATGTTAACAAACTGTAAAATGTGCTCAGGCACAGTCCTGCAGTTACGTGATCAGTGTCACATTAGTAACTGGGGATCATAAATTTTCAGTGTTATCACCAAGGCCTGGAATTATCCACTGTGGTCCTGGCTCCTTTCCAGGCACAGCAGCTGATTAAATCCTGTAAGTTATTTTACGTCCCTGCCCAGAAACCATGTGATCCTGTAACAGCAAAGTGGCCTTTACCCAAGTCCAAAAAAAGATCACTTACTGGGTCCTGGGTTACTTTTTTTTTTTTTTCCTCTCATTTTGCCAAGGGACCTGCAGGTGGCAGCAGAGTTACAGTTCTGCTCTAGAAAAATCCTTGTTTTCGTCAGCTTTTGGGTTGCTGTGACCAAAGACCTGACAAGAGCAACAACCTACGGGAGGAAAAGATTTTTTGTGGCTCACAGTTGCAGAGGTCTCAGTCCACAGGCCCGTCCCATACCTGTGAGCCCAAATATGAGGCAGAACATCATGGAGACAGGGTATGGAGGAGGAAGGTAGCTCGGGACATGGCAATCAGGAAGCAGAGAGAAAGCTCTGCTCACCAGGGACAAAGAATAAACCCAGTGACCCACCTCCTACAGCGACACCACAGCTGCCCACAGTTACCACCAGTGAATCCATGTCAGTGGAAGAATCCGTTGCTTAGGTCACAACTTTCATAATCTAACCCTGTCACCTCTGAATGCTCTTGCCTTGTCTAACACGTGACCTTTGAGATAAACCACAACAGTCCTAAAGTTTAATATTGTGGCTTATAATTGTTACAAAGTAGCCCGGTGGGTTTTGCTGAAGGACCGGTTTTAGGTAGGTTTCAGTGACTGTCTCTAGTAAGATAATATTTAAAAACCTCTAGCTCTAGGAATATGGTGTGTGTGTGTGTGGGGGGGGGAATTGCCAGAAAACAGCTTACTAATTTGTTTTTATCCCCAAATTATATATGAACTTCACCTTTGTATTTCCCTCTCACTCTCCTGGAGAGGAACACGGCTGATTCCCGGAGGCATCTCTATTTACACGGCTTCCTCTCCCTTGCAGATTGAACTGGCCATCCTCCGGTTTCCCTACGATTCCTGGGGGACCCCATTTCAGCAGCTCAAACAGGTGGTAGAGGAGCCGTCGCCACAGCTGCCCGCAGACAAGTTCTCCTCACAGTTTGTTGACTTTACCTCACAGTGGTAAGACAGCCCCGTCTCCCCGCTGCCAGGGCTGAGGAAGGTGGTGCGTTCTCATGACTTCCCTCCACTGGGATTGGTCCATTCTGCATACATTCATTCTGGAAGCATCTACGGAGTCTGCCCTCCATGCTTGAGAATAAGATGCCAACATCACAATCCTGGCCCTCCCTGAGCTCCACCAAGTCAAGTAGGGCAGTCTCATGAGTCAACTGTTGTAGTGCAGTATTACAGTAGGGCAGGTCCAGGGGTGGAGATATGCTTAGGGTATTCGGAGAAGTCAGAGGGAAGGCATCAGGACAGAGTTTTCTGGAGGAGATGAATCCTGAACTGAGCCCATGGGAGGTATTCTCCAAGTAGAAGGGGGAGTATGGGAGGGAAGGGATTCTAAAGAGAAGGAATATCACACACGATGTCCACAAGCAAGAAACTCCCTTATGGAAGCTGTGAGCAATTTGATGTTGTTTAGAGCATAAAGAGAAACGTGGTGAGAATTCCTGGAAGCCCAGGGATGGGGAACAGAGGCAGAGATCTCCTTGGAAGAGACAGTGGTGGTTCAAGGGTGTTGCTGTGCTACCTAGAAGTGTGCAGAATCTTGGCTTCTACAGAATGCTTGCTCACTGCAGAAGTACTCACCCAGGAGGGCGCAGCAGACGATGTTGGGGATCTGGGAATACAACCCAAAGAAAGCTGGATTCAAAGAAAGTTGTCTTAGAAAGAGGGCAAGAACCACATTAAGGTGGTCAAGTTTTGTTTTCCATGGAAATTGCCGGTGCCATCAAGGAAAGTAAGAAGGGGGATGGTATTCTCCAGACAATCCAGTGATTCCTATCTGCAGTCTGGCCAGAATGCCCAAGGTCACGTGATAATGACCCCTGCACAGAGGACTTCCAAGGTCAAGCACATAACAGAACCAAGTTAGTTTATCTGGGCATCCTGAGAAAGCGGCTGAGAATTGGGAAGAAGGAGAGAGTCAGAGCTGGTGGCAGTCGCAGCGGTGCCTCCTGGTGAGGAGCAGTTTCTGACCACTCCCTGCCATGGAGGGTCCTGGAGCTCTGTAGATTCCGAAGGGCACAGGGAAGTCGGAGCGACCTCTTCCTCACAGCATTATTCCTCGGCCTTCTTGCTCTTTGGAAGGAGCATTGTGAATACAGCTTTTATTGGGAAACATGATGACATGAGAAAGGCTCTTGTAGCTGGTGAAACTAAGGCCTGTTGGACTTTTTCTGGTCCCAGGCCACTCTCACACTGGGTGTTTTCCCTAGTGATTTATGAGGCTGGCCCACGGTGGTTTGGTTTGGTTTTGATTGGGCTGAATGGCCAGAGAGGGGCTGGAACTCTTGGATAAGACACGTTGGGTGTCTCTAAAATAAACATTCTCTGGGCTCTTGAGGTATGTCCCCTGTCTGCCTTCCTCACGTGAATGGGCTGGGTATATCTGCCAGTTGAAATGGGGGTCATGATTTTGCCTTCTGGATTCAAAGAACTTGATTTTTTTCATTGTTGTTTTCTTTTGCCTTATCCTCAAATGTTTAAATGTCACAGAGGAAAAGGGTGAGTCATCTTCGATATTGAGCCCAGTAGTTCCTAGGAGGAGTGGTGATGGGGAAGGTTCTCATCTAGGGAAATTTCTTCAAGCTTGTCTTCCTGTTCCTCTTCTCCCACCCCTCCCCCTTGGCCCAGGATTCTGGATACTTTGGGAAACTTTGGTAAGAAGGATGAGGCTGGTGTGAAAAGTTTGAGAAAGAGAGATTTCCACTGTGAATCACCCATTCAGTCCAGTGGTTCTCAACTCTGGCTTCTCATTTATACATCTCTAGCAAACATTCAAAGCACTGTCTCCAAAGCCTCACCATCACAGATTCCAATTTAATTGGTCTGGGGAAGGACCGATTTCAGTACTTTTCAATGTTCGTAAGTCATCCTAATGGACTTCGAATATACCTGCTGAGAATCCTGGGTTTATACGAAAGATTTATGGACCTGCTATCAATTGCTTCTCGTTCAGAATTACACCTCTCTGTAATTTTTTTTTTCCCCAGGGATGGGGATTGAACCCAGGGGTGCTCTACCACTGAACTACAACTCCAACACTTTTAATTAATTTTTTATTTTTGCTGAGGCTGGCTTGGCACCTGCGATCCTCCTGCCTTAGCTTCCTGAGTTGCTTGAATTAGAACTGCACCCCACCATGCCGGCCTGTAGTTTATTAAAAAATCATTCAATTAATTGATTTTTCTGTATCAAAATGCTTTTTTTCTCGAACTTAAAACCTCCTCCAAAGAAATAAGAATGAGATCATTAAAGCTTCTTACAGTATTTAAAAATGAATGCATTGAGAGAGGCCTGTTTTCTAACGTCAGTGTGTGCACACACATGCAGAAACTCCTGAGGCTTGTCCTGTTGCTCTTTCTATAGTGACTGCACTGTGTCTATGCTCCTGCTACGATGCCTGTGTGTTGTCCATCTGAGATCTCCCTATCTTTCTCTTTTTTTTGCATGTCTTGTTAATCCAATCATTTTTATTTTCTCTCTTTCTCTTTTTCCTCTCAATTTTAGTTCCAATTACCATAGTTTATTCATTCAAATGTTTCGAGTGGTAGACAAGTTCCTACTTACCTGGAAATTTTACTTTGGTTAATGCTGTGTCACTTCATTTACATTCAGGAAGTCAGCTTGTCTTGCTTATGGGGCTTATTAAAGTAGTAATAATAATAGAAACAAAATTCAAATCGCTCAGTTTAAAGTCACCAAAGTACAGATTTTTATTTTTTATTTTTCAAAGCATCAGTAGTATATCTCTGGGAGAAGCTGATACTTTGGAATATTAATTTTGTAAAATAATAGGTCATATTTGTTGATGCGGGGAATTGCAAAATAGCAGAGGAGCATTAATTATGAATTTTAGGAGCATGCTTACTTATCCTCACTTGGACTTTAGGAGAGTGTACCTTCTCCTATTTGTCAATAATTATTTTTCTTTTTGCCTGCCCTCAAGCATCAAGATATTTTCTTTGATTCCTCCTCAGGATGTACATCAAACTTTTTAAGGCCTCTGAGTTGAAAATTGCATGGATTTCCCCCCAGATCTTATCACTGGCTTGGGTATTTATGGAAGCAATTTTATTTTTTATGTATAGTAACATCTGGATCCATGCCTCATTCAGTAACAGCTTCAATGTTGCACCTGTTTTGCTATTGACAGTTTTAAAGTTGGTCTGGAGCAGAGTAGAAAGAACGAAGAGGTGACTGTTTCTGAAGAACACCTATTGCTTTTTTTTTTTTCCTTTGAATTTATAATTGACATTTTTAGAAAACGTAGATTGGGTTACTTGCAATTAAATATCAAACAAAGGAATATTTTACAGGTATTCCTGAAGAACACCCCTTCCTTGATGAAGAGCAGGACACAGCCTCTGAGCACCTTTTCCTTTATTGCCTCATCTTCCACTTTCCTCTTTATAAAGCTGTAATCTTTATAAATCACCCTTTTTCTGAGTGACTGCCATATTATATTTTTACAACATAATCAGGCTTTGGTCCTGTGAGTGATAAGGGAACTCCAGATTCGGGAAGTAACATTTTGAATCTCAAATTTCAAGATAAATATATCTCTCTGTATTTATTTCTTCATCCTTATTTGGGATAAGGGTACAAAAAAGGCTTGTTACTCAGAGCCTAAGGGATCTGTCAGAGCATTGATGACCTTTGGGGGCTTGCATTCCACCCAAGCATTTGAGGGCATCCCAGTGTGGCATCCAGGGACTCAACTTGGACCGGGATCTCAACCTGTGACCTCCACCCATCAGTACCGAGTGATGCTTGTCAGATAACAGCTAATCAGGTGCATGGGGTGAAGTGGCATCCACAGGTGTCTCTGGAGCCCAGAGGTCCAGGTGCTATAATGCTACTGCAATAACTTCAGAGAAACATCTTAAGGAATGAAAGGAAAGTGAAGGCATCATTGTTTATGAACTTGAAGAGAAGCAATGATTCCTTATAGACTCTTCCATTTTGTAATTATTTGGAAATTGGACTAGTGAATGAGACTTTCCATCCTTTTTCTCACACATGGTTTTACTGTAGAGTATTTTAAAAGTTTCTAAGGTAGACAGTGCTGACCAGATAGGCCTTGTTTGGGGGATTCATAATAAAGTCTAATAGAAAAGCCTTACAGTCCAATCCACAGAAAGGTTCACAAATGAGTTTATATAGTTAAAAAAAAAAAAAGGCATCTCAGCAGGTTTTTACTTTCCACCACAAACTCTTCCTACTGGTTCATAGAAGGAAATCTCTGAAAATCAACTGTAGCACTGTCCAACTCAGAATAACTAGTACGAAACAGAGACAATCAAATATAGTCTCCTACTTGTTCAGAAAGGACAGCAGAAAGAGGCAGTGGATATTTATTTAGCTTTTGACAAATGGATAGCTTGAGAGGCACAGTGTGTTTTTATTCTGTGGATGCGCCAAATAGCCCTTCTTGGAAACAATCGGTGGGAATTCAAATAGGCAGAAATCCTCTGGTCAGCACAATCTTCAAGCTAGCAATTCTCAAGACAGCACGAAGCTGGTTTTTAGTGTCAGCTACGGTCAGAGGCGTGTGTTGTGGCATTTGGAAGAGGAATTAGGGCAGTTAGCTAATTGTATGCTTGAAAATGACAAGCCACTTGAAAATTCAAAAGTCTGACTTTCATCCAAGAAGAAATTGGTGTAGCTTTGAACTCTGCAGTTGTTATTTTATACTGAATTTCAAGCACTTCCTATTAAACATGGAAAATTTGCTTTTTTCCTACCTAACCTTATCCTGGGTATTTGGCTATTCTTAGAGCATGTTTTGAAGTGTTCTCGATTTAAAAGATGGGGAGAAACTCAGAATGGGTTGCACCAGATACAGGAATTCAATAAACAGTGCTGCTCTGCTGTGTAAGTGTTTTCCTTGAGTACTCTGTTGTGGAGCTTGGGGTGAACTTTGACCTTTGCAATCAAGGGCCATAAGCCAAAATGTCACCTATTGGCCAGCAGGCTCTGAGGTTTCAGAAATCTTAAACACTTTATGATGGACCAACTTGGGGGCTTTTGCTACTTCTTTTTTCTTTTTTTTAATAATGAAGATTTTCAAAGAAGAAACTTTTCTGGGGACATTTTCCTCACCTGCTCTGAAAGTGAAGATAAGGCATCTAGAATCAAAATCACTTCTACTTAAAAAACGAGAAGCCGTCAATCCCTCTTACCTGTTGGGAAGGAAAAGTTCACTTCATTATCTACCAAATAATGAGCTCAAAAATCAGCAGACCCATGAAGATCCGTAGTTGATAAAAGAGGCCCCTGTTTTGACATTTGAGACACGGGCTCTTTCTCTTTGCTGGTCATTCCCTTGGTTCTGTTACTGACCATGAAAACCACTCATGGAAAAGTGGGCAGAGGTGCTCAGTGACAGTGTCTCAGATTCAGTGCAGAGTTAGGGTCTCCAGTGAGATTCCAGAATCAACCCCTTGAATACTATATATGGGTTTGATATTGTGTGTGCTTCTTGTTATCAATTTAGCAAGTTAAATTGTTGAGCCTATAGAGAAGAATTTCTGGGTTTTTATTTGCTTTGATGAACAGCTAGAAATTTAGGACTTGTACACATTAGACTTTTTTATTTTATTTTTTTAACTGGGGTCTATATGCAAGTGAGCAATACCCTGGGACCACATTGCTTCCGCTGGGTTTCTTTCTGGGTAAACTAGCTCTTGAACTTAGGAAAACTTTTGCTTCTGAGAGTAGCGGGTAGAAAAGGGTAGAAGGCAGGAGGTGGCAGTGAGTGACAAATGAATCAGATGGAGAAGATCCTTCCAGGTAAATTCATCTAAGAGGAGATGAGCAGTAGCAGCCAGGGAGATACCCTAGGATCTAAAGTCCAGTTTCACTTGTACTGTGACATTTTAGACAGAATAGTAGTGGGGGACTGCCCTGGGCATTATATCATGCTTAACAACATCCCTGGCCTTTACCTAGTAGATACCAGTGACCCTCTGCACCTAGCTGTGCAACCCAAAATGCCTCCAGATGTTGCCAAATGTCCTTTGGAGGGCAAAATCACCTTCCTTTGGGAACCATTAGCACTGACTCTCAGGATGCAGATGCAGGCAAAGCCATCAATGGGAGTTCCAAGGCTCATTCATTTCACTCAGGTACACATTCCCATTATCAGTCCGACTGTGACAATTGGTAATTCTATCTAATGCACTCTTGTTTTTATCCTCAGTTGAGATGAAACTTTCTCTCATAGGTTGTCTGGTCACTGAGGTCACTAGGTCCTAGGTCTGCCCTCAGTTCCAGATTGAAACTTCTCTCCTCACATCTACCTGTACCCTGTCTCAGGTCCCCTGGCTTCTACCCACAGCACTGCCTGGAATAAACTGGTAGGCTGCTTTTCAGTTGCTTTGGTTCAAAAGCTTCTCTACCCCACCCCCTCTCTATCTTTTTTCATTTCATTTTTTTTGAAACCCCACAGTTTCTCAGAGCATCTCAATGACTTCATCCTCTGTGGTTCTGTACCTGGCTCCCTCATTATGATGAGTTTGTGTGGCTGGATCAGAGCAGAGCTCATGTCACACATACCAGGTCTCATTGGCTCAAAGATGACACATTAGCGCAAACCCTAGCATTCTTATGATCAGTCACATTTCTGTTCCTTTCACTGCAGGCACAATTCCTTTCCATTCATGTATGATTGTGTGGGCCAGTGGGTGCAGGAGGATGTAGATGGACTTGCAAAACATTGTTTTCAAAATCATGATTCTCTCCATTCTATATCCTGGAATTCCAGCTCCAAATACGCCATTTCTCTTCTTCCTTTTTCTTTTCTTTCCATTTTAAGGCCAAGGGTTGGTAGAGGATGGGGTGGGTTGGAGATAGGGGTGATGGGTTATTCTCTTCATCCTGCAATTTTATCACTGTGGCCTCTGGTATCCAGGGTTATTTGAAAGCTGAACGATCAAAATGCACTTGACAGTATTCACAGTAGTGCACGACCACGAAGTATTTCTGAAAAGAATTGCTAAGTCACGGAGTGTGTTTTCCTTTTTATCAGTTAAGATGCATAAGCAAGTAGTTTTAGCCTAGAGACTTTATAGGTTTATTTCTTCTCTCTGAGGCAGGTTTGGCTAGGAATATATTGAAGCAAATTATAAACTCAAGGGAACTGGAAGCTGCAAGAACCAAGTTTCATTGAAGACAGTGAAGGGATAACAGATGCATCATAGGAAACACTTGCCGATTTCTTTGCCAGGGGAGGTGGGATTAAAAGCTTCCTTGAAGGAAAGTAGCTATTCATTTTGAAATAGAATGACTGCAGCTCAGAAGGGTTAGTCTCAATGTCACTGGTAAAGTGTCAAAAAATAAACACACACACACACAAACACACACACACATACTTGTCTTATTAAGGGTGATTTAAAGCATAATTTATCTTTGTAACAGAACCATCAACATAGGAGGTTCATATTTTCAATACATTTTTAAAGCTGGTTTGGTTCTAGAGTCTTAGTTTAGTGATAAATGGTTTCTACATTTTAATGTGATTAATTTCTTTTTTCCCTTTAAGCTTGAAGAAGAATTCCAAAGAGCGGCCTACGTATCCAGAGCTTATGGTGAGTGTCAGCCCTGTAAATATGCCCAAAGTTATAGCAAGGGAAGTAACTTCAACCTAAATTATGGTCAGATAACCACATTGGAAGAGACATGATTGATTCATGGGGACACTCGTGACAGGAATTGGACTCAAGAAAAAGTGAAGAACCTTTCATTCATCCTATGTCCTTTATAAACATAATAAAGCCTTTCCTCTAGTTGATTAACCTGTAATTATATAGACAAAGGGTGTCTGTGAAATTTATATTTTCAAATTTAAAACCTACCCATGGTCACAAAGTACTATATAAAATGAAGGAAAGCATGGCCTTCAGAGATTTCAATAATGAGAGGAAGAGGTGCTATGTGCCTACTCAAATTTTGATAATATATCCAGGATGAATTAGATGAAGTTCTTTTGGCTGGGTGGCTAAGGGAGGAAAGAATCACTGTTTTTTTTCTCCTCCTGTTTTTCATTTTGGTGAAAAGAAGTAGGAGACAGTATTATGAATTGGATTCTACGATCTGGCATTCACAAGTTGTCATTTGCTCTACAGTGAAAAGAGGGATGAAATTCAAAGCTCAGCCTGGTTTAGAATTGTTTCTCTTCCCTGGTGGTAGCTGCCACTCTAGGAATTACCAGAGGGTCTTTGGTACAGATGGCAAGGATCTAAACTTGGCAATGCTCTAAGTATCTTTTGAATGTGGGAGGAACACATTAGGTGAAGGGAATATCACACAATTCAGACTATGTATGAATTGGTGTTAACTCCTTCCTAGACTTTACCTTAAGCAGGGGAAGGAAGAGTTAGGTTCACGTGCAATTTCAATAAAGAGAAGAGCACACGCTGACATCCCTTTTTACCGGAGCACGGTGTGATGTGGCAGGCATGGGATGCTTCCTCCCATCCTGTCCCACCCACACCTGTCAAAGCCAGCCCAGGGACATCACAGAATGTGGACATTCCTGGCATCTCTTACCAAATGGTGTGCTGAGGGGGCTGAGATATTTCCTGACTTGGAAATGTCAAGTCAGAAGGTGCTCCGGGGACTCTGGTTGAGAGGGTGTGTGCTCAACAGGGCCACCCATGTGGATTTTCAATTCTTGTGGATAGGCTTGGGTTTAAGTCTGGACCATTTTCCTAATGGATGAACTTGGGCCTCCATGGTCCCCTTTAAAGGACAGTGCCCTGTGCTTGACACTCGGTAGCTTTCTTAACTGAGACCCACAATTGAGGAAGAAGAGAAGATGAGAAAACAGCATTCTATATGCTTGGGTTAAATATTTCCTCCCTGACTATGTTTCTAACAGCCAGAGGCCTTTCCAGTCCTGGCTACTCTTTTGTGGTAGTGTGACACCTAAGCCCTTTTAAAATTAATTTCACACAAAGTTCAATAAATATAGAACGATTCCTGTAGGATCTTATGGAATCTGTAATCCTATTTTAAAACCTCCTTGTTTTATAACTAATTTTGGATAAAAGAAGAACTTTCAATATAATTCTCTTTAAAATGTAGGACATTTTTTTTTTCTTCCAGACAACCTATTATAAGAAAGTTCATTAGAACACATTAGAAAAAATTCAGGCTTAGTGTACATTGGCAGGGAATGTTGACTTCTACCTTTCCAGTATATTCTAACACTGTGGTATGTTTTGGCATACATATCAACGTTGTAAGATCATGTGGGCTCCCCCCCCCCCGCCCCCGCCCCTTTCTCCTTATAGCATTAGTCTTTGTGGTCCTGGAAATGAACTTGCCTCTTAAGACCATAACTATTGCCTGCTTTCCTGTGGAATTGAGGTTTTTAAATGGAAAATCTGAGTCCAGACTCCCTGACTTCAGTATTGGGAAACACGTGCTGGGAGGCTATTGTTTAAGATTTTTAGGAGTTTGTGAGGAGGTGGGAGAGAAAGAAAAAATCATTTTTTCAGATGAAGGACAGTGTAATTAAGGCTTAACCCAGACATGGACCACTTAATGGAAATCCCAAATGACTTTCTCCCTGACTCAGATTGAGGGCTATCTGTGCTTTAAAATCATCTTCTCTGCTTGTTCTCCCAAACTTCAGCTGGGGGCCATGACTCTACAGGAATTGTTCTTCAAGTGTCAGCATTAGCCAGCTAGATAGTATTTTAGATTCTGGGGGAGCTACAGCTGCTATTATGACTCTGGAAATCTGCTGTTATAACCTGAAAACAGCCATATTCAATATATGGGGGGGGGGAAGGGGTGTGTGTGGTTGTGCTCTGATAAAACTTTATTTAAAAAACAGGAAGTGGGCTAGAGGTGGTCGTGGGCTGTCCTTTCCTAACCCTCTCCTAGATGATAACCACCATAAATGATAACCAGATCATTCAAGTGATTGTCCCGTGGGGTCATTATGTTCTCCAAATATCTTAAAAGTACTAGAGTAGTAAACAAGGATGCCTGGACCACAGAAAACATCATCATTTTTTTAATAGTAATTTTTTTAAAAAAAATTTTTTAGTTGTAGGTGGACACAATACTTTTATTTTTATTTATTTATATGTGGTGCTGAGGATTGAACCCAGTGCCTCACACGTACTAGGCATGAGCTCTACAGCTGAGCCACAACCCCAGTCCCAGAAACCATCATCTCGACAGCTGAGATGTGCATAGGCTCTGGAGACCTATTAGAGATATAGCTTGCCCCTTTGCTCCTGATGGTGTGTCCATGGACGGCCTTGCTGACCTCTGGCTCTCACACCCATTTCCAAGCCTGGGAATAAACATGCCTGAACATTTGTTTTCAAGACTGCAGGCTGGCTTGTTTAATTCATTCACACATTCAGGCTACAGCCACTGAGCTAATAGCAGCAGGACAGAGGTGAGGTGGGGGGGCTGACTGGCATTAGAAGTGATCACCAAGACAATCTGAGGTTTGGTGTGTCCTGTTTTGATAGTAAAAAGGCTTTTAAGTACATTAAACATCTCCGAATGTTAAGAGAATGTGGGAAAGCTAAAAAGCATGATGTGAAGACACTTGGTAAGTGCGCCGTGTTAAGTGGGTTAGGAATGGAAAGTGGTACTGCTGCTTGGTAGTTGAGGGAGGCCAGGATGAGAACCTTGCCTCTGGACTCTCATTGAATATTCTGGTGTCAGGCTCAGAGCCGGTATCCAGCCTGTATTCTCTAGCTAAAGCAGGAAACCTCCTTTCCATTTTCTGAGTCACAGTCCTTGCAGGACAACCTGCTTTTTTTTTTTTTTTTTTTTTTTTTGCGTTTTCTTTGTTCCTTCCCCATTGCGTTGTTCCCTAAACTCCCACGGGTGGGCATTCAGTTCCCCACAGAGCTGACTCATCCAGCCCTCTACTGTCAGGCTTAAAGAATTAGAATTAGAAAGCCAACAGCACGGCAACATGATGGCTGTAAATGAAGTCTCCAAGTCAGGGAAAAAGAGTGAGTCACCCAAATGTCTGTATGCTAAGTGCTCACATTTAGTCCTGACCAGCCATGGCAAATACTACTACCAGACAGTTGGGGATGTAGGGGTGGTGGTGGGGGACTAGGCACTGGCTACCAGAGGGAATTCCCCCTTTGAGTTGGTTTGATTGGGTCTGTCTCTACGAGGAGTCCTGGTGTATCTCTAATATGAGGTGGACGGTACCCCCAAGACAGCCAGCCAGTTCAGGAGGATTGTTGTTCTGCCATGGAGAAAATGGGTTGGTGTTCTGAATTGTTTCTGAATATGTGGCCTCTTGCTGTCCCTCACCTTTTCCCGCAGCAAAGTGCAGGACTTCATTTTGTTTTTTACAGTCTGCTTAGTCTGAGCTGCATGCATACAGACCATGCTTCCCTTTCCCATCTTTAATCTCCAAGTTGAATTTACTCGGCACATACCTGTAGTTGGTAGTTTATTTCCCAGATGGATCAACTCTTGGTCAAGAGGAGACGTAAGTCTAACTCTTGGCTGTAGGTATGGCTTAGAAAATGGCTTTGACTTTGTCCGTCCTGACTAGCCCTCCAAAGTCAAGGGCTGGGATGCTTCCTTGCACAGTCATGGATCAGCAGAGTTGGTGTCTTAATTCTACTACCCATTTCCTGAGACATGAAAATACCTGAATCTATGGAGTTTCCAATTATTTTATAGCTCTATCGGTCTAAAATGACTTTTTAGGGGACCAAGTTGTAAGTCAGAGTGTTAGATAGATGGTCATTGCCAATCTTTGTATTTGACTATAGATGGGATTTGTATAGCATATTTAATATTTTTTTTAAAGAAAGCAATAGATTCTTGGTGGTGGAAACCTAGAGATATCAAAGTGGGAGGAGTGGAAGTAAAGGTATCTTTAAGGTATTTGCATCCCTAGATGTGTACTTATTTTGGAAAGGGTAGGAGGGATCTCCCTTCCCCCTGATAGGGATACATAACTCATTTATTAAACAAACTTGTTCATTTGCTTATCTCATGTATTATCAGTGACAAATATTAATCCATGCTTTTTTTTCTTTCCTTTCTCAGCAACATCAATTTTTCACCCTACATGAATCCAAAGCAACAGATGTGGCATCTTTTGTGAAATTGATTCTTGGAGACTAGAGAGCATTGGACTTAAATTGGTTGACCCTACTGTGGATTGGTGGGTTTATGGGATGAAGCAAGTTCACTACAGTGCCAAGAGAAAGTCATCTTTGAGATAATTTTGCCCTGCCTCTCTGAGGGTTTTCTCTCTCTCTTTTCTCTTCTTTTTCCCCTCCTAAGGGGGCCTTGGAATCTATAGTATAGAATGAACTCTCTAGATGGATGAAATATGATAAAGGCTTAGGACTTAAAAAGGTGATTAAATATTTAATGATGTGTCATATGAGTCCTTAAGCTTCTCAGATTTCTCTTGTTCTTTATGGAATGAATGCATTGGCCCTGGTAAAAAGGTGCTACAGGTAGTGATGAAACTGTAAGTAGATTTGTAGTTTGTCCCATTTATTATTTTAATATTTATGTTTAAGCGCTTGGTTGGAAAGATCCCACTTTACACAAGAAGACAAGGTTGGGTTGGCAATATTTATAGGGCTTTTATTTTTTAAGTTCGATCATGTCTATGGTCCAGAAGAAATTATTTAATATGCATCTTTAAGAATATTATAAAAATCTCAAAAAAAAAAAAAAGGAGCTCTTCCTGTGAAATGTCTCTTCCTCTCTCCCAGACTTCAACTCCATCTTGGGTGATGACCATGTGTTTTAAGTGAGGTGTTGAGGTATCCTATTTCTGCTCTTTTTCCAAATTTGTAAAACATAAAAAATCACTTTTATCACAGCTCAAAGAAACAAGTTTGGTTCTCTTGACATTTGTGGTATAGTATTCAGTGGAAAGTGATTTGTGATGTGATTTTATATCTACCTGTCTATCCATCTGTGTGTGTGTGTGTGTGTGTGTGTGTGTGTGTGTGTGTGTTTGTGTGTGCGCACTTGGTAAATCAAGTTCCACCAAGGGGCCTCTGTGAACATCTGTATTCTGTAGGGAGGTCATTTGTTGGTCATGAGGAGAGATTGCACACCACAGAGAGAATCGCGGTGCCTTCTTCTGCTTCTGGTCCTCTTGCCGTGGAGACGCCCCAAGGATGATCTTTGTAATCAATTTGCTTTTTTCCATTTGTTTGTTTTCCTGTTCAATGAAGAAGCCTTATTATGAGTGGAAGGGCTACAGTTGTAGAGAATTAAAGGCCGTCAGTTGTTCCACGATACAATGAACATGATACAATGAAGGCTGAATCAGTTCCTAGGAATAGACTGTTCCATTTCCACACCTTGTTCCTAAGCAGCCGGCAATTTAGCAAGCCCCACCCCGAATTCCAAGCAGGTTGGCTTAGCAAAAAAAAAAAAAAAAAAGAATTATTTGCCATGGCTAAAGACACCACAGGGGTCTGATATGGGGCTCTTGATTCCTCAAGGACCAAGGAGTGAAATGATTGATGGAGAAAATATAGACCTTACACTAGTAACTAGGACCCAATTCTTTTGGACATTGTGTTTATATAAAATGACTCTTGGAATACAAAGACAAAGGATGTTGATTAAAAAAAAAAGAAGAAGAAGAAGAAGAAAGGAAGGAATGAAGGAAGGAAACTATGCTTTCTTTCCTTGTCTCAAGTTCTCTGATCTGGAGAGGATTGCTCCTTCAAATCCTCCTTCCCATTTCAGATTTTTGAAGTGCAATAGTATATTATCTGTTTGTATTGTTCCGTCTTGTTCTTGACCTCTTGCTCATGGAAGTTGCTCAGAGTGAGTAGGACACTTTCATTCCTTCCTCATATTCTCTTCTGAGACATGTCTGTTTGATTCAACATTGGCTTTATCTGCTTCAAAGCTACCTCTGCCTTCATTTTTTTTTTATTTTTTCCTAGCCAGAAAAGGCGCATTATCCTTGTAATTAGAGCCATTCAGTTTCCCACCCACCTTTCTAAAGCTGGAAGTTCCTCTTCTTTGAGACTGAGAGAAAAGTTGCAACTTTATTCCTGCTCTATTTACCCATTTTATGAAAACAGAAAGTACTAGGAAAGTCATCTAGGGTCACTCAATTATAGCTTTCTTTCTTTTCTTCTTCTTTTTTTTTATGGGTGGTAATATTGTAGATTAAACCCAGGGATATTTTACTGTAGAGACACATCCCCACTCCTTTTTCTTTTTTCTTTTAAGACAGGGTCTTGCTAAGTTGCTGAGGCGGGTCTCAATCTTGCAATCCTCCTGCCTCAGCCTCCCTGGTTGTTGGAATTACAGGCATTATGCCACCACGCCTGGCTTTGTTTTAGCTTTTGGTAAAATGTAGAAAGCAAATCATCTCCCTGGCCTGCGTCAGGTTACGCCTGCCTGTTTGTCTCCTTTGAATCATTCTTAACAACAACAACAAAATGTTTCTCATTTGTATGTCTCTCTAATCTGTGGGCCCAGGGCCAGAACTGCCAAAACAGTCATAGTTGATAGAGAAGTTGGTCTGTGGTTGTCAACCCTGGTACACTTTGGAATTCTGGAGGAGCTTGTGCATACTGTCAATGCTAAAGCCCCACAGCCACCAGAGACCTAGATTTAATTGGTCCCATGGTGAGGCCTGGGAATTGGGAGGTTTCTCAAGCCCTTGTGTGATTCTGAAGTGCAGCAGGGTTGGGAACATTGGACTAGTAGTACCTTTTAGGGAGATAACTGACTTCTTTAGGGAGATAATCACCTTCTCTTTAAGGTTTGCAGAGAATTACAAGCGATTATAAAGAGGAAAAAAAGCTGCTGTTTCCTTTCCTGTCCTCCCCCGTTGGAATATCCTTGTCACCACCAGGAAGCCATGTTCCTGGGATATTGCTTTGAAAATTGAAATACCTTTTCCCCAGAAAAGCAGTATTCTACGTGGTGGTGATTAGGTATCTCATGTACTAAGGAACAATGTCTCGATAGCCCTAGGAGTCTAAATTTTAAAGCCTGGTTTTATTTTTCAAGAACCACGTGTAAATCCTTAACAACCAACTTAAAACAACGACAACAACAACAAGATACATAAGCTGTGTCTGTCAGGAGTTTCTTGTATATACAAGCAGATATGTATATAGAGAGGAAAAAGATATCTATATTCAGGAATGAGACTCAGATTATTTAATTGTCTGCCACCACAGGCCATCTCATTATCAGCCCTGTATGTATCTATCAATGCATTGCAGAATCAGTATAGCTGTACACCAGGGGTCATGCTCATTTTTACAGAGGTATTCGATTTGGTATCATATAATTGTCTGTGTATGCATTTTCTTGGTATTTGTGAACATACCCGTCTGTATCCCTCTCTCTGCATGTGTTGTTGATTTAAAAGATGTGCCAAAAACCTAATGTGAATGATTTTTAAGACAATTACTATATGTGTGTATCTATTAATGAGTGTTGCTCTTCAGAGAAGCTACCTTGAGAGACTATATATATATATATGTATATATATATATATATGTATATATATATATACATATATATATATATACATATATATATATATATTTATATAAATACTTTTACTAAAATATTTTTGTAATTATCTTCCCAAAATTTATTTCCTCCTCTCTATCATTACTTTAGAATTACTGCTTTTTTTTTCCCCAAAAAAATACTAGGTTGTCTCCAGTTTGACTCACCTGCCTGGTTTATCTGATTTAGCACCAAGTGGTGTTTGGCAATTTCTAGAAATTAAATCTGCTCTCAGAGCTGAAGTTTTTAACATCACCATCGTCTAATAGGCTTAGAAGAGAATTTCAAATGAAAAATTTGCCCCATCCTTCCCAAAAGTTATGCCTGTTTTTAAGCAAAAACAACCTTTTGTAATAAGTTTAGGTCTCCCCTTAGTGGCTACTTTGATGGAGGAGGAAAAAACTCACATAGATGTATATATTGACAAAATATCAAGACAGTCACTGACTTTATACATGGTGTCCACCTATTAGCCATGATTGAAGGCCTTGACCCGAAGGAATAATCCATTATTTTAAAGATTGTATGTGATTACACTGAGAAGCTCAGAACCAACTGGTTACCCAGTAGCTTTTGTCTCAGTGAAGCCATCTGAAATGGAAATGAGTATATGTGGGTCCAGCTCAGAATTGGTTGTATATTTCAGTTCTTGTGTGTCCTCCAAGCCTAAAGAAAAGCTCATATGTTCCAGGGGCTCCCAGACTTTCTGTTTGTGATGCCATTATTCGACTTAGTAATTGTTTCAATGGTGTCCTTTCCCCAAATACTTAACAGTTCAGTGTAGGAAGTAATTATGTTCCAACAGTTTAACAGTTGTAATTTACTCTGTGTCCTGCAGATGTCGCTCTGCTTCCTTCAAAATTTATACAAAATTTATACAACATCTTAGCGTGTTTGCAGTGGGCCGCACAGTGTCTCAGTCAACAGTCTGGGGACCAGAGATCTATGCTCTGCTGATGTTTGCTCTGTCTCCACTTAGTTACCTTCAAAGTCTAGTTCTTGTTCACTCTGGTCTCCATATTATTTTGCTCTTTGTTTTGTTATTATTTTTTTGCCTGTCTCTGGCTAATTCACTTTTTAATGAGATTTGCCCCCCCCTTTGGCTATAATTCATCAGTTCTGCATTGTCAGATGTCATAATCCACAAAATAAAATAAATATTGATAAGCACCAGCATGAGAGAAGGCTAGTACAAGACAGGATCTCTGAATTTTCTAAATGAAGTTGATTTAATGTTTGGAATTTAATCAGAGAGGGACTAATTAGTTTTGTAATTATCTTTGTTGAGCAAGGGACTTCATTATCTCTGCTTAGAGGAAGTTTTCTGTTTCTCTCCAAAGTGTCTAACACAAAGCATCTTTGGCCTGAAAATACAATGAATAACTAGTTCCTAATTTCCCACTCAAATGTTCTTTTGCTATGTAATTCCCTCTGGCCTAAAAGTAAGATTCCTATATTCATAAAATGCTTTGTAGCTGGTATTCAGATCAAGTAAAATGAGTTAAACCTTTGTGCATGGATTTGGACTTCTTAAAATCTATGATGACTTCAAGGAATCTTCTACTTTTTTTTAAAAAATTAACAAGTAAAAAAGGAACTCAAGTAAATGTCACCTTATAATGTTTATTTGTTTTTAAATGGAAGGTATAGTTTTCAGTTAGACCCCTGAGAGAAAACCTACATATTCAGATGGAAAAATGCCTGATTAAAATCTCAGAAGAGAAAGCCACCAAACTTGATGGATAAAAAAAAAAAAAAGAGAGAGATATTTTATTCTAGAAGTTACACATTCCTCTTTCTTAGGGGTCTGTGTGTGTTTCAGCCTTGTTCAATGTACTGACAGCTAAAGATCCTCTTTGATTTTTCTTTAGTTTTCCTTGGAGTATTCTGGATTCCTTTGGGAATTTTTTTAAAGCTAAGACATTTTCCCTAGGAAAATGCACATCATACGTGAAACACATAATTTTGCAAACATTTCTTTGTTGGGGACAGTTCCCATAGGATCAATAGCTTTGTTCTTTATAATGTGACTGTGACATCTAAGAACAGATTGCCAATCTTTCTGGGAAGGGCCAGACAGTATGTATTTTTGTATTTCATATGGTCTTTGTTGCAACTACTTGGCTCTGCCGCTACAGTGTGAAATTGTCCAGAAACAATACATAAATGAACATGGCTATGTTCCAATAAAACTTTATTTATAGAACCAAGCAATGGGCCAGATTTGGCCCACCCATGATGGTTTGTCAACACCTGTCTTAGGCCATCAAACACAAAGTTCTAATTGATTACACAAGATAGAATTTTTCTACTTAGTGAATATTTAGCTCAGCTGTTGCCAAAGGCAGATTAGGAAGATGGACATAGGAAAATTAATTCATAAATAAAAGTTGTCTGTTAGTTGCCTTATGCAAGTATTAATTGTTCTAGAAGCCATTGGAACAGTTTTCTACAGGTTAAACTGAGTGCTTAAACTTTCCATTTCTATGCAATCACAACATAACTGACTTCAATTTGGATATGAAAGGCACATTCTCTTAGGTGTTAACTGTACCCTTGGTTCTTAGCTTCTTCATATTTTCTTTCGCTGTGCTACAAATCACATGCAAAAAGAATCATGAATCCTAATCATTTTTGAACTGTAGTGGGATTTGGGAATGTGGTAGACTGAACTTCACTCAGAAGTAGGAGACAGATATAGTTCTTAACATCTTTCAATTCATCCACCTCATCTGTAAGGTTGTTTTGGGGTCAAAATACTTATGGTCAGGGGGCCTCAGAGATGCAGGTTCTCCGTGTGATGACAGACTCCTGTCCAGCCAGCCCTTGTATAGTCCATCCCCTATGGACTGGGGGTGGGGTGGGGTGGCGGTACTCTTCTTTTTAAATCATCAGCAATTTTCTGTTTCAAGGGCCTGTTCAAAATACTTCTTTCTGATGTGATGTTTGCTGGGTTTTCAGCCCTGGTTGAACTTCTGGGCCCCAAAGCCCATGGTGACAGCTCTGGTTCCCCACAGGCCGAGAACAGCTGGATAGTGGGTCTCAGTGTTCAGGTCTTGGATCCTCTGAGCTATACAGAGTGCTGGCAGATGATGTCAGCCATTGACCTGAGCTTTCTTCTTTCTTCTTTCTCCTGGATCAAAACAGAACACATCTTAAAGCTTTAGTCTCTTTATTATTATTATTTTCCTTCTTCATCATCAGGTAAACATAAATAACATTAGGAGACTCCTTAAAAAGGCATTGGACTAGATGATTTACCTTGAAAAAGGATTTCTCTTCACCCAAGGAAACACAACCTGAATCCCAGAGTCCTCAGTGAAATTATCCTCCCAGGGGAAGCTCATTGCCACCAAATCCACCACTCACTACTTGTTTCTGGTGACGACAAAAAAGAGGTGTCCTTTTTCTGAGGTTAGAAGTCACTATTCGCAGCTTTGCCAATGTCCTTAAACCATTGCAGGTTTTCCAATTGAATCCTTGGAAATCAAGACTTTAGTTTGGGTTCATCTTTTCAGTTCTTGGCCCCCCAATTCCTCTGAAAGCCTCTTTTTCTTAAGTTAAAAGGACTTTAGTCTAAGCAGAAATATAAAGAAAGGTCAAGGAATTTTTGTTTTGAAGAAGCCGGTATCACCTTGTAACACAAACATGTTAATAGAGTTTTAAAGTATTCAGCCTAATTCCTTGGGACTTTCGGTATCTTGTCATTTGAACTTGGTTCCTGCACCCTTTGTTTTGAGGAGTTTACAGTTAGAATTTGAGATGTGGACAGGTTTTTATCACTGTGGGCCGTTCATTCCGACATGCTCTGGGTTTACTCCACTTTATACGTTAGTGCTCCTGAGGTCAGGGTCTCTTTCCAGCAACGAGGCTTTTATGGTTGGAGATTGAATTCAGGGAAAGTGAGGACAAGGGTGGGAACTTACCTGTGTCTTGATGTCGGAAACAGAGCTTCCTCAGTGATCCCCAGTGTGGGTGGCTTAGACCAGGCCAGCAGCCGTCTTCTGTCCTCTTTCATGGGCTTTCCTTGGCTTTCGACCTGGGAGGGTCATAGGTGACCTGGGCTGACTTAACATTTCTGTGCAAAGGAACTCATCTGGTCATTTTCATAGACCAATCATTAAAACCAACAGTTGTGCACCTGTCTGTCTAAATGAAATCTATTGTTCCCAGTTTTTGAAAACATAAAGAATACCTAGGAGAACTAGTAAAATCCTAAAAAAAAAAAAAATCTCATTTGAAACCAGAGTCTTTAGAATAAGAACTTCTGTTTGGTCTTTTCAGCAGAGTAGCTGATTTGTTCTCTTAAGTAATAGTCTGTTGTGGTCAGAAATGAATAATTAGCATCACTTGCTCATTACCAACATTTTCATTGGAATCACCAATATATTTCAGCAAAGCAAATCAGACCACTGTTTTAGGTGATTGTCACTGGACTTGAGAGTTCAAGGCTGAATAGGAATGTGAAGTCATGTTTAGGGGCTGGGAGAAAAGATTAATGCAAACAGTGCTGTTCAATTAGGAAGCCCTTGGAAGAGCAAGCTGACAGACAGGTGTGTCTTTGAATTTACTTGCAGTATTACAACATGGTAGACATCATCTCTTATGGAAAAACTCATCAAGAAGGTCAACCTGTATTATTACTTTTTTTCTTAAAAAATACTGAACTATATAAATATTCCAAGAGTGACCTTTATTGAAATGTCAGGAATTTTGTTTGTTTGTTTGTTTCTCTAGTGTTGTTGATTCTAAAATTTTGCCATTCTACACTAATGGCATCTACCCCAAAAGCCAACAGAGGCATGATCCGATGGCTGAGGACAAGAAGCCTGATGTTGAAAGTACTTTAAGAGCATATGGCACACCCATCGTCGGCTGCTTTCAGAGTAGAGAAATGTGAATACAAAATCTGAGCCCATAACCTTCAGTTCAGATGACTGATCTTTGAGGAAGGGTGGATGCCAAGAAAGGTTCTCAGAAGAGGATGCTTTCTTTCTTTCTTTCTTTTTTCCCCCACAAGGCAGATCGTTGGGAATGTTCTTAGAAATACACTACAGGTGTCTGCCAGGAGAACGAGAGTAACTGTGAAGTCCAGTTCTCAAGGCTGATTTGGATTTTCAGAAGCAGCAACTTGGGGAGAAGTAGTTGTTTTATTTTGTTCTCTTCTGATGTCACCTTGTCTGTCCTATCCTGTGTTCAGTACTTCTGAAGGCAGTGGTTTCAGGCCATGTTCAGTGGTGCCCTTGGAGGAACCTTTAGGGGAGAGGTGGTGGTAAAGTTCAACTGGGCCCATCAGAGTGTACATCAACCTCCAATTGGAGCTTTTGGCCACCAGTATTGGTCCCTTTAACTGGAAGCCTCCATGATTACTAAAGCCTTGGGAAGGAAATGACCACTTGAGGACCCTGCACATCCCCAAGCCTGTAAAATCTTATAGTTGACCATGTCTGCAAGACCCCCCCCCTTCCAACCCCCCTCTTTTTTTCTTTCTCTATTGAGTATGCTGACAGGGCTAGGGAGGTATGGCAGCAAGAAGAGAGGACCGTTCATTTTAATTTTTAAACAGAAATTATTTCAGAGTAAATGCACAAAATCAATACCAAGCCATAGGGATCCTGAAATAGGTTATTTTCCTAAAGTAGTTGAGAACACCCTGATCCTCATTTACTCTCCCACTGATGGGGAGTGGTGTGACTGGACTCTTGATGGACAGTATAATTTTTAAATTTCCAGGTTTGCAGAGTCAGGGGTTAAAATTTGTGTGCATTGGCCTATAGGAAAACTAAAGCGCTTGGGTCAATTGTGATACAGCCTGGGCTCCTGAGATGGGAGCTAACAGAGCACCTCATGCTTGCTATTACAGAGGTGCTGTGTGTGGTTAAGGTTGCAGAAACTCTTTGGCCAACAGAGATGGGAAACTTCAGCCGTGTATGTGTCAGGAAGGGGGCACAAGGGAATATTTAGACACCGACTGAATCTTTAGGTGCCTTCTACATACACACAAAGGTTGGTGGTAAATTCTGGCCCTAATATGTTTGCCACTAAAGGAAATTTCACAGCTTGGGTTTCACAGAGCTATTTTTGTAACAATAGGTACATCATAAAGTTGTATTTGAGCAACAATCTGAAGCATTCTGGGCAATTTTCTGTGTACAACCTATGTGAGAAGGATTGATTGAGAAAATTTGGACAATTTATCTCTTGTATTACCCCTGTTTCTGATTTATTTCTTTGTCTCAAATTTATTTTCTGAATGGAGTGATTTTTCTATATGAATTGAAATGTCATTTTAATAGATTATTTTTAGAGGAAAAATATTTTCTTTGCGCAACGAACTTACACAGTAAGAACGTGTTTCCTACTCTGCAGAATCATCAAATTGGGTCATTTTAAAGCTGACCAGAGGTGTTAGAGATGTAGTTTTGAATTCTTTATTTAAATACAGGAAAAGTTTTTTTTATATATTTTGTGAAAATAGATGGTAGACAGAGCTTCTCTATGGATTTGAACTTTACAAGAATTTTAATAAAATAGGTGGACTTCCCAGCTTCCTCTGTGCTTCCGTTTTCTAGATGAAAATGCTGCTTCTGTTTATTGATCTAGTCTCTGCGAGAAAAGAAAAATCAACACCTTTTCTTACAGTCTGTGGATTTTATCATAGACAATTGTATTTGTATGTATGATCAATTGTTCTCCTATGTTGCACCTGAATTTTGTTTTTAAGCCATGTTTATTGTAAAGAAAGCTGGTTGGGCCAGTGCAAGCATGTCTGATGCTAGAAGGAAGTAATTCCACATGCTAGTTAAGAGCCCCCTACCTCTTCTTGCTACCTGAATGATTCTGAAAGCAGATCAGAGAAGTTGTGCACACCTGTACTTTGTAACTCACACCTTTAGCACTTCATCTTAGTGTCTCTGGAGAGTTTGAAGTTGAAGAATGAACAGTGATTTCCCTGGACTCTCTCCATCTTTGCTGCCCTGTGCAGCATGCTGCTGAGCTTTCCCGGTTGGAATCATCTCTTCTCTGTGGGTCGAGGTGTCTTTTCTTTATGAATGAGGTGGGCTGAGCTGTAGAGTATGGAATTCATTAGAAGCTTCTCTACAGGGAGGACCTCTGAAGCATGTGGGTGGAATGTTTCCATGCCTCTAAGGTGAATGTTAAATTTAAATTCTGGCTCTGGGAACTTTTTTTGCTTATGAGCTAGAGAAGTGAAGAAGAAACTGGGGTTGGGGGTTGTGGACTTCGTGTTTTCCTATACGGAAACAGGTGGGGCAGACTTCCTCAGGTGAGAACCTCGCTCATCATCGTGTGGGGGAAGGGAAGTGATGAATGTCAGATGGTAACTTCCATACGCCCCAGCTTTGTACTGAAAACATACCTGTTTTACAGGACGGTATAGCTTTTTGAGCTTTGCCTGTTGACTGTGGGGGCCCCAGATATTCTCATGTTAGCCTGACTTTCCTGTTATCTAGGTTGTGAGCATTTTCCTCACTTTGGAACTATGGCTTATCATGATGGGGATGCTGTCTCAAAATCCTGAACCAAGGAGATAGCCCATGCACAGGGCTTGGAGTAGACACAACATTGGTGTTGATGTAGCTTATGTATTAATAAGAGTTCCCAGAAACAGACGGGATTGTGGGAAAATGTGGCTCTAAAGAAATCTTGTTAGTTTATAACATTTGGAACAGCTGCTTTCCTGGGTTGCTATTCTTTAGAAAAAAAAAATCGTCTTTTCATGCAGATGGTACTGATGGTATCCATAACAGTATGGATTGACATCTAACAGTCAATAAGCGAGGAATTATAATTTTTGCCTTACAAGTATATAGGCCATTCTGTGATGAAATTTCCTATTGTAAAAAAAGCATAATTTTATCTTTCCCGTCTCCTTTTCCATCTAAGAACCCATTAAAGGAAGAGTAAGCTTCTGATGAACTTTGAAATATTTCTTTGAACCTGTGTTTTTGACCAAGGAAATGACCGAGATGCCAAACCAAGTGGCTTGTCACGTGGTTCCTAAGGGCTCCCCCTGCATCTTTCCTCTCACCACCCCAAAAAGGAAAATGAAATTGGGAGACTAAGTCAAACTTGAACTCCTCTGTTGATGAGGAGCCTTCACTTTGATTTCCTATCTCAGGACATTCTTCAGTTTCAAACTGCTGCTGGGGAGGAAGGACCAGCTGCCAACCTTGTAACTGGTCTCCAGATGTTTGTGCGTGTGTATGTAAAACTTCACACCGTGTGTGTTGTGTTCAATGTCGTGTCAATCTATGAACTGACTCAAGCAACCGTTTAAGGATAGCAATGACAGTGATAATGACAAAAAAAAAAAAAATCACCCAACCAACTCTCTCTGTCAAAGCGTTGGCTGTGAACTTTCATAGCTGGGACAAATAACATCGATCAGCCTTCAGGAGCAAGGTGTCCCTGAAAGAAATGGTGTGTTGATCTCATAAGAAAATGTACAATGAATAAAAGACATTTGGAAAAGCGAGTCTGCCTGTTCCTTTGAATTGTGTGTGGAAATCCTGGGTTTCTGGGAATGCCGCGCTTATGTGTATCAGGCCCTCTGGGGGAAAGCGCCTGACTGGTTATTCCTTCATTCTTCCTCTGCTCTTCTCCTGTCTCTACCATCCCATTTCCAACGGAGAGCAGAACAAAACACAGCCACACGGTTAGACGAGTCCAATGAATACGCATTTGGAAACCGTTCCGTCTGGGGCGTGCTTCGGATTCTGCATGCTTACAGACAGTCCAGGTTAGGAGGGAGCCCCGTGAAGATTTTATTATTAAAATCAAATGGCCTGTGGCAAGGATGAGCCCAGATATCTTAAATGAAAAGATTAAGACAGCTCTCTTGTGGCTTGCGTGTGTGCCTGACACTGAACCGTGAGGCTAGCTACTCATTCAAGTCCTTCCTGGATCTGTGGGTATAATGTTAGGGAAGTTTGCTTTATAGGATTAGGCAGTGCCTTGAACCAGATGTTCAGTGATGGAAAGAAAATGTTAGTTTAAGTAAATGTATTTGGGTTTGCAGAGCTCTCTGATTTGTTCGATAAGCCGAGACCCATTCGCTGTGTATCTGCCTTAACTCATTGAGTCCCAAGTTTTCAATTATGTGAATATTTCAACGAATGACATAGGTACATTGAAAAGAGGCTGGATGTCGTGTTGACTGAAACTAATTTGCCCCACCAAAGTAACTGTCCTCATTCAAGATTTTGAGGGAAACTGGATTAAGTGGAAAATTGCAGAAAGGCCATTGGATTGAATAACAAAAGCATTTGGGGATTTATCCATTGAAACAGCAAACCCCACAATAGTTATGATTTCTCACAATTCTGTGGGTCCACTGGGAATAGCTGGGCAGTCGTGGGTCATCTCTCATGTAGCTGCTGTCGGATAGTGGCTTGGGTAAGTCATGGAGAACTTCTTCATTCACATGTCTCTTCATTGAGGAAGCCCAGGCAGAAGCTTTGAGTAAACTGTGGAGCATAATTTCCACGGTTAGTACTGAAACATGTGCTTCATAGTGGGGGCGGGGCGTCTTTGAAAACTAGCTACCATGTTTTGTTAGTTCAGTACAGTTGGAATGTACTGGTAAACTTTAAAAATTGATCTTTTCCCCTCTTTTCTAAACTGGTAATTAAAAGGTTGTGGGAAATGTGCTAAAATTAATGATGAAATTAGTTCCCGTGGAGTAATCATCCACGATTTCAAGGAAGTTAATTTGATCAAGATAATGTGAACCTGTTGGAGGTAAGTTAGCCATCTCTGCCTGAAAGTCTCGAACAGTAGTTGGCATTAAAATGACACAAGAGAGAATTAAACATTGACACAAGTGATTCACTAAACTCCTGTCTGTACTTTCCACCACCCCAGATGGTCATGGTTCATAAATACTTACCGAGTAGGTGTTTTCCCCTTAAATGGAAATAGTGTTGTTTTGTCATTTTAAAATAATATATTTTCAGAAAACTCAGAGGATACATGCAGGAAAATAAACATTATTCATAATTCTGAGTTAATTGTTCCTGCATTTAAAGAATACATTGTTCCATACGTTTTTCCCTTAGAAAACACACACATACATACACACACTTACAAAAGCTTAATGGAATTATACTATTACTACCTGCACGCGTTCCAAGTTATATCAAGGGCTTTTATCAAGTCTATAGATGTGGATAGTGTTGTCAATGGCTATATGATTCTAACATATATAGATATGGACAGATATAGGTGTATATACCTATATTTAAATATAGATCGATTATCTGTCTATCATCTATCACTGTTTCCTTGTTGGAAATTTCGATCATTTCCTTTCATTTGTTTTGATACATATGCTCACATCTTTATGCACTACACTGATTGTTTAAGAGGAGTTTTGAACAGGTGAAGGACCTCACCTCCTGCTGAACATGAACACTGGTTTTACTTCCTTGTTCCATAGGCTCTCCTCTCCCACCCTGCAGGTGCCCATGCCCCTCAGGTCCAGCTTAAACTACGGCTGGTCTGGCAAGAAACCCAAAGCAGGGATTGGCAGCACAGGAGTCTACCCACACTTTGATGGTAGACCTAGAAGAATATTCTCTGAGTAAAATGGAGCTTAAGGAATGTCTCTCAGGAACATCCACAGAGGAAGATATGATTAGGAAGAAGCTATTAAGAAAAATTATAGAGCCTAGGAACAGAGAAATGGAATCTGCTTCTAAAAAACAAAAGTTAGCTTAAAAAAAAAGTTAACGTCCCTTGTTTAATATTATTAGATTCATGGAACAGGCATCCATCACAATTTTCCAATTAAAAAGATAGGTGCCAGTGATTATGTGAAACCCATTGTGGGCAGGACTTTCCACTTGGTCTGAAGTGCATGTAAGACCATGTATCTCAGTGGAGCTATAGGCAGAACACAACAAAACCAGATGAACGAAGCTGATCGTCATTGACCTCATAAGATCAGCCTTGGAAGCCCTTTTCAGATGGGTGCAGCTTTTCTAGCTCTGGGAACTCTGCACTATCCTGGAGTTTGCCTTCTATGCCTTTGCTCATCAATGCCACCTATTCCCATCACCAGGAGCTCATCAGCAAAGCAGAGAAGAACCTGAAGTTCAATGCCATCCGCAGTGATTCATATTCCCATTAGTTAAGAAACACTGGTCTCTGTCTCATCCAGTTGTGAGGGTTCAATTATGAGAGCTCAAATGCTGTAATACTCCTGCTATTTACCCTCATGTTACAGAATTCTGGAAGTGATCATAAAATGTATAAAGTACAGTATCTATACCAGACAGAAAGCTATGTGTGTTAAAGTGTGTTTAAATGTACCAGCACTCTGGTTAAACTTAACCTGGTTTGCTTGCTTTCTATCTTTGTCTGTCTCTCTCTCCCTCTCTCCATTTCATTGCAGAATTATTGAAGAGAAGTTTTGGGAAGAAAAAGAAAATGACCAGTATTGATGAACACATTTGTACCAGTTGTAGATAAAATTATTTTTATAGATTCCCAAAGCGATCGTGCAGGTTTCATAGGAGATGATGACCTACAAGAATGCTACTTCCATTCTTCCATATTCACTGACTTGCTGGTATTGTTGACATGGTCCATTTTGTCCCTGGGTTTCCTTGCATTGAGCATCAGAAAATTCTTTGGCAAGTGGCATCTCTCTGTCCTCTAAGGGAGGACAAGGCTGACTCAGAACCTAATGCTAATTGCCTAAGAGTAGTCAGTTTAGCTTAAGCAGTTGGTTTTCCTAGGAGCCAGTGACCCTGAAGACTGGGAGGCCAAGCGCTGCTCTTAAACAAGAACTTGCTAAACCACTTGACCTTTTCAACAGCCGCAGAACTGTTTATCGGGAGCATACCATCTCTTTTGGCTCCTCCAATTTGGCAGCTAGGATAGTCAAGCCAGTGACATTGTGTGCTTTAGAAAAACTTCTGAATAATTCACAACTTCCACCATAAAGTGGCTAAATTAAACCCACTAGTCAGATAGTCATCTCCGGTGGGTCATCCTCTCCTTGAGCTGATTGGCTTTTTGGGACTTACTCACTGGAATCCAGTGAGTCATTGTGGGAGATAAATGTAAATCCCAATTTGCCAGAGCCTCTGGTCTCTGCTTCCCTAAAAACTTCAGTTCATGAAGAAAATGATGAGCTCTGTTTCCAGCCACAAGCCTGGAGCAAGTGGCAATGTCTGCTTTTATTTTGGATTGAATTCAGGGGCGCTCAACTACATATCCACACCCCCAGCCCTTTTTAATTTTTATTTTGAGACAGAGCCTCACTAAGTTGTTTAGGGTCTTGCTAAATTGCTGAGACTGACCTTGAATGTGCGATCCTCCTGTCTTAGCCTCCCTGGTCGCTGGGATGACAGGCATGCACCAACACACAGGGCTAGCAATGCCTGTTAGTCAATAATAACAAAGAACATGAACTCTCCTCATTTATGGAAGTACTTCGCCAAGAATAAAGGAGCCAGTGTGTTTTATTTTAGCTTATTTGACAATTGTGTGCAAAAATATCCAGGCTGCATGACATACCTTCGCAGGATAATGTGAGCTGAAATATGACTTGGTAGTGCTAATGGAGTAGGCGGAGGATCATTTTAAAAGAGGGAAAGTGGCTGAGCAAAGGATGGAGCTTGTGTTTGTTCTCAAACAAGGAAGGGGGTTCTCATGTAGGGCCACGCAGGCCTTGTCAAATGCCAGTCCTACCACCTGCTAGCTAGGTGATCTTGGACACATGCCTTGATTCCCCGTGCCTTGATTTGCTCTTCCTTAAAATGGAGATGATAAGACCTACCTGAATGCTTGTGTGAATCAAATAAAATGCTGCCCATAAACCTAAGCGGTTTAGTGTCTGCCACAACATTGTCACTCAATAAGTAAGTTCTTCTTATTAATTAGTAATTATATAGTCATTATATGCATAATAGTTGAATTGATATTATCAATATTGTCTTTGGATGGTTTAAACGACTTTTCAGAAAATAGAACTCAGCAAAAGCGTAGATAAAAAGATGACCAAGCCGTTTCTAGTTGGAGGCACTGTAGAACCTAGCTACAGATTGTTATCACGATCATTCCTGGCTGTTGTTGGTTGAACATGGAAGAGTAGACATTTGAGCCAGATCTCAGTGTCAGGAACAATCGCTCACATTTTTTTCAGGGTGTATGTAGATTAGCAACTTTGTTCACCTCCTCACATAAGTGGCAAAGCCAATGTTGTTACTTCTGCAAACCCTGTTTTATGAGATGAGGACGGTGACGGGGTGTTTTCAAACAGCAAATTCAACATGTACATTGAACATGTTTTCAGGGTATTCACTAAGATTGAAATATGTTACATCAGAAGAAAAGAGCAGGCTTCATACATTTTTTTTTTTATAGAGATTAGGTCACAGGTAAAAAAATACTATAGACTGTCAGAATATGCTTTAAATAATGAAGACATAAAAATAATTTCAGGTGGGTGTGATGGTGTGTCCCTTTAGTTCCAGCTACTTGGGAGGCTGGGGTAAGGGGATCACTTGAGCCCAGTGAGGAGTCAACCTGGGTGGTCTATGAGACCTCATCGCAAAAAAAAAAAAAAAAAAAAAAAAAGAATTTAAGCAATTTTTTTTTTTTTGCAATTTATCAAATACTTCAGAGATTATTCCATGTGGATTTAAGACTTTGGAAATCGTTTGTACTTTATTTTTGTACTCTGTTCTCAGAGGACATTCCACCCATTTGTCAGTGGAGAGTGGAGCTGTTGATGTGATGTCATCCAGTCCTGGGTTTGAATCTCTGTTCTACTTGCTTTTTGGGGTCCAGGATCCATTTCTTAAACATTCTAAATTTCGGTTTCCTTCTTCAAAAAGGAGAACACAGAACTGTAGGGGGGAGGGAAGCATGAATTATGAAGATATGACACGGAGAAGCTAGCACTGTGCCTGGTGTATACAGGCAGACCTCACTTGGGTGGTGACCTTAGTTATCAGAAACGGGTGATGCAGTTCCCACATGTGTGCATTTCAGTCCATGTGGTGCCACACAGAGCAATGACTGTCCTTCGTAAGCTCTCAACAAGTGGCAGTTCTATGTGATTTTGATAAATTAAAAATGTCAATAAGACAGCACCATTTCAACCTCATAAGGAGATGCCCGAAGTGACAATCATATTAATAACTTCAGCTTCCTTTCACTTAATCCTCACAAAATGTCGATAAGGCACACACTGTTGGTGCCACCCTTTCTAGAGCGGAGGAAAGGAAGACCCAGAGATTCCATTGTGGGGGTGTGGGGAGGTGGGGGTGTCTGGCCTCTATCTTGTACTGTTTAGATTTGCATTAAAACAACAACAAAGTATTCTCTAATTTTCTTGACCCTGAGAATAATTGTTTAGTCTTTTAGTTTCTCCAGGGAGAGCAGTGTTTTAAATGGACCCATCTGGGGAGCTGGGCCCTCCTACACTGGGCCCTCCTCCTGGGTGATCCTTGGACCCAACTCATTGGGACCAAGCTCTAGACGGTTCCGGATCAGCCTCGCCAGCAAAACTCGAGAGGCCATGCCGAGTGGGTGGCGGGACTTGGAGGGTCAGGTGAGTAGGCAGACAGGCATGGGGGGGTAGGTGACCAGGACTTCAGCAATTGGGTGGCTTTGGGGTGATGTTGTGTTAGACTGGGGTAAGACAGAATAGAGACTTGGGTGCTGATCAGAGCTAAGAAAAGGGAGTGTACACAGAAACTTCCACCAGTGTGCCAACCTGAGACAGATGGAGGAGCAGAGTCGGCAGCGGAGTAACCTGCAAGTATCCCTGTGGGCTTGACCCCTTGCAAAGACCCAAGGGAAGGATACTGGGGGGTCCAGTGCCAGAGACAGGCAACCCGCAACTCTACAGACAAAACGACAAGACCACCAGGTCTGGGGAGCAGGATTAGCACAGCACATGGGGAGAGGAGCTGGTCAGAGCGACAGCAGCAGCCAAAGCTGTCCTTCTGCTCTCAGGCTGAGCAGGCTGGGACTAAGCCTGAAGGTGACGGGGTCGGATGGATCCAACTGAGAAAAGATTAGAGATTTGGGGCCTAGGAGCCAGGGCGCATGACCTTGGTCTTGAGGCCATGGCAAACATCTGTGTTTCCCAGCTGAGGACAATGAGATCCCATTCTGACGACAGGCAAGGTGTGGGCCAAGAAGCTCAGGAAGGAGTCTCACGCAGCCACGTCCATGTTTATAGCAAGTCAGTTCACCATAGCCAAGCTATGCAACAGCCTAGATGCCCTTCAACAGATGAACAGACAAAGAAAATGTGGTGCATATGCACAATGGAATATTATATCAGACAAAAAGAAGAATGAAATCATGGCATTTGCCAGTAAATGGATGGACCTGGAGACTATCATGCTAAATAATATAAACCAGTCCCCAAAAAAACAAAGGCCGAGTGTTCTCTCTGATATGTACATGCTCACCCACAACAAGGGAAGTTAGGGAGGGCAAGAACAGAAGTTCATTGGCTCAGTCAAAGGGGAATGAAGGGAAGGGAGGGGGATTGGAATAGGGAAGACAGTAGAATGAATTGGACATAACTTTCCTATGTTCCTATTTGAATGCATGACCACATGTACTCCACATCAGGTTCCACCACAGAATGGAATCCTAATTGGAATGGGTTCCTAATTGGGATGGGTTGTGCTCCATGTAGTATGACGTGTGTTCAAATACACTCTACTATCACGTATATCTAAAAACAACAAACAAACACAAAGGAGTCTCAAATGGTGTGTTTGACACTTTCGGGAACTTCTAAAGAGGTGTCTGAGATGGGGCCACCCCCTTGAAGGTGGCTTTATCCTTGGGAGCCTGGGGTTATAGGAGGCAGTTCTGTTCCTGCCATTAGAGTGAGTGTGAAAAATAGGCCCAGCTGTTGATACCAGTGGAGACAGAGCCTGTGAGCTGCTTTTGTCCTCAAATTTAACAGAGAAAAGGAAAAGATCTCATTCTTTAAGAAGCATGTCAGAGACAAACCCACTGTCATTCAGAAAGGCAGTCATGCCTCATGACTGAGAAAACACATTGTCCCCCTTGATCTGTGTCTTCAATTTCCATGGGTCGAGTTAGATATCCATGGTCAACTGTAATCTGAAAATACGAAGTAAAAAGTTCTAGAAATAAACACTGCATAAGTTCTAAATATTATACTGTTCTGACTGGTGTGGTAAAATCTCATGCCATCTTGCTCCGTCTCACTGGAGACACGAACCCTATTTTTGCCCAGTGTACCCTTGTGGTATGTACTACCCTCCCTTGGTCATTTGATAGCTGTCTGGATTATCAGATCCATTATAGGGGATCTCAGGACTGGTGTTGAATTAACTTTTATGTAGTGGCCTGAAGTATAGCTATCGCAATGAATGATTCCATCATTCACTTCACTTCATCTCATTGTAGAGGTATTGTATCTCAAGAAACAGAGTGAATACAGTCCCTCTTTACAGAGCGAGAGAGACTGCATTTACATAATTTTATTTCATTTATTATTAAATTGTTCTATTTTATTATGAATAAATAATAACTATTAATTGTTAATCTCTTACTATACCTAATTTATAAATTAAACTTTATCAGAGGTATGTATGCACAGGAAAAAAAGTATGTTATAGGGTGTGTTAGTATCTGTGATTTCAGACATCCAATGGGGGTTCCCCTGCAGATAATGGGAGACCACTGTACCCTTTTAGCTCCTTTAAACTATTACAGGGATTTTTATGAAATGGCAGCAGTTTTAAGAATCAGATGGGAAGATTTAGGGCTGGAGGTGGGGCTCAGACTTCCAAGTACACAACCCTGCCCTGGTGAACCCCGGAGAACAGCTTCTGTGTCTGAGATAGTCTGGCACTTAGTTAACAAATGTCTCTTGTGGTCAGAGTAAGTTATGGAAAATGTAATGTTAATGTCTTTCACATGTGTAGAGAAAGCTCATTCAGAGCCAAGTGATACCTAACATTTACTAGGTGTGTGTGGGGTGGCAGGCAGGGGGAGGTGAGAAGAGGCGGGAACAGCTCCATTGAAACTCTCCATTTATCCTCTTATTAATCCAGAAAAGACTCTGGGGCATTCACTTATGGAAACTTTGGAGGCAGATGGAAATATTTTAAGATGTAGAATACACATGGGCCCATAACATGAATTTACATTTTCCTTGCAGGAGAAAACACAATGGATCTCTGCATTACCCTTTGGATGTTTGCAAAGATTCAAAGGGGAAATGATATTTTATGCTGTGATGTCTGGGTGGTTTAGGCAGTTACTCCATAAGATAATTATTTGGGGAAAACAAGAAAAATTGACCAATCGTTTGGTCAATTCAGCAGCCTTCTTTTTCTTTTTCCCCCAAATAATTATGTCTTTTGAGGGAAGAAATGATCGAATCCATAGGAGATGGAATAACTGTTTAAAGTCATTTTTTATGAAAAAGCTGCATCCATTTTAAATTGTAAAGTTATCTTTGGGAAGATATCCTGACTTCAACCATTTACTGAGTGTGGGGCATTCTTCTTAAACAATGAACTGGCCTCCTTGCCAGAGCAGAATTGTCTGCAACAAGATCTCCGTTGTAGCAGCTGCATGCAGTCATTTCCTGGGCACACGGATCAGGACGTAACACTGTGCACATCAAACAGTGCTGAGCCAAGTTCAAACACATGTTCCAAAGAACCACACTGCAGGTACTCAGCTCGATACACCGCCCCATGGTGTGACAGTCACTGAGATCCACTCTTGTCCTTGGCCCAGGTGGACCTGTGTGAGCCCCTTGCAGCAGTGCCAGGGACCTGGTGCCTGCTGAGTGGACAGCAGTGGAAAGCATTCAGAACAGGGTGACTGTGGCTGTCTTGGGACACATGGATGGCTTCAAAGAGGCTCTGGCCTTGTAAAGTGAAATGCAATTGGTGTGGTATGAATGTATGTGCATTTCCCCAAGAGGATTCAGAGCAGTGAAAACTTGAAACCAATATAAAAAGTCCAAAATCGACTTCTTACTCTTATCAAAAGAAACACTACTTTTATTAGTATTATAAATTTTAGCGACATGCTCTGTCTGCTATTCAGGTAAGTAAGTAACCAGATGACTAAATAAACTCATCAACACCAAACTTCATGCTAACTTTTCCACAAAGCAAAACAAGGTCTCCTTATGCACTCTCTATATGCTAAATGTACCCAATAAAATTTTGTATTATACCTTAATATATAGTATACAGATATCATATAGTATACACTATATGTATACATATGGGTATGCATGCTTCATATCTACTTTATACATTGTATAATAATTGGTATGGTATTATACTATGCATTATAATGAAATATATTAACATAATTAATATAGACTTTAGTCTATAACAATTATATAATTGACATATTAATATATAGACATACTATACCTTAATAAATATTGCTTATAATAGTTTTGCTATACCAAAGGCAATTTATTCCCCAACTAAAAGAGTTTACAAACTAAGTGCTGGTAGAGAAGAGTAAGTTTTTGACCCAACATGGCGGCCGGCGAAGAAGCAGTATTTTCAGTATCTCCACAGTAACGCGTTCAGAAAGACCCATTAATACACCTAGAATCTACCTACGGAGGGACTTCTAGCAAAATTCCGTGGAAAGGAGACCTGCCGGGAATCAGTAAGTTTATCAGAGGTGACAGTTTGTCCTAGACGAGTGAATCTTGGCCACGCGGTGCAGGGGTTCAGTCTCACTGCCAGCCGCCGCCAAACGTCGCCTCCGGCGCTGCCTGCCCGGTTCTGCAAACAGCCCCAGGCAGCCGGGCCCAGCGCAGCGATAAGGGTCCCCGCCCGCACGCCAAACAGCCCCCCACCCACCCAGCGCAGGAGGCGACGTGAAGGGAATCTAACCAAGCCTTTATGAAATAGCGAACTGGGCTGCATACGGGGGTTGCTGAAGTGCTGAAACTGGTGCTCAGAGTAGCGGCTTTAATAGAGACTTTGCACAGCTTGTTAGAGCTCCTTTCACCATTAGTCTGTAGTGGACCACCCGAACAAGCAGCAGAAAAAACAAAGAGATTGAAAAAGAGACGCTTGGCTCCCTGACGCTTTCCTGTTCAGAGCCACGGGCGCTTTGCGCCCATATGCTTCCTCTTTCACTTCGCCCCCTGCGGAGAAGCTGAATGGGTAATCAGCAGTGGATCTTAAGTACCTGAGGCAAAGAAAGCTCAGTACACCCCGCCCTTTTTTTTTTTTTTTTTTTTTTTGAATAATGTCTATACAGGGAGAGTTAGTGGTCTGAAATTGTTGGCTGGGCTGGGGTTTCGGGGCCGAAAACCCACTCCACGGGAGCCGCCATTTGCTTTCGGCATGCTGCCTTGATGGCCTTGTCTGCACGGTCCAGCAGCCACATCTAGAGACTGGAATTGGGCTGCATGCCGAGCCCTGTCCTCTGAAGGCTGGACCACGGCCTCAAGCGCCTCGGTCGCCTGTTCCCTGCTGCACCTTGGGGCAGAGCCTGCTCTGGGGTCGTTGGGCATCCCCCTGCAAGGGGACCCGTGCTCCGGAGGAGGGGGTTGGAGAGCCGCAGCGGCAGCCGCTTGGGCCCCAGGAGCTAGGCACCGGGCCGAGGAGCAGCGGAGGCCGCGGCGGCGCTGCTAAGGTCGTGGACCAGCGCGGTGCCCAAAAACGCGGTTATCGCTCCCACCAGGACTGACAACAGAGGTCCCTTGCACCAGCTACCAGGGGAGTTGCTACCTGAGGGCAAACAAACTCGCTGGGGGTCCTCAGCCCCAAGCCCTGGGGGTCTGAGGGAGGAAAACAGAAAGGGTGTGCCCAGGCATCCTGGAAAACAGGGCTCCCAGGAGCAGCAGACCCGGCGTGTGGCCAGTAATGTGGTAAGCATCACAGGCGAGTGGGGCCTGGATTGAGGAACCACAAGAGAAGGACCTAAGCACTCAGGACTGGAGACTCGCACAGTATGGGAAGAAGAGCTGAGGCACAGTGATCGGTTTCCACCTATCAAGAGGAGAAGCCTGGCCCAGCGGGCATAGCTCCACCTACTGGAAGAGAAGTTAATCGAGCTCTATGACTGCATTTATTATTATTATTATTATTTTTTTTAATGATTATTATTAGTATTTTTTTTTATTTTCACTTTTTGTAGTTGACGTTGTTGTTGTTCTTTAACTTTCTTATCAATGGTTTCAATTTTTTTTAATTCTTTTTATTCTATTATTATTACTATTCTTTTTTTAAACTTCAATTTCCATTTTTTAATACCATTATAATTTTTGTTTGTTTGTTTTAAATTTTTATTTTTTCGTTTTTTCTCTCTTTCATCTCACTTTTCTCTTTTGTCTATTCATTTCTTTTCAACTTTCTTATTCCCCCTCTCTTGAACCCCACCTGCCTACACTCACTCTCTTTAGTGACTTCTTCCCTTCCCCTCTAATACCTCTCCTCCCAAGCATCAAATAAATTTATAAGAGTAAACAGTAACTCAGCAGTCAAACAGAACAAGAAGTATCATGAGCATAAAAAAGCAAGGAAGAAAAGGAGTACAAACAATGCAGGACAGCCTAAATATTCAGGAGGACCTGGAGTCATCAGAAAAATGGCCATATAAAGAACTCAAGGAACACCTTAGACAGATGGAAATGAACCTTAAAGATCACATTGAAAAGGAATTACAAAAACAGATAAAAGAAGAAGTTAAGAATCTTTATCAGGAGATAGAGATTATTAAAAAAAATCAAACAATAATTCTAGAAATGAAGGAAACGATAAACCAAATTAAAAACTCAATCGAGACTATCACTAACAGAGTGGAGCAAGTAGAAGCCAGAACGTCAGATAATGAAGACAAAATATATCAACTTGAAAAGAGTCTAGCCAACTCAGATAGGCTGGTAAAAAATCACGAGAAAAACATCCAAGAGATTTTGGATAACTTAAAAAAACCAAACTTACGAGTCATCGGGGTAGAGGAAGGCACAGAGATTCATGCCAAGGGAATGAATAACCTGCTGAATGAGATAATTACAGAAAACTTTCCAGAAATAAAAAAGGAAACAGATATACAAATTGTAGATGCATACAGGACACCGAGCACACAAAATCACAGTAGACCAACGCCAAGACACATTGTTATGAAGCTATCCAATATACAGAACAAGGAGAAAATATTAAAAGCTACAAGAGAAAAGAGACAGATTACATTTAGGGGTAAACCAATAAGGTTGACAACGGATTTTTCATCACAGACGCTGAAAGCGAGAAGATCCTGGAACAATGTATTTCAAACACTGAAAGACAATGGATGCCAACCAAGAATTCTGTATCCAGCAAAATTAAGCTTCAGATACGACAACGAAATAAAAATCTTTCATGATAAACAAAAGCTAAAAGAATTTGTAGCCAGAAAACCAGCATTGCAAAGCGTCTTGAGCAAAACTCTACACGAGGAAGAAATGGAAAACAATAACCAAAACCATCAGCGGGAAGTGCCTCGGTAAAGACAGAGGAAGGGGGGAAAGCTAATCATGGAGAAACAAACTAAATTAGGGTGAAAAAAAAAAAAAAGATAAATAATCAAACATGGCAGGAAGTACAAACCATTTATCAATAGTAACTCTAAACATTAATGGCTTAAACTCTCCAATAAAGCGACATAGGCTGGTAACATGGATTAAAAAAACAAACCCAACAATATGTTGCATCCAGGAGACACATCTGATTGGAAAAGACATACACAGACTCAAGGTAAAAGGTTGGGAAAAAATATACCAAGCACACGGTCCTCGTAAGCAAGCAGGCGTGGCCATTCTCATATCGAATAAAATCGACTTCAAGACTAAGTTAATCAAAAGGGATAAGGAAGGACATTATATACTGTTAAAAGGAACCATTCACCAACAAGACATAACAATTATCAATATTTATGCACCAAATAATGGCGCTGCGACGTTCATAAAACAAACTCTCCTCAAGTTCAAGAATCAAATAGACCACAACACAATAATCATGGGTGACTTCAACACACCTCTCTTACCATTGGACAGATCCTCCAAACAAAAGTTGAATAAAGAAACTATTGACCTCAATATCACTATCAATAACCTAGACTTAACTGACATATATAGAATATATCAACCATCATCAAGTGGATATACTTTTTTCTCAGCAGCACATGGAACCTTCTCAAAAATAGACCATATATTATGCCATAGGGCAACCCTCGGTAAATACAAAGGGGTTGAGATAATACCATGCACTCTATCAGATCATAATGGAATGAAACTGGAAATCAATGATAAAAGAAGGAAGGAAAAATCCTACTTCACATGGACAATGAACAATATGTTACTGAATGATCAATGGGTTACAGAAGACATAAAGGAGGAAATCAAAAAATTCTTAGAGATAAATGAAAATACAGAAACAACATATCGGAATCTATGGGACACAATGAAAGCAGTTTTAAGAGGGAAATTCATTGCCTGGAGGTCATTCCTCAAAAAAAGGAAAAACCAACAAATAAATGAGCTCACACTTCATCTCAAAGCCCTAGAAAAGGAAGAGCAAAACAATAGCAAATGTAGCAGAAGGCAAGAGCTAATTAAAATCAGAGCAGAAATCAATGAAATTGAAACAAAAGAAACTATTGAAAAAATTAACAAAACAAAATGTTGGTTATTTGAAAAAATAAATAAGATCGACAGACCTTTAGCCATACTAACGAAGAGAAGAAGAGAGAGAACTCAAATCACTAACATACGGGATGAAAAAGGCAATATTACAACAGACGCTTCAGAAATACAGAAAACAATTAGAAATTATTTTGAAAACCTATATTCCAATAAGATAGAAGAAAGTGAAGACATCGATAAATTCCTTAAGTCATATGATTTGCCCAGACTGAGTCAGGAGGAAACTCACAACTTAAACAGACCAATATCAATAGATGAAATAGAAGAAGCAATCAAAAAACTTCCAACCAAGAAAAGTCCAGGACCGGATGGGTATACAGCGGAGTTCTACAAAACCTTTAAAGAAGAATTAATACCAATACTTTTCAAGTTATTTCAGGAAATAGAAAAAGAGGGAGCTCTTCCAAATTCATTCTATGAGGCCAACATCACCCTGATTCCGAAACCAGACAAAGACACCTCAAAGAAAGAAAACTACAGACCAATATCTCTAATGAACCTAGATGCAAAAATCCTCAATAAAATTCTGGCGAATCGGATACAAAGACATATCAAAAAAATTGTGCACCATGATCAAGTAGGATTCATCCCTGAGATGCAAGGATGGTTCAATATACGGAAATCAATAAATGTTATCCACCACATCAATAGGCTTAAAGATAAGAACCATATGATCATCTCGATAGACGCAGAGAAAGCATTTGACAAAGTACAGCATCCCTTTATGTTCAAAACATTAGAAAAAATAGGGATAACAGGAACTTACCTCGACATTGTAAAAGCTATCTATGCTAAGCTTCAGGCTAGCATCATTCTGAATGGAGAAAAATTGAAGGCATTCCCTCTAAAATCTGGAACAAGACAGGGATGCCCCCTATCACCACTTCTATTCAATATAGTTCTCGAAACACTGGCCAGAGCAATTAGACAGACGAAAGAAATTAAAGGCATAAAAATAGGAAAAGAAGAACTTAAATTATCACTATTTGCGGATGACATGATTCTATACCTAGAAGACCCAAAACGGTCTACAAAAAAACTACTAGAACTAATTAATGAATTCAGCAAAGTGGCAGGATATAAAATTAACACACATAAATCAAAGGCATTTCTGTATATCAGTGACAAAACTTCTGAAACGGAAATGAGGAAAAACACTCCATTCACAATAACCTCAAGAAAAATAAAATACTTGGGAATCAACCTAACAAAAGAGGTGAAAGACCTATACAATGAAAACTACAGAACCCTAAAGAAAGAAATAGAAGAGGATCTTAGAAGATGGAAAAATATACCCTGTTCATGGATAGGCAGAACTAACATCATCAAAATGGCGATTTTACCGAAAGTTCTCTATAGGTTCAATGCAATGCCAATCAAAATCCCAATGGCATTTCTTGTAGAAATAGATAAAGCAATCATGAAATTCATATGGAAAAATAAAAGACCCAGAATAGCAAAAACAATTCTAAGCAGGAAGTGTGAATCAGGTGGTATAGCGATACCAGATTTCAAACTTTATTACAGAGCAATAGTAATAAAAACAGCATGGTACTGGTACCAGAACAGGCGGGTGGACCAATGGTACAGAATAGAGGACACAGAGACTAACCCACAAAGCTACAACTATCTTATACTTGATAAAGGAGCTAAAAACATGCAATGGAGAAAGGATAGCATCTTCAACAAATGGTGTTGGGAAAACTGGAAATCCATATGCAACAAAATGAAACTGAATCCCTTTCTCTCGCCATGCACAAAAGTCAACTCAAAGTGGATAAAGGAGCTAGATATCAAATCAGAGACTCTCCGTCTGATAGAAGAAAAAGTTGGCTCCGATCTACAGATTGTGGGGACGGGCTCAAAATTCCTTAATAGGACACCCATAGCACAAGAGTTAATAACAAGAATCAACAAATGGGACTTTCTTAAACTGAAAAGTTTTTTCTCAGCAAGAGAAACAATAAGAGAGGTAAATAGGGAGCCTACATCCTGGGAACAAATTTTTACTCCTCACACTTCAGATAGAGCCCTAATATCCAGAGTATACAGAGAACTCAAAAAATTAGACAATAGGAAAACAAATAACCCAATCAACAAATGGGCTAAGGATATGAACAAACACTTCACAGAGGAGGACATACAATCAATCAACAAGTACATGAAAAAATGCTCACCATCTCTAGCAGTCAAGGAAATGCAAATCAAAACCACCCTAAGATACCACCTCACCCCAGTAAGATTGGCAGCCATGATGAAGTCAAACAACAACAAGTGCTGGCGAGGATGTGGGGAAAAGGGTACTCTTGTTCACTGCTGGTGGGACTGCAAACGGGTGCGGCCAATTTGGAAAGCAGTATGGAGATTCCTGGGAAAGCTGGGAATGGAACCACCATTTGACCCAGCTATTGCCCTACTCGGACTATTTCCTGAAGACCTTAAAAGAGCACACTACAGGGATACTGCCACATCGATGTTCATAGCAGCACAATTCACAATTGCTAGACTGTGGAACCAACCCAGATGCCCTTCAATAGATGAATGGATAAAAAAAATGTGGCAATTATACACCATGGAATATTACGCAGCACTAAAAAATGACAAAATCACGGAATTTGCAGGGAAATGGATGGCACTAGAGCAGATTATGCTTAGTGAAGCTAGCCAATCCCTAAAAAACAAATACCAAATGTCTTCCTTGATATAATGAGAGCAACTAAGAACGGAACAGGGAGGATGAGCAGGAAGAAAAGACTAGCATTAAACAGAGACATGAGGCGGGAGGGAAAGGGAGAAAAAAAGGGAAATCACATGTAAATGGAGGGAGACCCCCATTGTTATACAAAATTACATTTAAGAGTTTACTAGGGGAATGGGATAACAAACATGGAGGGAAATGAATTACAGTAGATGGGGTAGAGAGAGAAGATGGGAGGGGAGGGGAGGGGGGATAGTAGAGGATAGGAAAGGTAACAGAATACAACAGTCACTAATATGGCAGTATGTAAAAATGTGATGTGTAACCAATGTGATTCTGCAATCTGTATTTGGGGAAAAAATGGGAGTTCATAACCCAATTGATTCTATTTTATGAAATATGATTGGTCATGAGCTTTGTAAAGTTGTGAACATCCAATAAAAAAAAAAAAAAAAAAAGAGTAAGTTTTGACAACAGAGAGACCAACCAAAGAGTAAAAGATAATTTTCAAATATTTGTTACTATTTCATAGTACACAACTGTCCATAAAATATTTGTTTTTATTGTGTTTTGCATTTCTAGAAAACAAATTGTATTAATGTTAAGGGTACAACTTGAGGATGATGTGGAGATGATGTGGATGACGTGGCATATATATATATATATATATATATATATATATGCACATAAGTTGGAAAGAGGAGGTTGGTAAAGTTTAACTAAATTTTTTTAAAGCTACCCAGTGACAAACTTGCTTAAAATTTATAGGCATATTTTGATCAGCTCACTATGTAGTATGGTTTTATGACTATTTTATTCCATTCTTCCTTTCTCCCTCAGTCTCAGCTGTGGTCTCGATCTCGAGTATTTCTCTGGCTCTGAGGAACAAATCATTTCAGTATGATTCCTGACTTCTCTCATATGCTGCCTCTCTCTTTTCTTTCAATTTAAAATATTAACCTATTTTAACATCTTCATAAAAAGTAGATAACAATAGAAAACTTGCAATTCTCTCCCACTCCTTTCCATATAAACTTCCTTTTGTGTTGATGCATGATCAAGCTCCACACTAGGCTGTGGAGAAAAGAGCTATCCTTGGGTCGACCAAGTTTCCATCAAAAGACACTTTCTAATGCACTTGAGAATTCACACATCATCGTATCACTCAGAGATCAATTAAAAGTTAGTGTGCTAGTGTTTATACATGTTTTACATCGATGTAAATAGTACAGAGAATGCAAACTTAGCCCCCTGAGTTGAGGACTGTATCAAAATTTCATGCTTCACTTTTAGGAAAAGAATTTAAAGTGACCACAAGAGGGCAGCAGAACACACCGGATTCCCTTGATCCTCCAAGGGAGTGTGTTCTGCAGTTTGGCTTCCCACTGTGTGATGGAGGTAAATCCAAGAACCACCTGAGTAGCTGGGATTTGAGCCATCTCAAAGGCTGGCATCTCTAGCACAGATACAGCAAGTCTGGGTGGGGCTGGGGCGGGAGAAACTTCACTTACTGGGATAACTGAATATATGAGACAGCAGCTTTCTAAGTCCTTCTTAAGAAGGGTAACTGGTGTGAGGATCGCAAGTTCAAAGTTAGCCTCAGCATCTTAAGGAACGTAGCAAGAACCTGTCTCAAAATGAAAAGAGGGCTGGGGATGTGGCTCAGTGGTTAAGTGCCCCTGGGTTCAAACTAACAACAATAACAACAACAACAACAACAATAATAATGATGATGATGGAAGGGCAACTGATATTTGACACCCGGGGAGAGCTGAAACCTCACAGTTGCTCATTATACTTTCCAGTGGAGCAAATTGTAAATTCTTCTTCCTCCTTTTACTATTAAGATTTTCCTATATTGCAGGGGCAAATAACAATAGGGTAAATGTCCATTAGCTTTAACATTTTAAAGTAGGAAACAGACCCTCTTGCAGAGGAAACACTATTTACTTGTGAATCATAGTTACCAGGCTCTTTTCAAAAGGAAGCCTTATAAAAATGTAAGAGTCCAGGTTACTGGTCAAACCTGGGTTTTATTGTTGAGACTTTCTTATACAACTGTGGGCAGATTTCTTAACCTCTGGGTGTCTTAGTTTCTTCAGTTGTAAGATGGGGATAATGGAGTGGGTTGTGTTAAATATTAAGTTAAATAACATTTATCTTGGTGCCTGCCATATGGAAAGAATCCAGTTAACTAAGCAGTTATAAAATTATTACAAAAGATGAGTGGCATGTAGTAGTGCTGAGTAATTATTTCTTGGTAAGCAAATGATCATATGCTATTTTGTTTAATTCTCACATCTAGTGTGTGAGAGAGTTTTTTTCCCCCTCCACTTTTATAAATTAGAAAGTTGAAATTCAGAAAGGCTGATCATCTGACTAACATAAATTGAAGGAAAGAGCTGGGATTTGAACCCATGACTTTCTGCCTGCAAGCCCATGTGCTTCCAACCACCCTTAGGCAAGTAGAATACCATCATCTCCCTCCCGCCCAGCTTTTGGTAACTCCTAAAGTCACTCGAGCCACCTGAAGCCTGACAGATCTTTAAAATGGCTTAGTGATTTTACAAGGTCAGCACAGGGCAGAAGGCAATTCCAGGGGCAAATGACAATAGGCTAAAGCGTTCTTACAGTGAAGATAACGTGCACCAATCAGACCAATGCAGCCTGTGGGGGCCGGTGGGAGCAGCTTCTTGCAGTCCTGGAGAGAGCGGCTGTTACCCAAGGGTCTCAAACCCAGACTAGCCGTGACTGGGCCATCAGTCTAGGGCAGCATACTTTAAACTCACGATGACCTCTGTTCGTGCATGTCCTCGTCACCTAGTGCCACCCTGGTCTACAGGAGCAAGAGGCTGTTGAGACCAGTTGGCTCATTTACAGGGAAGAGATACATGCCACCTGGAACACAATGTTCCTGAGATCTGTCCGTCTTTATAAAGAAATATTCATGAAATGCAGACTTTGCTCCACCTGGTCTCCCTCAATATCATGTAGACCCACTTTTCCATTTTCATTTACATGCAGATGGAAACTGGCTTCTCACCAGGTGCACTGAAGAAGCACACTGAGTCTACTTACTAAATTAAACTAAAAATACAAACATGCCAACCAGCAAACCCAACCCAACCCAAACCTCTTTAATGAAAGCAGACTGATGATCCCCAATTCTGAGTCATTTTAGACCAGCAGTTTCTCACCTAGGAAAGAAGCCCAAATTTTCAAAGGAAAAGGCCACTAACCTAGATACACTCTTATTCCTCTAGATTAATGTTAGGGAAACTACACACGCCTTTTCCTTTAGCTCTTATTTATTTTTATGAATTATTTGACAGAAACTCTGGCGTGCTCCCCAATAGGGAAAAAAAATAGCTGTCCTCTGGTCCTCACGAATTCATGGGATATTGTGAGCATCCCAAAGGCAAACCGGGGTCTGATCAAGATCCTTCCTGGTCAGTATTCTGTTGCTGAAAGTGGTCAGATGGCACTTGGCCACCATGACATCAATTTTAAAAGGTTAGAGCTAAACGGTGAATGTCCTTAACATATCTTAATTATCTGGTGACTCCTATTTGAAAGTGGTATTCATTTATATCCTGAATATAAATTAACTTGTTTTTCATTTGAAATTGAATTGCTGTGGTTTGGGGAGAATTCTGAGGGGACTGTACTTGTTTTACTGAGGGTGGTCTTCCAGCGCTTGGTCTCTCCACTGGAGTCTAGCAACCCTGTCAGAACAAGGGGTAAGGGGGCTCTGGGGCTGGGTTGAGAGTCTCGAGGTTGCCTCAGGTTTTCCCTCCATCCTTCAGCTTCTTCCAGAACCAAGTATATACTCCGAAGAGTACTGTCTATGTGCTCCAGAGAAAGCTCTCTGGTGTTGCTTAGGGTATTATCAACCTGTGAATCCGACTTCTATGAGCCATTGTTACATGGTTGGTTGATTCTCATGACATGTGATTATCTGAGCAGACGGGAAAGAATTCTACGAAATATATGCATGGGATAATCTGATATGGGAAAATGCAAGAATTATACTTCATCTAGAGGTTTCTCTCTGCACTCTTGATCAATTATAGAATAGCTTCTCTTGTCTTACCGTGCACTTAATTTTAAAAATACAAGTATAGGCTTGATAAATTTTTATAGAGGAGATTCTTAGGTCGGGCTTCAACCTGGGAACGTGTTTCTGATAAAAGAGTAACCCAGAAAGACAACATTTATTTATTTATTTATTTTTTAGTTCTCAGCGGACACAACATCTTTGTTTGTATGTGGTGCTGAGGATCGAACCTGGGCCGCACGCATGCCAGGCGAGCGCGCTACCGCTTGAGCCACATCCCCAGCCCCCAAAGGCAACATTTATTTACTTAATCAGTGTCTATACAGCTTTCCCCCAAAGCTGCAGAATTGCATGGTAGCATGCCTTGTACCAAGTGGTCTCCACAGGGGATCTTCAGTAGGAAAAATTGATAGACAAACAAAACAAAACAACAACAACAACAACAACAACAACCCCAAACAAGCAAGAGAATCACTGATGTTGTTTTCCCTCCCCTTTGTTCTTCTTCTCTTCCCTCTATTTTCTTATTTCCCCCTTTCCTATCTTTCTTCTTCTACCCTCTCTTCCTCCTCCTCCTCCTTCTTCTTTAAGAAATGACATAATTTAAGACACTGCCACAGGTGATTTAAAATATATATTTTAATCTTCCTTTTTTTTTGGAAATGACCTAAAAGGGAAAAAATGATGCAAAAGGGGTAGGCAGGTTGGAATAGCTCCGTCTGGGTGAGCACCGATGTTCTAAGAACAACTGGACTTCCTCAGCAGGACTGGGTGAGGGTGACTGGAGATGTCTGCCCATTGTCAGCTGCTGTGCTGTGCTTGTTTGGAAAATGATGAGCTGACTGAAGTGTGTGTGTGCGTGTGTGTGTGTGTATGTGTGTGTGTTTCTGAACCACCCATGCCCTCAAGGGAGTGGCTAAGTAAGGACGTACCTAAGGAATGGCACGATGAAGCACCGTCCTGGAAACTGAGGGACGTGTGGTAGCTGCGAGTCATTTTGGACCCTCAGTTACACTCACAGATGTCCGCTGGTCAGCCTCAGTCCTTCAGGCTGAGACCTCTCCATCCTATTTTGACTCTCCATCCTCAGGTTGTTTTCCTCTCCCGGTGCAGGGGAGTACTACTAAATCCGGTCATCAGGAAAGAAATGCAAAACAGGATAATCTGGAAATCTACTTGGGAGAAAGTCCTTTTGCCCACTCATATAAACATGTTGGTCTGACCTAGAAAACAACAAACAAACAAAAACATAGCAAGAAACAAAGAAAAATCGCCCCAAATGACAAGAACCCAATCAGATGAGATCAAAAAGCAGCCTCTCCCTCTCTCTGCGTTGCAGACTTTTAATGTAATTTAAAAAAATATTAAAAATAAAAGACTTTCATGTAGTAAATGGAGATAAGTAAGTGGAAGAAATGAAACTCACCTACAATCCTACCATTCAGAAACTTCTGCTGAAGTTTTTGGGTAAAGGCTTTCAATGTGTGTGTCTGTGTCTGTCTTCTCTCCTACACAAGTCCGATGCACACAAATATAAATTTGCAAAAATGCAAATACGTTTGTCTTTTGTTCCTCTTAATAGGGACATACATTGTTATGGTGTGGATATAAGGTGTCCCCCCAAGCCCTTGGCTAATGCAGGGGTATTTGGTGGTAGAGTGATTGGATTGTGAAAGGTGTAATCTAATTGGTCATCCTAGTTTGAATGACTCGGTGGAAACTGTAGGCAAAGGTGGTGAAGCTGGAGGAGGGGGTCACTGAGGGCATGCCCTGGAAGGGTGCATCTTCTCTGGGACCCCTCCCCTGACCCCACTGTGCTTTCCAATCTTGCCATGAACTGAGCAGCTTTCCTCTGCTGGGTCCTTCCACCATGAGGTGCTGCCTGACCTCAGACCCAGAGCAATGGAGTCAGCCATCTGTGAACTGAGATCTCTGAACCTTGGAGCCCCAAATTAAACTTGTCCTCCTCTAAGTTGTTCTTGTCACAGTGACACAAAGCTGACCAAAAAAACTCTTGTTATAATAACTATGACTGTAGGCGTGCACCGGCTATCACCATTGGGTGTGCAAGGTGTCTCACAATACTTTTTTCTTTCTATGAATTGTTTTATAAAAATTGTTCTGGTAATTATTTTTTTGGGGGGACATTTCAAATTCTTACTTAGGATAAAATTCCTAGAAGTAGGATTTCTATGTTACAGGTTAAGAACATTTTGGAAACATCTGTTATTAAATAACACCAAGATACCAAAAGGTCTCACCCACCTGTTTCCCTCATCAGCAGTGTGTGAGACTACCCAGCTCCTCACTGTTCTTGAGTATAATCATTGAGGCTAAAGAAAATATCAAAAGATGGGTTTTCTAGAGAAGAAAGACTGGGCAGTTGATTCTGCTGTTCTGAATATCCAGGATTTATTGCTGAACCAAGGTCTTTTCAGGAATTCACTTGTTACCAAATGACTTCGAGTCACATTCAAGGCAGAGGCCTGCACAGTGGTCCTGCCAGTAGCATTGTTCATTCACTTACAAGAAAGGTCACGTCTTTCTTGCTTTATTCAAAGGGGCGGAAGCTGGCTTGCTTCCAGGTGGGATATCCTGATTGGAAGTTCATGCCGACACTCAGTTTTGCTGCTTCTTAGCATTGTTGAGATTCGAGTTCCTTAATGTGTGCACATGCTGGCTGGCACACACATAGCGCACCGCACACACAGTCTGCGTTAGTCATCCATGTCGCTCCAGTGTAAGGAGGGGAGAGGAAAGAGGCTGAGCACTTGGAAGTTCTTCCTGGTAAACCATATCAAAGATCAGCATTGGCTCATGAGCAGCTGTTACACTAATTATTCATAGTAATAGAAATGAGTAATAATTAAAAAAAAATCATGAGGGCCAGCCAACACTGCACTGAGCGCTATAGAATGTACTTAGGTCAAAGTCCTTGTTAGACCTGTCATAAGAACCTTGCAAATAATATCTTACATTCTCAGAGCTCTTTAGAGTTGACAAAGGATTTTTATATTGATAAAATCATGCATGGTGGGTGGGATCATGCATAGTGGGTGATCAGATTGGGTGGTACTTCATGCATTTACCTGTGTTTGAATAATGATCCATTTTAGGCTTTCGGAAGGCTCCTTCTGTTTTAGTTTTGCAATTTAAATCCTTAATTTTTTTTTAAAGAGGGGTTCAAATTTTTTATCCTATTGCTTAATGGGATGCAATAAAAGATGTGCTTAGCTCCTATGACACATTTTAATAAATCTAAAAGACATAAAAGTCCGATGTGTGACAAGATACGCTTTCTCTCTGTGCCTGTCCCCTGCAAGTCAACATGAAAAGGTCCTTTGGGTCTCGGATGAGAAAAATCCCCAAACATCTTTCATGCACGGCTGGAAGTGTAAGACATGGATACTGGCTGCAATCCAGTTCAAAGGGGAATTTCAAGAGCTGGTTCACATATTTGTAATTTTCCAGTTTCAAGCACACACTTCCTATCCCAGCCAGTAAGGCTTTCTGGGAGCAGCCAGTAAATTGCTCTTGCGGAGGGCAAAAGCTTCTTGGTATCTAAATGCCATAAAGCACTGTGGGGTGTTTTCAGATGAGGAGTGCGGGAGATCATTAATTTTGCCACCACGGTATTGTTAGCGCAGTTCTAGACTCACAACGTTTTATGGGTGTGGTTGGCATGATTAGTTTACTGGGGGAATTGTTATGAATTATTGGTATTGTCATTCCACTGTGGAGAAGCCCTAGTAAACTAGAGGGACTTGAAAGAGGTAGGTATTTGCTGTTGCATTTGTTTTTAATTCTACTTTGTAAGCTGCGGTGTTTTCTTAAGTGTTTTGGAAATCTACCGAAATATTTAATTCCCTGAAAGACATGCCAGGGCCGAGGATCAACAGAGAAAACTTTAGGGAGCAGGAGGGTCCAGAATGTCTGGGAGCACTGCCATAGTAGAATGTGTGACCGTCTCTCTGGACTGATTCTGTCAAAGTCGGGGGGCAATGGGTTAAAAAGAGATCATCAAGAGCCATTTGGTTCTGAGGTTAAGAGTAGCATTTTAAAAGCCAGAGCTATCTGCTAAGAGAAATCTCCCAAGACAGACACATATCATATGTTCCATACCAGCCACATGGCCCATTGACAGTGCCTTATGGGCTGTCCATCTTGAGAGGCTGCCTAGCTGTGACCACCTGTAACCAAACACAGTGACTGTGATTCCCCAGAGACTTTTGTCTGAGGAAAGGTAGAGAGCTGAGAGGAGCCGAGGGCTTTTGTACAAGAAATACATCAGTATGTACCATCATAAAAACCTCACAAATAATTTCACAGCCCTCACTGGTGGCTACACACGGTCCCTGAACTCACTGAACAGTTTCTCATTCTAGGTGGTTGGTGTTCTAGGATTTGGACTTTCTATAAAATGTACCACATTGACCACATGAACTACAACTTGTCTGTAGTATGACAAGTACCTCTTGAGGCTCTTTTTATATCAGCATATATAGAACCATCTTCTATTTTAAACTGCTGCGTTCTATTCCATACTGTGGATCTATTCTACATACATGTTCATTTTCCTATCAATGGATATTTGTGTTTGTTTCTGATGCTCCCTCTAAGAAAAAAATGTTCCAGGTTTCAGAGGTTGTCAACTATTTTTTGCTGAGACAGAACAAGGAGAAATGGTATTCTAAGAGTTAGGACCACCAAACACGTATTTTTTGAGACCACCATTTGCATAAGTAAATGCAAGAGACTCGTGTTGTTCCTCACACAGTCTGAGAGGCAAACGGCTCCTTTATATTAAAGGATGTTTGTAGCCAACCTGGGGACACTTGTATTCATTCCACAGGACACTTAGGTTATATTAACACTTCTGTTTTTCCTCTCCATTCTGCAAGGATGAGGGGAAAATAAATTTTCAAATATGTTTTAGACTTTAGTGAGATTCTTCTCTTAAACATATGCTTTTATTACTTCTCAGCATTCAGTAGATTCATAGAAACTAGTGTGCAAAGCGAGCATTGTGCCTTTAGTTGATGGCAAAGCTTATAACACATTCTTTGTAGCCTCAGGGTTGGTACTGAATTCTACTTTCAGTGACGGTGTGACCTTCTTCTTCTGTGACTGAGACTTGGGTGCTGGTGCTATTTTATGTGCATATAATCCAAGTTTCCGTAAAGCGCAATTCCTATTAAGGGATATAGTGATTTGATCACATTATCCATGACAAGCAGAGGAATGAGATGATCTAAGGTTATATATATATATATATATATATATATATATATATATATATTTTGTTTCTGTGTTTCTGCTTTTTATTCCTTTTTAGCAGAAAAGGAAAATCTACCTAAGACCAATGGAAAGTTCTAATGGTGGCATTGTTACAGAGTGACTTGTGCCATTTAAGGTTTCAGGCCTTCTATATCATAAAGTAAATATCAGGTGTTTCACAAACAATGAAAAATTGGCTTTGCTCTCATGACTGGTCACTGATTCCATGTGAAATAGAAGACATGGGTTCAGTTTGGGGTATCTGAGAACAAAGAGCATGGGGAAAATTGTGAAGATAAACGCCTCTCTCCGGCGGTCTCTGAGGGCAGAGTTTATCTGGTTTGCCTGGTGTAATTTATTTGGGAATTTCAGACATCTGAAAGGGTCCTGATGGAGTGAGCTATTGGCTCTGAATTTTGACACTCCTAAGGGAGATAACTTGGACTTTTGTGGGAAATTTCATGATGATGTGTGGTGCATTTTCTTTTCTGGGAAAGCTATGTTTTGGAAGTATGATGGAGGGAGTCTTTCTGGAAGGGTCTAGTTTGGACCGTTTTCCTGCTAGCTTCCCGAATGCTGCTTGAAGTGATCACATCTTCGGGAATACTCATGGGGCTCTGAGATGGGCAGGGACTCTTGGATTATTCCCTAATGGAGAGGTATGGCATTTCCAGTCACTCACTCCTGTGGGGGCTCGACTCTGCACAATGAGAAGGAATTGTCCTTTGAAGGAGCCTTTTGATTTGCTGAGCTAGCTTGAGTACGGGCCCTGTGACTTGATATGACTTACTTTTTGTTCACAAAAGGAAAATAAACCAACCTCCACCTGTCAGGTAACCAACCAGCTTATGGACACTTTACTGTGCACTTGGTGCCATGTCCTTCTGGGGATATGAAAACACATTATCAGAAGTTTCCGAAGGACCTCATCCTCCCATCCTCCTCTCTCAGTCAGACTTTCCATTTATTTCTACCTAAAAGTCCCAAGTCAGATAATATTCATGACTGTGTCCTGCCTTCCCAGAAATCCCAGCATATCTGGAGCTCTGGCCTTGCAGTGGCTTGAACTTGACTTCTTGCCCAATCCTCTTCCTGTGTCCTGGACCCCTTGCAAGTCAACTGTTTTTTGTTTTCTTCCTAAGTGGATGTCTGGCCTGTCCCTCCAAATTCTCCTGTCTGTTCCAAGGGCAGTTCCCAGCTCCCCTTGTCCACTGGATTCGAGTTCTGTACCCTGGATCTGCTCCTGTCTTGGTCTCACTTTGGTGATCCTGATTCTCATTCTGTGTCTGGGATTCTGTCCTCCTTTCAGGTAACAGCCTGGTGCAGAGCTATGGTTTATACCACCTGCTCTGATGTTCTCAAGGGGGAGGTTGTGCAAGAAGATGTACACACCTTGGTTAAAAATAACGATCTCTTCAGGAAAACTGGAGGCATTATTCAGAGTAACTCTGTGTTATAGTTTGGATCTTGAACATCTCCCCAAATCCCATGCATTAAGACCTATGGTGTGGTGTTCGAACCTTTAAGAGCTGGGACCCGTTGGGACATCTTGAGGTTATTGGGGGTGCCCTTGAAGTGATAGTGGGACCCTGATCTTCCCCTCACTCTATTTTCTTCCTAACAGGAGATAAGAAGTTGTATTCTGCTACACGTTCCCCATCACTACCAACCAACACCCCCACGAAAGACCTAAAGAAATGGGTCTGCCTGATCAGAGACTGAAAGTTCTGAAACCATGAACCCAAGTGAACACTTTCTCTTTCTAAATTGACAATCTCAGGTATTTGTTACAGTAATGGGAAGCTGACTAACACCATGAAAACATATCTGTGTTGTCCATCATGGTTAATGCCTGGTAGTTAGAATCATATTCTGGAACAAGAAAGTCCTGATTCTGTCTCTTTTGTTTCCCATCTGTGCAGCTTTGAAAGTTATTAAGCATCAGTTTCCTCAAATGTAAAATGTGAATGCAGCAAACAAATCCCATAGGATTGTTGCAAACTGGAAAATGTATGCAATATCCTTGGCATATAATAGATGCTTAGTAAATGATAACAATTGTTTTCACCATTATTATTGTGTCCAGGGAGATTATCATTGCATGATGTAACAACTTGGGAGTTAGGCTACAAGCTTCAGTTAATCCTTTTAATTGATTACAACAGATATTTATTAGGCATCTTCTCTTAGAATAGGATTGTGTTAGGTACTCTACGGGATATGAAGTTGAACAGGATAAGATTCCTCTGAAGGAGCTTGATATCTGTTAGGAAAACACACAAAACAATATTAATAAACGGGCAAATTTCAAGAACGACTCAGGGGGTGCCAAGACCAGTGTGTGTACATGGTGCAGAAGTGGGGGTTGGGGGTGAAAAATGAGATGGCTAATGGCCCAAAGAATTGGGGTTCTTTATCAAGTAAAGGATATCTGAACTGGTCTTTGAATGTTTCTGTAGACAAGGAAAGGAGATGCAGGAATCTGTGCAGACAAATATGGAGGTATAAGGACATTTCATGGGAAAATCATCTTTCAGTATTAATTTTGGGATCTTTGTATGTACACATCTGGAGACCATGGGTGGTCTCACATGTCATTTCCAGTGAGTTTAGATTTTATTGTATGGCAAGCAAAAGCTATTGTGCTGGTTAAGGTTATAATTAGGTTACAGTTCAGGGAAGAGTGGCTGAAATGGTGCATGAGATCATTTGGAGCTGGCATAGACCTGGAGGTCGTGAGCAGAGGGAAGAAACTATTTGTCAAGATGAAAGGAAAAACAGTATTAGACTATGAAAGAAGACAAATATGAGAATCACTTAGGTGGTTGTAGCAAGTGGGTTGACTGAACGTAGAAAAGCGGGTGGAGGAGCTGGATGTCATCTGAATTGGGGATCCTGGGGAAATGGGATGCCATTACCATAGAGAGGAAAGGAAGGAGGAGGATAAAGAAAGCTGAGCCATCTCATTTTGTGCACGTAGGAAAGGTGTCTAGTACCAACAAGATGTCCAGGGGAAGATATGGAGCACACAAATGGGAAAGCCTAGTGGAGGAGTGTTGCTCCATTGGCCAACTTGCTATCAAATCTATGAGGGCAAATACAATCCTTTAACTTACCTGGCCTCAGTTTCCTAACTTGAAAAATGTCATTAATGATAGCCACCTTATCCGTCACCTAGGATGGTTGTTAAGTCCAAATCTGAATATTGCTAACAACACAACTTCAGTGCTGGGTAAATAAAACAGATCATCATCGTTAACAGTCATCATCAAAGTCCAGAGCGGACACCGTCAGGGAGATTTTTAGACACGTTTTCCCACGGCTTCCTATAAAATAGGAAATCTCTGTGAATCATAGATGTGTTTCTTCTAAGGTGACAATTCATAGAGAAAGCAAGCTCAACCGCATAAACACATCTATTTCTATTTTAAACTCAAAAGTGCATCACCCAAACCACGAAACCCCAAATCAAATTTAGCTCCTTCCGAGAGACCTGCTGGGAAAGTGGCTGGGCTCCCAGCCCAGGGTTGTTTCAATGGCTCTTTCCTCTCCCCTCCCCACGCCTTCCCCCCCAGCACACCTGTTTTCAGGGCTCCTTCCTCTCCAGTCCAGGCGTTTTGATCCTGGTCACGGCCACCTGTTCAGGATGACGCACATTTAGCCCTACGCACGTCCTTGGCCTGTTGCTGTCTTTAGGGTCCCCAACTGGGTTGATTCACCGCGTGGGACATTATTTTTAGTCTTTATCTCTTGGTGGTTTTGTTTTCTTTCCGCCACCCCTTGACCCGAGAGCTGGAAATAAAGTGTGCCTTCCATAAAGACGAGAAAGTTGTCCGCCTTTTCCTTCCTGCTCACACCAAAGGCGGGGGCCAGGGGAGAGCGGGCAGTGTCAGCCCACCAAGCCCTGGACACCCAGGAGCTGGGTAGCGAAGCTCCCCCATGTGCACTCTCAGCAGAGCGGTGCACCGCCCAGGCCTCTGGAAGGATCTGGAAAATGATCCAGGGGAATAAAATTTTATAGAAATGTCTTCTTTTTGATCTGATTGTTCAACTCAAACATCTGGATATCTTGCCTTATTTACTTACTTATTTACTTATTATTATTATTATTATTATTATTATTATTATTATATACCAAGGATTAAACCCAGTGGTGCTCAACCACTGAGTCACATCCTCAGCCCCCCTTTTATATTTTATTTTAAGAAAGGATCTCATTAAGTTGGTAGGGACTCACTAAGTTGCTAAGGCTGGCTTTGAACTCGTGATCCTTCTGCCTCAGCCTTCCAAGTTCCTGGGATTAGAGGTCTGCATGCCTGGCTCCTTTTATTTTATTTTATTTTTTAAAATAATTTAAAGAAATTCATAGGCACAGTGAGAAATAATTGCTTTTAATGTGAACTGTTATACTTGAAATATATATACGTGAAATATATACTTCATTGGACCTAAGACCTGTGGGAACACAATATGGGAGAATGTTTAGAAAATGGAAAAAAAAATGTTAGTTTATTTTTTCTGACTCTGAAATGTGCACATACATAATTCTAATAAGAGAGAAAGAATGAAGAAAGTGAAAAACACAGTGCACCTAGCATCCTTCTCAATAAAGGAACCCATTTTTGTGTCATTATAGTTCAACCAATTGCCTGTGGATGAACTTTTAAAAAATTAAAAATCAATGGTACTATCATTAATTTTTATGTTATCTTAGTGACTTTTTCTATCATTATCCTTCAGCTTAAATTCTAAATATCAGGTTACTGACTCAAGACATACACGTTTAAAATATTTTATTGAGATACAGTTGACAAGTAAAACTTGCCTATGCTTATATTGTATACCATGATATATGTATACAGCGTGAAATGAAATGGTTAGATCAAGCTAAAGTATCCATCACCTTGCATGCTTACAATTTTTGTTGTGAGAACTATTTCTTTAGCAATTGTCAAGTATATAACACATTAATATTAATGATAGCCACCCATCTGTTCAGAAAGACTGTGCAAATTTACAATTTCTACACAAGCATGGAAAATTTCCACTTTCTCAAACACTCCCCAACAGAGGGTTTTACTCATCTTCTTAATCTGTGTGGCTCTGAACATCATCTTTGTTATCAGATAACTTGAATATTTTTGTATATATTTTTCAACTACTTATATCTATCTTTAATGCTTATATTTCATCTTTCTCATTTTTTTTCCAGTAAAGTTGTTATCTTTTATTAATTGGTTTATAATAGTCTTTTCCCATTGAATATTAATTTGTTTTCTCTTAATGTATGTATCTCCTCCCTGTGTTTTATAAAAACAAAAACCTGAAGGAGGATGACTTTAAATCTCATGACGCTTTGTGTTGATAGATATATATATATATATAAATATAAATTGGGGGGGGTGGGCTTTAAATAGCCATGTCTATCAGTCTTTTCCATAGTGATTTCTGCTTTTTGTGTTTCCCACTAGATGCTGTTCCTGTTGTTGGGTATAAGGCTTGTTCTGGACAGGGTTTGGGGCTCATGGGACAAATTAATCCTCCCTTCTGTCTCATGCTGGCAGAGACTCCCAGAGGTGAGATCACTTGCACAGGTAACTGGGACTGACAGTCACAGTTATTTCACAGTGGTGTTCAGGAAGGTGATAGGGCTGAGGGTGGAGGGCTCACCACCCAGCTTGTTGAGAAGGAGAAGGAGGGTGGAAGGAGGGTGTTAGTTACCTCTCTCTTCTCATATTCAAGGTGAGCTCAACACCAAATTGATTTAAATCCTCTAAACAAGAAAATGATAGTTGTGTGGCTGTCTTGCTTCCAGACAGGTGATTTTCAGGATGTCAGATGGGCACCAAGACACTACCCATCGGTTCTTTGTTTTAGTCTATTAACATTATTATTTTTTAAAACAAAGTAGCAATTTCAATTCTTGCATCTTCATCAAATTATACATTTCTGGAAGAATAATTTTAATAATGACAAAGTGAATCTTCAAAAGTTAAAAACTTAAAAGATTAAAGGCACCTGCTCACAAATAGGTTTCAGGCCAAACAGAAAAGAGGAAGCTGAGATGCTAAGGAGATTCACAGATGAGGAGTTACATTGGAACTTACTGGAGACAAAAACTTTGAGAATTTTCTGTCACTTTACCACTTCTAGGCTTACCTTTATGTTGATGAAAACTAGGCTCAGACATTAGTTAAAAAATAAACAAACAAAAAAACCCAAACAACTCTCTTCCACATCAGCCATGATTCATTAGAATGCCCAAAGCTTTTATCCATCAGGTGTGCAGACGGGATGAAATGTGAAACTGTGGACCACCCAGGGGCTTACACAGCCTTCTTCTGGTTTTCATTCTCTCCAATAAATAATGAAGTTATAACTTTCATCTCTTTACAAAGAGAGTGAACTTCCAGGGAAGCTTGTTTTCTCTGCCCATTGTAGGAAGCTGTCCTCACTTATGTCTGCAGGTACAAAGCGACAGAGGGAATAAAGCCAGTTGACAAGGTAACCCAAGAAACAGGAGCTCACCTCTGCTCTGCACACCAGAACACCTGACATCTACGTGCTTCCTTCAGCCTGAAAATGCAGAAATCATATGGACTCACTTCTAAGTCACTTAGGTGTGTTGGCACTGTCTCTTTTAGGGTTCTCTTCTTTATAGCCCTAATGAGACAAGCTAGTGTATTTATATTGAGCTCTGTAAGATAAGTCTTGTTTCTTGTTTCTTTAATAATCCATCTCTTAATCCTCACATAATGGAATTCGAATTTCAAACCCCACTGAAACCATTACTTTGGTGGGATTAGGGATAAATTCAGCATTCATCATTAAAGGTAATCCAGATGCCAGGTACACTGGCATACACCTGTAATCTCAGCTACTTGCAGGGGCTGAGGTGGGAGGATCACAAGTCCAAGATCAGCCTGTGCAACTTAGGAAGACCCTGTCTCAAAATAAAATAGATAAGGAACTGGGGGTATAGCTTAGTGATAGAGCACCCCAGAGTTCTGCCTCAAGTAGCTCAAAAAAAAAAAAGTAATCCAGGGATAGGATGGTGTGGTTTTAAAAGGTCAGAGAAACAATAATAACAACAAACTACATATTAATTATTAATAAAATAACAATCAGATAACATAATAATCATAGAATATTGGGATGCCTAGAATAACTGGTTGATTGACTCATCCAACACATATTTATTGAGTACCTGTTAAGTTTTACACCTGGTTCTGTGTGCTGAGGATTAATATGGAGCAGACAAGTTCCTTGCATACTCAGAACCAATTTATCCTACAGTTACCGGGGTATAGATTGCAAACAGAAAAATGCAGAGACAAATAAGATTATTTTAGATAATAATAAGAACATGAATTTAAAAAAAAATGGGAAGAAGTAAGAGATTGTGTTGTGTTAAGGAAGGTGGCCAGGACCATTGTCCACAAGTTGGTCAGGGCAGGCCTCTCTGTAGAGGTGAGGATGGCACTAGGATTGGAAGGATGAAGCACAGGCAGACTGGGGGTGTGTTTTTTTTTTTTTTTTTTTTTTTTTTTTTAGCAGAGGAAATAGTGCAAAGGCCCAGCGGCAGCAATAAGCTTGCTATCGTGTCTTCTGCTGTTTCTAGTCTCTCTCTGGTTTATTTCTACGACAATCTTTCCCACTTGCAACATGAAGTATATATTACAAAACATATTCTAATTAATCACTCACAGTGACACAGGATACCATTCCGGTCTGTGTATGCATGGGACCATGAGAGAGAGATGGAGGGAGAGATTACTTACCTAAGGAGGTGAGACACCACTGGGGGTGTCTCCCAGTGGTGTTTCAGAGACCATGTTCTGCTGATGTAGAGAAGCCTTCCCGGCACTCTTTGAATCATAACGCAAGCTGACTTGAATTTATAAATGTTTAACCCAATGAAATCACCATCTCCCTAGGGCTGTGCATGATACGCCCTGGGAACAATCGACTTTCAAGGCAAAAACTATTTTTCTTCCTTTGCTTCATATGCCATTTAGGATTGTCTCAGCATAACATGGTATTATTGAGGACTTTAGCAAGAGGGAGAAAAAAAAGGTCTCTGGTCATAATATGATTGTTTGCAGCTCTCAGACGCAGGATATCATATAAAACAGAATTTTAATTTTGTTTATTTTCCAGCTTTCGAAGTGACCTCGGCATGTATCAATGGCGCGGGCCAAGAAACTGTTTATTTCCTGCTCTCAGACGTCACATTGCTTCCTTTCACACCTTGGAATGTCAGAAATCTAGCTTCTTTCTCTCTGAGATGTTTTTCTCTTAAAGTATTATTATGGTGACAGTGGTATTCTGTTTACTTGTTGCTGAGTAGTTTTCCAAACCTGGTGACAATAGAAATAAAAAGTCACTCCCGCCCCGCCCACACATTCTCCTTCCACCACCTGACTTCACCAAGAACAACAAAATCAATTCTTGCAGTCCTCTCTGTTGCAAAGAAAACTTTCCATGAATGTTATCTAGGGCTGGAGATTTAGGACCAAAACACGTTTTGGACATTTATAATGTTTGTCTTGGGTGTAGAACAGGCAAGTGAATACCCTGGCCTGGGTGGGTATCTAATTCTACTCTCTATTAAGGAGCAATCTTGATAGATGGTTGCAGGGTGTTATGGTTTGGATCTGTAATGATCCCCAAAGGCTCAGGTATTGGTCCCCAAGGCAGCAATGTTCCGAGGTGGGGCTTTGGGGAAGTGGTTGGATCATGAGGGCTCTGACCTCCTCAGTGGATTAATCTATTGATGGATTCAGAGCTGATCCGTAGATGATGGCAACTACCGAGGTGGGACCTGGTTGAAAGTTGTTAGGGACATGCCCTCGGGGTCTTTGTTTGTCTCCTGCACAGCCCTTTTCTGCTTCATGTGAGCAGCTTTGCTTTAACACATCCTTCCTCCATATGCTGCTCTGCCTCACCATAAGCCCAGAAGCAAAGGGCTATCCATGCACTGAAATCTCTGAAACTGAGCCCAAACAAAATTTTTCTCTTTTAAGTGGCTTTTCTCTGGTATTTTGTAACAGTGATGAGAAGCTCACTAACCCATGGGGTCTTTACTAAAAAGGCAGAAGAGATTTGGTGGCTGAGGTAGTCAGTGCTTACAAAAATAGCCACTTATCCTTGCTTCTGATTCCCAAGGCTGATTCCTTGCCTTTGGTTGGATCTGTTGACCAGTTCCGTCAAATGAGGTGCGGACACTTTCACGCCTGGTCAGAAATGACTTTTCGTGACTTTTGAGATCTCTCCTCCTGTGCTGCAGAAGCCTTGGGAGATGAGGGGTTGAAAATTGGAATCAACAAGAAGTTAACCTTTTCCATGCTCACTCACCCAGTTTTGGGGGTTTCCCTTGTTACCTTACAAAAGTCCAGGTTAACCTATTACACATATAATTTATTTAAAAAATATCAGAATGCTCACCCAAATTTTGATTATGGTTCAAAGCATAACCTTGGAAACCAACCCATATGTAAAGAGTTTTTATTTCCACAATCTCATCATTCTCATCCATGTGATTTGTTCATATATCTGGAAAAATATTTGGTTGCCATGGTCAGTGGTTCTTTGTACAATGTAAAGTATTCCTGTGGGTTTTGAAATGCCCAGACAACCCCAGGGATGTTGATACTGCTGGTTACCGGTGAAGAGTTCTGCTCCCTCACATGCTGAAGTATAACATTGGAGAAGCAGGGTTGATTTTAAAATAAGTAACATAAGACTTCTCCCAGGAGGGAGAGGGGGGCCATAACTGGTTATCCTGGTATCCTAAGAAGTGAGGCGTCTTTTTTATATGTCTTAGGCTCCCTTTGTTCTCCTGCTGTCTTCCCCTTATCTCTCTCCTTCCTGCATTGTGACTAGGCCCAGGAGATGCTCGGTGGGATAGCCAAAAGGTGAACAGCAGATGAGTTGGAGGGACAAGGTGGAATGATCTGGGCAGGAAGGGGGCATAATTAACAACTCCCTGTAGAGAGGGATAATCCCTGGGACAGGTTGGAGCTGGGGAAGGTCATCCTGATAAGGGTGGAGGGAGGACTCTGAAGGCATTTCAATCCCTCTCCAACTTCCCGGACTCACTCAATTTGGCCTCCTTGATCCGATCTGACTTGATTTACCTATTTATGTGACTGTCTAATTCTGGCTTCAATATGAGAGCCAAGAAGGAGAAAAATGCAGAAATAATTTCCCTTCAGAGTTATGCTTTTCGAACACAGTGCATGGTACGTGGAAGGTTTACAGAAATTGTGCTGGGGAGCATCATTTAAAATCCTGACATCACTGAGCACAGTGGCACACACCTGTAATCCCAACGGCTCAGGAGGCTGAGGCAGGAGGATCACAAGTTCAAAGCCACCCTCAGCAATTTAGCAAGGCCCTAAGCAACTGAGCGAGACACTACCTCTAAATAAAATACTAAAAAATGAATGGGGATATGGCTCAGTGTTTAAGTGCTCCTGGGTTCAATCCTCAGTAACAAAACAGACAAAACACTGAGGCCTCTAAGAAAGTGGAAATCAGATGAGTGCAGGTTGGTCTTGAAAGGCAATGGAAGGGGAAATTTCACCCCTGGTATCTCCCAACTGGTACATTTGTGTCTTGATGCTGTCAGACTCCTGCTTCTCAAGTGTCCTCCCTGCTTGGTGTTATTCTAAGTGAGCTTCCCCCCTAATTTATTTTCTCAACTTCTTCTTAAACCTGCCTGTCCTGGATGTCACTCCTTCCATAAGTTCCATGATTCATTCGCATGCTTATCAAACTCCAAGAACCTTCTTTATGTTGGATAGTAATGCTGTTGGTGGGTTCTACCCCAAGAAGTCACTCTCTCTCATGATGTTTTCTTTTCCTTTTTAATCATTTAAAAAATGACTTCAGACTATCTGTGGACTGGTACACAGAATTTCTATATACTCTCCACTAGGTTCCCCTAGTGAAATTTTACGACATTTATTTATCATTTGTCCCCTGTCTTTCTCTGAACTCTTCCAGAGTAAGTTGCACACATGATATCTTCTGTACACAAAATTTCTTAAAAACAAGGATTCTCGTATATAACCACAGTATGACTAACAAATTAGAAAGTCAGCATTACTCTAAGGTTCTCCTGTCATCTTGCAGTTGGCCAATGTGGCTCAGCACCTATGTTTGTAAATAAAGTTTTATTGGAACACAGCCCTGCTCATTTGTATATGGAATGCCTATTGCTGCTTCTCCCCACAGTGGCAGAATTGAATAACTGAAATAGAGACCATGTGGCCTTGCAGAACTTAAAACATTTACTATTGATTTTCTACAGAAAATGCTGTGATCCCTGATCTGATGGATAGATCTTGTCAAATTCATCATTTCTTTATAATGTCTTTTATTTCAAAGCAAACAACAACAAAATTCTAGTTTGGTATCCAATCTAGGATCCCAATTGTATTCAATTTTTTTATATCTCTTTATTCTCCTTCACTATAAAATAGTTCATTCAATCTTTATTTCTCATGAACTTGACATTTTTTGTTACATGTAGCTCATTTATTTTATAACACAGTTCAGTTTGTTTGGACTTTCCTCATGATTAGATTTGTTATGTTTTTGGCAGGAATACCCTAGATATGACGCTGTGTCTTTCTCAGTACAACCTAGAAAGAGCCACACAATGCCCATTTATTAATGGTGATGTTCTTTTTGATCTCTTTGGTTAAGGTGATACTTGCTTGATTTTCTCCACCTAAAATTACTTTTTGTACTTAATACGTATGTTTTTTGTTTTGTTTTGTTTTTGTATTGGGGATTGAACTGAGAAGCACTCGACCACTGAGCCACATCCCTAGCCCTATTTAGTATTTTATTTAGAGATAGGATAGGGTCTCACTGAGTTGCTTGGTGCCTCACTTTTGCTGAGGTTGGCTTTGAACTTATGATCTTCCTGCCTCAGCCTCCCAAGCAGCTGGGATTATAGGAGTGCACCACCCAGCCCAGCAGTACTTAATAAGTATCTTATGGGAAAATATTTTGAATCTACCTAAATATCTTTGTTGTTAAACTTTCACGTGGTAGTTTTAGCATTCATGGATAAGTTGCCTCTATAACAATTATCACTATGATGGTTGCTAAAAGAGAATTTTAAAATTCCTTTATTCCTCTTTTTTTTAAGAAGAACAAGCTAGAAGAACAAACTTTCTTCTTGTTTTGTTAAGAAGAACTTTACATACTTTCTCTCCCTCTCTCTCTCTCTTCCTTTTTTATTCCATTTCATGGATTTTAAAGCTTTTCCTGTGGTTTATAATCTGTTACTACCATTGTAATTTCGATACCTAAAATATTCCAGGACATTTTTTTTCCTTTTAGCAATAATTCATTAGGAAGCAACTCGAAATACTGGGGGACAGGCACTATATTCTTAACATCTCTGTGCCTGAAAATGTTAATACTCAATATTTTTCTGCAGGCAAGTCCTAACTCAAAGGCATAAATTGGTAAATGTGAAGTGTTAGAATCTTGTGTTTGATATATTTTTGACCAGAGTTTCAGGTAACCTTCCAATATTAAAGCCAGTGTGATGAGAAACCAGGATCATTTTCTTTTTTGATGAATATTTTAAGAGTAGTGAAGCTTACTTGTTTTTCTTTCTTTCTTTCTTTCTTTCTTTCTTTCTTTCTTTCTTTCTTTCTTTCTTTCTTTTTACAAAAAATTAATTAATTTTTTTCTCACTTACTTTGGAGACTGTAAAATCTCTCTGTGGAAATATGGCTTTTCCTAGACATAGTCTCATTCTTGTTCAGCAGGAAGAATTCCAAATTCCCTGTGGTCTAGAAACTTCTTGGTTTTATTTACATACTGGGAAGTGATCATTTTTAGGGGTTCAGGAAAAGTTTGTACAGGAATCAAGAAAAACTGATTCCAAGTAGAAGCAGTTCTACATATTTCCCAAACCTGTGCTTTCTGAAATCTATATAAACCGATCACAATACTGATTCTAAGAAACGGTATCCCTTCATTTAGTCCTCTTTCCGCCCTGTTTTCCCCCTGCAAGGGGAAAATGACTACTCATGTTTTTTTTTTTTTTCTTTCCAGAAGGGTTGCCATTTGTGATTTGCCCTTGAAATCAGTGAAGGGGTCGGGGTAGTATGATCCTGTCTGGGAATCAGAGGGCCATTGCTGGAGACCATTTATGCCTGGAAGGAAATCATGAGTAGTGGAGAGGAAATAGCTGAGCCTGGCTCAGAGGAAGTGCAACGGGTGATATTTTCCCCAGTCCTAAGTCAAGACTTCGCTTTACCGTCAATAACTGATAACTCAGAGGATACCCCTGTAGTAACTCATTTCCTTAAGTAAGAGCTCTATGGAGGTGTGCTGCTGCTTTTGTCGGCAGGCATGGAGATGTCTGTCTGGGCTCCAGCATCTCTTCCGTTCTGTGTTGTTGGTTTCTGTACCGTGGTGAGCCTCTCTCTGCCCACCTGCTAATCTCCCTAGCATGGAGGTAGAATGGGGCAGAGGTGGATTTTTCTCTCAATTCTAAGGCCTGTGGTCCTGGGTCAGGAGGTTTCGGTGCAACTCAGGGTCCTTGCTTTCTGATTAGCTAGTGAATTGCTAATCACTATTGGAAGGTGTCTTATTGGAAGGTGATCAATGATCTGAGGAGGTAGTGACATTTTCCCTTGGAAACAGGATTCCAAAAGTTTATTCACTGTGGAGAGAGAGCTAAATCCAGGTTGTTCTTGGAGCACCATGGCCATCAGCACTAAGCAATGTAGGATCCACCGTGTGACATGTCATAGACTCTTGCTTTTCCCAGGAAGGTTACGCATTGTACTTTATCAGGGTCTGCGGCATCTGAGTGTGGGAATTCTCTTAGTGTCTCCCATGCCTACTTCCTGCCATCTCCCCCACACCTTCTGGACTCTCTATCAGCAAGAACACTGTTCCTCTTAGGTGGCCCGTGGCACATCACATAATGGTCTTACCAGACCATTCTCAACCTTGTCATGGGTGGAAACTGCAACCCAAGTGGAAGATAACCTTTGACAGGCTCCCTTCTATTCTTTAGCATCCAGTTTCTCACAGAGGCTACAGGAAGCTGCTTCCAGCAGGCTGAACCCTGAGGAGGAGCCGATAACAGAGAGGAGGAGAAGCACCTGGTACCAGCAGCACTTCAACCAGGATGAAAACAGGATCTAAAATATAAACAACATCCTCCCCACACAAGTCAGTGCTCAGCTTACTCCCAGGTTTGTTTGACTCTATTCTCCCAAGAGTCTCATGAGAATCTTTATTGAAGCAGGAAGATGGTCAAGACATGAAGCAAAGTCTCAAGATTTCCGGTGGATATCATCAAAAAGTTTTTTTTTGTTGTTGTTGTTGTTATTGTTGCTGCTCTTTTATTTTTAAGCATGAACAGCCATGCCCTATGTGAAACGTTCAACTTGCTTTCAGCTCAGCAAGACTCTAGATACCTCAGCACTGGCACAATTTTAAGGGAAATGATGTCAATGGGAACAAAGCAAAAAAGAAGAAAGAGTTTTGATGATCTTGTCCTTCCGAACTCGTTTCTTCCCAAGTAGATGTTATCTTTATGAAATATCATATCATCAGTTAAAGATGACATTTATTGTGTTTATCATTCCTGGCATCGTGCAAGGGGCTTCATGTGTCTTATCTCACCTGATTCACTGGGAAACTTAGGTGAGGCAATCCTTCCAGTGTGTCACAGCTAGTTTGTAATGGACCCAGGACTAGAATCAGGTGGTGTGTCTCCAAGCAAGCTCACTGGTCTCCTGTAGGCTCAGCTGTCTGTGCCATCCTGACTTTCTAATAGACACGGTGTTATATCCATGTTCTTCCTTAAAGACCCTGTAGTTAGTAAATGAAAAGTCATGATCTGCATGTTAATTTTGTTTATTAAAATTATCAATGCCAATGCAGATTCAAAATACCAATGCAATTTCATGCCCGAAGTCTTTTGCTTCTATTTCTGTTGACATTCAGTGAGTGCTACTAAGTTGCTTAATGGCCAGGTCTAAGACCTTTTGTGCTGTAAATGATGAAGAAAAACAACATCTTTACTTCAGAATGTCTCTGTCCTCTTCTTGGATTATTGGAAAAGAAAGAAACCAGGCAGAAGACAAGTTGAGAAGACAAATGACAAAATCAAATGCATGTGTTTGCATCGGCATAGGCATCACTGTTATGAATTTTTAGGAACCAAAGAAGTGGCATCTATGCTGGTTGGAGTTATTCAAACAGAGCTCTTCTTACAGCTTCAGGGGCTTCATTAGCTGGAGGGTGACTGACATTCTGGAGAGGCATGAAATCTTCAGAGATCAAGGCTTTCAGAAACAGATCTATCCCACCATCTTGAAAATCTACCAGCCCACCTGGGCTCATCTGAAAAACTATGATTTCATCACATGGGTCATTCATTAAAAAACAAACAAATAAACAAAACACAAAAAAATCCCCAGGATTTTCATCCTGGTGGTCATCTTGCTATCATTATCTTTATGTTATCAATTTATTCCTTCATATAGCAAATATTTGTTGAGTCAAACTATGGATCATGCATTATTCTAGGAATGAATGCAGTAGTGAAAAAAAACATAAAAGACCCTGTCTTCTGGGATCTATCTTACTTTCTTTTTTTTTTTTTTTTTCAATAACAGGGATTGAACCAAGGGGCACTTAACCACTGAGCCAAATCCCCAGCCCTTTTTATATTTTATTTTGAGACAATGGCTAAGGGTCTCACTAAGTGGCTGAGGCTGGTTTTGAACATGAGATTCTCCTCCCTCAGCCTCCTGAGTCTCTGGGATCCTAGTGCATTCCTGGCTAGGATCTTACTTTCTAGAGTGTTATTAAGAGATGTATAGATCATAAATATTCAATAATTATAGACTGAAAGAAAAATGACAAAACATGATAATAATACAAATTATTTATTTGATTAAATCAACAGGCATTATCAGTATGCCAGGAACTTAGGTATTAACTCATTAAGCCTTATAAAAAGAACTTATGTAGGGATTATTGTACAAAAACATTTTTTTAAAAAAAATATGATTCAATAAAATGCAATTATTATTTCTATTTTAAAGGTGAAGAAAAAGAGACGCTTAAAAAATGGACAGATTTCCTCAATGTTATACAGATAAAAGTGCTGGAATTGAAACTTGGGTCCCCTTACTCTAAGTCCATGCTGTTAATCACCATGCCATACTGCATCAGAAGGATAGAACTTAAAATCAAATATGACCAGGTGAATAGGAGATTGGTTCAGAAGAAGGTTGGCAGCTGTCAATATAATCACACTGGATGTTAATACAATCTCACCTCTTCTCATTGGCTTAATTTGTTTCCATCATCTTTAGATAACAATAACATTTAGCCCTTGTAATGATTGCCAGGTGCCAAGAGAAGGCCTGGAGGAAGAGCTTCCTTTCATAATCAACCCAGGTGAATCATTTATCCTTCTCTCTAGGACCAGAAACTACATTAAGTACCATGTTTTGGAGATTGATATAGACTGCTTGCTGGTCATGATTCGCGGTTTCATGAACTCATCAGCTCTGATCTTCCTCCAGGCATATCATCAGTGAACTGGTCCGCCTATGTGTGGTTCCTTGTGACTCTTTCGTGGAATAGAACCGATCCTTAAAGTGTTAAGGAACCTTAGCTGCCTGCAGGAAATCTGCAACCGCGTCCAGGATCTAGGGCGGAAACATTAAGTGTCTCGTGGGAGAAGAGGAAAGCAAAGTGCTAAAGTTGTTACTGTGAACAGAGGATATTAGAGCATCCTGCAAAAAACTTCCTGTTTAGCCAGTAGACTAGCAAACACCATGAAAAACACTCAACTTCAATGACTATTGTGCAAACATATTTTTATACTTTCATTATCTTGGGCAGGGATTACTCACAAGAACGCATGGTTTCCCAAGTGCAGAGTTAGCAACTGAATCACACCAGCCTCCCCGCTTCCTTGTGTTGACTCACACCAAATCCTCATGTAGGGCTATCCCTGGGCCTGAACTGCCTTCTAAGTTGGACCTCTCCCCCCTCACCCCACCTCTTCCCTGTCCCTCACCAACCACCAAAGGCTCTTTCTTCAGTTGAACAACCTTGTGAGGTGGAGTTGGAGAAGGCATCTCGCGTATGTTGGTTCAACTTTCCTGCCTCCTCTGGGGTCAGGTGGTGGAAAACAGTGATTTCCCCAAAGAGCAAGCAACACTGATGACCAAACGCAGTTTGTCTGCTATTTATGTTTTTCATTTACAAATACTTCCAAATGGTAGAAAAAGTTTCATCTAGGCAGAGAAACGGAAGTTTTCAATTCCTATTAAAAGCGTAAACTTTTAAGAAAATTTGAGGTATGTGGTCAAACATGTCTCCAATGGTGTTGTGCTATATATTAGAGGAAAGTACCCTGATTAAAGATCTTCTAGCTTGTCTTTTTAAACTTATAAGACTAGATTGCTTTGCATGAAATAAAATGGAAATGGTTTGAATGCTAATCCCTTTTAATTTAATGTTAGCTGTCTAGATTTCTCAATGCATGTATATAATGCATGTCTATGGGCTGTTGACCAGCTGTTTGACTAGGACATCCTTTATCTTTACCTTCTTCATCTTGTTCACCTTCCAAATTAGCATGGGAAATTTATTTTTACCTCCTTCCTTTCTGAAATTTTCTGTTAAATTACACTCACAACAGATAGATAAAGGTAGAGAAGCACGTGCATATAAATCAACAAGAGGAATAACATTTAATTAGTAGTGTATCTGTCCTCCTGTCCTCTATTTTTTTTCAGACACCACAGAGTTAAGTGTAAGCCAGCTTGGGAGACAGCACTCTGATGGTACCACTTTTGCGAGATAATATTTAGTTGCTTTCTAAGACCTTCTCTTCTATATATAATTTTAATATTTCTTTTAGCTATTAAGAATACCATGGTGATCTAAAATAATAACAATCACAAAGGTACCTAGCAGTTGTTGAGATGATACATAGACTCTGAGCAGTGTAAGTACTTGGAGTACACCTGCTATTGGACTCGCCACTTTTAATGTCGGTACTGTGGCTCACCAGTCCATTGTCCTGGTCATTAGGCTGGATAACCTCTTCATCACAGGGACCTCCTCTAGTCTACCTTCAGTGTTCTACCTGTAGAACAGGTTCTGACCATGTAGGCTCAGGTCACTCCTCTTCAGAAGCCCAGGGTTTCTTACAGAAGAAGTTCCTAGAATACCTGCTCTTTGGACTTACTGGTCCTTTAAAGGTCTGTAGTATCTCTCTCTCAAGCTCTCTCTGGTCTCTATTACCCCTTCTACCTAGCTTAGATCCCACATTTCATTTCTTCATTCATTTCTTTCACCCACAACCTGGGTGCCTTTGCTCGGCTTGTCACTACCGTTGTTGACCTCATGTGACAGGGGTGAGTTGTTACTACACTTTACTGTTAGTCTGTGCAAGAATCCTCCTGTCTTTAATCTTATTTATAATATTTATTTTCTCCATCTTCCTCCATCTCCCTAACCCCTAATTTTTCTTGGAATATGAATTTATACAATTATGATAGGGCATATCCTCTCAATCCAACTTCCGCAGATTCATTTTGACTTGACTATATAGTCAACTACCTATTTGACAGGTCCATTGCTTTTGCTATTTTATCTACCTGGAATATTCTGCCTCCAAATGTGTGGAAAGATTTCTCTTTCACTTTGTTCAGGTGTTTAGTCAAATGTCAGCTCCTCAGTGAGTGTCCTCTGAACCAACACACAGGCAAGTTCCATTCTTCTCCAGCAGGTACTTCAGCTGCTGGTGTGATTGCCCGAGGACGTTGGAGTCCAGCTCCTTCACTCTCCCAAAGCAGATTCTGACCAGTGATCCTCCAGGGAGTTCCCAGGCCTTCAATCACAGACTGGGATGCATTATTGATCCTTCTTCTGAAGCTCCAGTTTCTTGGACTGTTCTTTCAGCTTATAGTCTGCAGAGATCCATTGCAGGACTAACTAGCTTCCGACCCTGTGAGCCAATCTAATACATTATATATTTCCTGTTAGTTCTGTTTTTCTAGAGAACTCTAACTAATATATGCATCTTGCCTCTATGAATGAATTCTCTTTGTCCAGTGGTCTCTTATAAAACATACCTAAGGCATTCTTGTTGACTATCCTTTTGACCAGAAATCTGAAGAATTTTACTAAGGACAATTAACTTGAAATATTCATATACTTTGGTTCGGTAATTCCATTTCCAGAGTAGCTCCTTACAGATAAATAAAAAATGCACAAAGATATGTGCTGAAAAATAGTTTATATAAGTAAATATGTAAATAGATTGAAAGTTTAATAAGAAAATAGTTACTAGAAACATGAGATATCTGTGGATAAATATCATGTAGCCATTAAAATAATGTTTATAAAGTATGTTTAATAGCATGGGGAAATACTTATAATAATGTTTTACATTAAAACCTGATAAGCAAGGGCATTCTAAATGTGCTTGAAGGGTTGATGCATGCACACATATATAGCCACATCTGTTTTTGTACATGGTCACAGAAATACAAACATACACATGTACATCCAGGACCAGCTATATAATTGCAGTGCTCTGTGCAAAATAAATATTCAGAACCCCAACACAAAAGTTATTAATTTTAAGATGGTTACCAGAAATGGTTAAACCAACAATAGGTCCTTCTGAGCGGGGTTGGGGGTGGGGCGCAGGTGGGGGGTCGGGGAGGGCGGGGGTGGGGTGGCTATGACGGCACAGGTTGTACACTCGCAAAGCCAGCCCTGTGTGTGCATTTTGATAACAAAATAGTGGTGAGAGGATATAATCAGATATTTATAGTAGTTACCTTTTGTGAAAGCATTGTGAGTGATCATCATTTTCTTCCTAGTACTCTCCTATATCACCTAAAATATCTTCTATGAATACATATTGTTTTAGTAGAGACAATATCTATTTTAGAAAGCATAAGTTTTAAAATAAATCCTGCAAAACTACAGTATAATACCCTGAAACAGCTGTGAGTTTCCCTAGACATAAGTACTCTTAGCTGCTGAACACTCTGAATGCTTCTCCCCACCCCATAGATTTGGTTATTTCATCTACAATTGCCTAATAGCAAAAAGATTAGCCTTTAGCAAGATTAATTGACATTAATAAAGATCATTTTTATTGCCCTTTTGCCTTTCTCTTTTCCCCAGGAAGCCCCCCTCACCCTTTGCTCCTTTCAGCTACCTACAGCTCATTGTTTTTTTTAAATGCGTCTTCCTTTTTGAGAAAAAAAAAAAACAAACAAAAAACAGTTGTCCTTTGTTAGAAGGATACTGTAAACAAAAACACCACACCAAATAAATTGCATTACCTTCTTTTCCTCTTTTGACCAGTCCTATCAAGTGAAGAGTGTTAATCTTAGTTTTACAGAAGAGCATGTTGGTATGGAGGGGAAGGGTCTGTGGCTCGGGTTTTAGTAAGAGATGAAGCTTAGGGCTTGAACCAGGTGGGGTACATTAGTCTCCAAAAACGACCCTTAGCAATCCCTCCCATTCCCCTGCATAACTGTGGTTCCTGACATCGAGAGATGAACACTTTGCTCATTCTTGAAGTCAGAGACAGCCTTACAACGTGCTGTGACTGTTGGAACAAAACAGGAATGACTTTCTGGGAGTTTGGAGTCTTGGCCTTAGGAGAACTGGAAGCTTCTACATCCTGGAACTTGGAAGCCAGTCACTGTTCTAGAAGGCAGTCCAGGCTAGACCTCTGAGTGACTGGAGACCATATATGGAGAGGTCGGGAAAGAAAGATCAAGTTGCTGTATTTAAAAACCTCACCACCACGTCGGGGAGACAGCTCTATAAACCCCAAACCACAGGCATTGTAATGTGTATTGTAATAGGAGTAGGCAAAAAATGCTGTAGAGGCTGGAATAAAGAGTGAATAGCCTTGTGTGTGTGTGTGTGTGTGTGTGTGTGTGTGTGTGTGTGCGTGCAGAAGATACTTTAAAGGAAAAGGTGACATCTGATCTCCATTTTATAGATCTTTCTTTTTGGGGGAGGGTACTAGGGATTGAACCCAGGGGTGCTTAATCACTGAGCCACATCCCCAGGTCCCCTTTTTAATTTTTTATTTTGAGACAGGGCCTCGCCCCTTGTTAAGTTGCTGAGGCTGGCCTTCAACTTGTGATCTTCCTGCCTCTGGCTCCCAAGTCTTTGGGATTATGGTCGTGCACACTGCACCTGGCTTAAAGATTTTTAAAAAGCGTTTCCTAAGTAGGAAAAAGCATCCCGCATTTGCAAAGGCAAGGAAGGATTACAGAATAAGATATGTTAGGGAACAGGGAGCAAACAGTTTTCTCTGTGGTTTCCTTGATTCGTACATGTCTCAATTTTTTCACTCTAAAATCTGCATACTTGCTGGTGGGTCTGAAGGGTAGATGAGAAGGTCTTCTTGTACCGATCAGAGGAGAAGGATTTGTTCTTAAAACATTCATTCCTCTTCATTAATCCTTTCATCGTGATATTTGAGTGTATTGGATTCAAACAAGGAATTGACTCTCTCCTGATTCTGGAGGGCAGGCATCTGTCGGCAGGGGTGTGCTTCCTCTAAAGACACCCGGGAGTTCTTTACCGCCTCTCCTAGCTTCTGGTAGTCCAGGTGTTCTTGGCCTGAGGCTGCATGACTTCCACCTCCACCTCTGTCCTCACGTGGCCTCGTTCTCTGTGTCCGTGTTTCTACTTCTTTTCACGAGGATGTGGTCACTGAAGTTTGAACCTTGTTCCTCCAGACTGATGTCATCTCGAGGTTCTTAATTACATCTTTAGTTGCAGACCCTTTCCCCAAATACGGTCACCTGCACAGGCTATGGGTAGACACATGTTTTGTCAGATGTCACTGTCCATGAAGAGTCAACCAAAGTTTCCCTTTGCTAATGGTGTATATTGAAGAATAGATTTTTAAAGAAATAAATGCTTATTGTGTTACATTTAAAAATTTGCAGATGTTTAGTACCTTGGAGTGTTTAATTCTCACTGTGACTTTGGTTGGATTTTCCTTCTCAAGTGGCACCTTTGTAAATTTTTCAGGCAGAACTTAACAGGTCTATAGTCAGGGCATAAGCGCCCCTGTGATTAGCTGTGCTAAATTGAAATCTTAGGAAATAAAGCATGGCCGCATTAAGTGGCAGTTAGAATGCGGTCTGCATTATTACAAGTAGATATCTTCCACTACATTTTACTGTCAGGAACTGTTGGTGGGGACCTGTTGCCGTTGCTCTTGTGGCTACCTTGGGGAAAGTCAGAAAGCACAGTGGCATCTGAAGTCCGTGTGTGGATTATTTGTGAATTCCAAAGACTCCAAAGTCAGTTCAAAGAAATGTGAAATGTGAATAGAAATTTTGTGGGCTTTAAGTTGAGCTTTTATTTTTGCTTCTTTTTTTCAGTGAGGAATGGCTGTTTTGGAACTTGAGATTGTTTCCAGACCCTGGTTGTCCCTTGTTTTTAATTTATATTTTTATTCTTTATCAACCATTACTGGGAGAGGGTGGACTCATTCTGTATAGAGGATGGCAGAATTTGAGCTATCAAGGTAATGTGTAATGGACAGGTTTAACCTGCTTTTTCATTAGAAGGGAGCGAGATTTCAGGTTTATAGGGCTCTTTCTTTTTCCAATTGCTATCAAAGGAAACTGTAGTGGTTTTAGGTATTGTGTTTAAAATTTTTAGGTCTACAAGAGACAGTAGGGATTCTATTCCATTGAGAGTTTAATGCTTTTCCCTGTGAATATGAAACAGCTTCTGTTTCTAGATCATTATTATCCTTATCATCTTCATCTGGAAAATTCCCTCATAGAACTAATGATGGGTAATCACCCAGCCTTGTGGGTTTAGATCCAGACCTCTGCAGTAAAATGTATACAGCATTAAAGGGAATCACACACATATTTTTGGTTTCCCAGTACATATAAAAGTTATGTTTACACTATACCACACTCTGTTAAGTGTGCAATAGCATTATGTCTAAAAAAATAAAAGTGTATGCTTTAATTAAAAAAAAAAAACCTTTATTGCTAAAAAATGCTAACATGATTTGAGACTTCCATGAGTTTTAATCCTTCTGCTGGTGGAGAAACTCGATTTGATGTTGATGGCTGCTGACTGATTGGGGTTGCTGAAGGTTGGTATGCTGTGACAGTTTCTTAAAATAAGACTACAGTGAAGGTTGCCACATCGATTGCTTGTTTCACAAAAAGTCTCTCTGCACCATGCCATGGCAGAACTTCTTTCAAAGTTGAATTCACTTTGAATTTGAGTCTTGGCTAATTGGCCTCATCAGCCAGTTTTACTAACATTCTGTGTACTTGTCATTCCAGGAATGTTTACAGCGTCTTCACCAGGAGATGTTTCCGCCTCAGGTACCGTTGCCTTTGCTCACTCATCAGAAGGAACTCCTCATCCATTAAAAGTTTATCATGAGATTGTGGCGACTCCGCACCTTTTCAGGTTCAGGCTCCACTTCTAATTCAAGTTCTCTTGGTATTTCTACCACATTTGCATTATTTCCTCTATTGGAGTCTTGAGTTTCTCAAAGTCATCCATGAGGGCTGGGATCAACTTGTTCCAAACTTCAGTTTATGTTGAGATTCTGATTCTCTTTCCATGCATCACAGACTCTCTTCATGTGATCTAGAATGGTGAATCTTTCTAGAAGGCTTTCAGTTTACTTTGCCCAGATCCACCAGAGGAATCATTGTCTATCCTCTTATGAAAATAATGGCTTATGAGTTGAAATGACTTCTTGATTCACAGGCTGCAGAATGCATGTTATCAGGCATGAACGTGGTCTTCATCTCATGGCACATCTTCATCAGAGTCCTTGGGGACCAAGTGCACTGTCAATGAGTAGTAACATGTTGAAAGGAATCATTTTTTTTTCCTTCTGTGATGTATGCCTCAATGGTGTGCTTAAAATATTCAGTAAACCAATGTTCATAATGACTCAGTTCACAATATGCCAAATTATAGAACTATCCCAGTTCCCAATGAAGGTGAGTGGATAAAGGAAATGTGGCATAGATACACAATGGAGTTTTACTCAGTTGTAAAGAAGAAGGAAACTATTCTATTTTCTGGTAAACAGATGGAACTGGAGAGCATCATGCTACATAAAATAAGCCAGACTCGGAAAGTCAAGAGTGAAATGTTTACTCTTCTATGTGGAAACTAAGACAAGAGGGGGGGCACCTCATGAAATTAGAAGGGATATCAGTGGAGCAGAGGAGGGGGAGCAGAGGGAAGGAGGAGGAAACCGTGGGAAGAAATTGATCAAACCATCCTGTATACACATATGAATCTCACACTGTGAAATTTTCCTTTATGTATATTTAGAAAGCACCAACTAGAAAACTACAAATAAATAGAAGGAAGGCCATTAGAGTAGAGGAAGCAAAATGGGGAGGGATGAGGGGAGGAAAGGGGAAGTACTAGGGAGTGAAGTGGACCAGATGTATTCCATGCATGTATGATCATGTCAAAATGAACCCCAATACTAGGTGTAACGATAATGCACTAATAACAGCATAAAACATTTTAAAAATATTCAGTAAAACAAGTTGTAAATAGATGTGCTGATATCCAAAATTTTTTGTTCTATTTATAAAGCATAGACACTCAGTGATAAAGCACTTCTGGGTTTCATCCCAAATACACACACACACACACACACACACACCTGGGATTAAACCCAGGAAAATATAAATACACATATATGTATATGGTTCAATATAATTCCTAAGGGCTCTAGGACTTTGGGATGGTGAATGAGCACTAAGTTAAATTTAAAGTCACCAACTGCATTATCCCTAGCAAGAGTCAACCTGTCCTTTGACACTTTGAAACTGGGCATTGACTTCCGGCAGCTTCTCCACCTTGCACTACTATGTTGTGGAGTCGGCTTCTTTCCTTAAACCTCCTGAGGCAAACCCTGCAAGCTTCAAACTTTCCTTCTGCAGCTCCCTCAGCTCTCTCATTGTTCACAGAATTGATTGAAGGGAGTTGGAGTCTTGATCTGGAGGTCTGTGCTTTAAAGGAGTGCTGTGGGGGGTTCGATTGCCTAGGCAGACCAGGAGAACTTTCTGCATGTCAGCAGTAAGGCTGTTTTGCTGTCTTGTTATTTGTGTGTCCACTGGAGAAGCATTTTTAATTTCCTTTTACTTTGAATTGGCATCTTGGCTATTTGGTGCAAGAGGCCTGGATTTCAGCTTGCCTTGCCTTTTAACATGTCTTTCTTACCAAGCTTGATTATTGCCAGCTTTGGATATTAAGTGAGAAGATATTAAGGGGCTCCTTCTTTTGTATTTTAACACTTAGAGGCCATTGTAGGGTTACTAGGGGGCCTAGTTTCAATGTTGTTATGTTCCAGGAATAGGAAAGCCTGAGGAGAAAGAGGGAGGTGCAGGAACAGCCGACTGGTGAAACGGTCAGAACACACACATTTATCAATTAAGTTTGCTGCCTTATGTGAGTGCTGTCGGTGGTGCCCTAGAACAATCACGGCAGCAACACCAATGCTCCCTCACCACAGGTCACCAGAACAAACATGCACATCCCATAACAAAAAGTTTGAAATACAGCAAGCGTTACAAAATGTGACACAAAGACATGAAGTGACACATGGTGTTGGAAAATCATGTCAACAGATTCATGTGAGACAGGGTTAGGGTTGTCACGAATATTCAGTTCATATAAACACAGCGTCTGTGAATCTCAGTAAAATGAGGTGTGCCCCTATTGTCCTGACTTCCAAAACAAAACACAAAGAAATATCTTTCAGAAAGTCTAAGTAGGCTATCTTCTTATCCTATGTATTTCTTGGCGATGTTTTTATTTATGTATTCCAAATGCCCACTGACTTTAGATTATATCCAATTATGTTCCCAACAAGGAAGGATAAACCCAACCCATGATCCAGTGTCCCTCCATTTCTCACATGGTAATACCATCTACAACAAAGATGGGAGACTGATGTTTTGGAGGAGATCATTGCATCTTTTTAAGAAGGTGAAAATCATAACCCACATTAAAGTTGACATCAGAAAGATTAAGTGTATCCTGAGATTACGGGAAATTGCCTATTGGCATTTCTCCTTGACATTCTAATCTTTTTTCACGGTTAGAATTAAAGTTGTTCACTGGATCCAAGTGGATCCTCTCACATTCTGCAGCTGGACCTGTGAATTAAACTGAAAAAAAGACAGATTAACAGAAGAAAAATCACATAAGTTTTATCTGATGTTAGTATTTTTACATGCACAGGAGTTTTACCATAAATAGGTGAAAAACCCAAAGAAGTGATTAGATTTGAGGGTTTATATATCATTTTAAAAAAGGGATATAAATTGTGTGTGGGGAGGTGGTGTAAGAAAGTGACTAGATAAAGGAAAGAGTCTGGACTTCTAGGGAGGCTAAATTGTGGGAAGGTAAATATATGTGGAAAACTAGTGGTAAATAAGGGTTTAAACATAACCCTCTTTTATCCATGGGGATACATTCCAATCCCCCAGTGAATGAATGCCTGAAACCACGAACAGTACTGAACAGTATATATATACTATCACTTTTTAAATACATATATGCCTATGATTAAGTTTGATTTTTAAGTTAGGTATAGTAAGAGATTAATAGCAACAGCTAAAAAGTAGAGAAATTATAAAAATATACTGTAATAAACTTGCCACATTTCTCCTCTTGCATTTTGGGGCCATTCTTAAGTAAAATAAAGGCTACTTGAATATGAGAATTGCAGTACTGTGACAGTTGATCTGATAACTGAGATATTTACTAAGTGCTTAATGGGCAGATGTGTGTATTCAGGGTGGTCTTGTTGGACAAGGATGATTCACAGCTCAGCCTGGACAGAACGGAACTGTCATGGGATCTTATTATGTCATTCGGAAAAGCACACAGTTAAAATGTACGAATTGTTTATTTCTGGAATTATCTACATTACATTTTTCTGCCATGGTTGACTTTGGGTAACATAAAGCAAAACCATGGATCAGGGGGATCCATGGTTTAGACTTACCTGGATACTGTCTTCATTTCTGATGGTAAGGGCTATTCTGTTCCGTGTGTGTGTGTGTGTGTGTGTGTGTGTGTGTGTGTGTGTGAGAGAGAGAGAGAGAGAGAGGGAGAGAGAGAGAGAGAGACACCTTCATAATGGGGAATTTATGTTCTGCATTTGGGCAGATGGGGGAAGGCAGAAAATAGTTCTGTGTCTGCTTTTAAAATTCACTTCCTATACCAATAATCCTAGGACAAAGTGGCATATTTTGGGGTGACATGCTCTGCTCTTTATGGGGAAGCAGGCCCTGAATGAGTCTTGCCAGGATTGTCTTAGAAACTCTCCCTGATTCAGAACACAGTAGCTGAATTCAGAAGCCAGGTCTGGTCTCTGTACATGTTATCTAACTGCATGGCACATGAAGAATTTGCTGAAGAAAAGATAGTCAAGCAGTGCATTGAGAAACTGTGTCAGTTCTTCCTACAGTTTCACAGACTTAGAGAATGTCTTTGCTTCTGACAACTATTCAAAGCAGCCTATGTAAACAAATTTGCAGGTTCTTTTTAGGTACCATTTGCAAACAACCATGCCGTTCTAGAAACAGGCAGGAGACTTTTATGAATAGAAGAGGAGACCTCACTCTACAGCCACCTCTGCCCAGCAGCAGGGTTGTGTTCTGAGGGCTGTGTTATCAGGGGGTGTGGCATGCATGCGGAGAGAGAACAGGCAGAGTTTTCAGAGTAGGGCCAAGCCTTTCTGAAAACAGGACAGCAGTTTTCAGGCTGTGCCTAACCCTGACTGACGGCAGCTTTTAAAGCAGTAGATTGGCAGGAAGTATTCCATGTTGAGTTCAAGTGCTGAGGCAGAGTGACTCCACACCTTGTTTGTACAAGTAAACAACCACGATCTTCCTAGCACAACCATAAGACACCTACAAAAGACGTATTGTGCTAATAAAAATGACCAACCGTGAACTTATCGAGTTAAATCAGAGGTACATGGATGCACCGGCGGACAGACCTACATCAGGAAAAGTAGGCCTGTGAGCTTATCAAACACACCAGACCACTGAATGAAGCAATCCCCTCACCTGAGAACATAAACTGAGGAGCAACCCTAGATTGGGCACAGTGGCATATTGACCCCGTCACCTGCTCACTCATCAGGAACCTTGCCCAGGAAAACTGCCACAGTGATGAACCTCCGATTCTCTGTCCCAGGGCTTCCGCTCAGCCCAGTTTCTCCTGCCCTGTGGATGACACACGGTCCACTACAAGCTGAGGTTTCAAGGTGACAGAGACTTTAAACTGATACTCTGAAACTGCCCTCCTTGGGACCCAGGTCTGGAGTAAGTTCCCTGCTCTGACAGCTACGTAACTTGAACAAGTTCCTGGGCTGCAATCTTATCCACCACCTGCGTTGACCCTTGTACTTTTCTCTGCTCTCTGTTGTTGCTCTCAGCTCAGCCCCTGAGATCATCTCAATCCTTTTTTTTTTGCCTTTCTGTAATTGTGTGTGTGTGTGAAATGTGATGTGTGATTTGAGTGTTACACATTTTGGGGAGTGGGGTTGAACTCAGGGGCACTCCACCATTGAGCCACATCCCTAGCCTTTTTTTTTTTTTTTTTTTTTTGGTATTTTATTTAGAGACAGGGTCTCACTGAGTTGCTTAGCACCTGGCTTTTGCTGAGGCTGGCTTTGAACTCGCTATCCTCCTGCTTCAGCCTCCCGGAATGCTGGGATTATGGGTGCCACTGTGCCCCTCTTTAATGTTATCCATATTAACAATTAAGATGGGAATACAAGAATCCGTGATATAACTATCAGATAGCTCCTGGTGAATCACTGCTGCTGAAATTGGTAGAACGACACAAAAATGTTTGTAAATGGCACGGTACCCTCATGCTATCTATCATCAGAACTTTACATGGAAAGGGGAGGGGATTCCCAGGGATCAGGGTGCTCCCTTGTTTCTTCCCTAATTTGGGCATGGTCAGGTCCATCCTGGCTCTGGTGTGTGTGCTCTTTTTCATTGTAATGAAATTATAATGAGCCCAAGGTCATCTGGAATGTCAGCTTCACCTCTGGGCGGGATCAAGCCCGTCTGGCGCGCCCAGCGTGGCTTGGGGTATGTATGATAACTGATGGTGGTCAGCAGCTGGGGAGTGAGCTAATCAGCATCCAGGCTTTAACTTTTGCAAACAAGTGGCACAGCTGAGAGGACAACAGGCCATCAGTCATTTCGGGGTGCAGTGTGGTGATACTTGGCTATCCCAACTCCCATTCCAAGTTCCATCACTCAAAATCTGTGAGGTTGACAGGGAGTCCTGAGGGAGGCCTCATTTAACAACTTGGAAAACTGTGGAGTTGAGGAACTGTGGAAGCTAGGTGGCGCTGGCTGCCATGCCCTGCACAAGATCAGCCCTCTACATGTCAGAACATGCCCCGTGCCCCAAGGACACAGCTGTGAAACCTTTCTAAAGGGCCTGGTAATAGACACAGGGAAACTGATTTGGAACAAAAGAGAAACACAGAAACACCACTGCACTGCTCCCAGACCCTCCAAAGTCACCCATTTCCTTCTGACTTAAAAATGAAGACCTATAAAGCACCGTTTGAGTTTATCTATTTTCTAAATGAACTCCTCCTGGTCCTTTGCTTTTCTAAGACTCTGTTTGGTCTTTTTGGTTTTGTAATCACCACTGACTTGGAATTCCACAGGAAAACCAGAAGTTCTGAAATAGCCATCGGAAGAGACCTTGGTCTCAGTCCCTTTTCCATTAATGCCTATTTTCCACCAACCACAGAACCTGTACATCTGGAATATTTTCCCAATAGCCCTGGCTTTCATAAACTGCCGTGCCTGTCAGGAAATAGAACTGCTTTGGTAGAAACACCACAATTATAGCTGAGAAGGCAGGGACGCCAAGCCAGCCTGAGACATCCTGCAACACAGGGAGAACAACATGGGATGTGTCTCTCAGGCAGGTTTCATAGAAGGAGGGCATTTGGGAATTTCTAGCCATATCTTCTCAAATGTCATCTACTTAGGGTGTCAGTATCTTTTTTTTTTTTTGTCACTGTGACAAAGCACCTGAGAAAAATAATTTAAAGGAAGAAAGGTTTATTTTGGCTTACAGTTTCAGAGGTTTCAGCACCTGGTGATTTGGCTCCTCTGCTGTAGTCCTGAGGTGAGGCAGGACATCATGACAGAGAGGGTGTGGCAGATGGCAGAGAAGAGCTGCTCACCTCAGAGCAGCCAGGAAGGACAGGGTTGGGGGAAGGGCCAGGGACAAGATGTAGTCACCAAGGGCACACCCCCAAGCATCTACTCCTTCTACAAACTAGATTCTACCTGCTCAATTTCTACCACTATCCAGTACCCAATGCAGCTGTGAATTCCTCAGTGGACGGATCTACTGATGAGGTCAGAGCCTCAAGAGCTGATCATTTTTCAAAAGCCCCACCTCTGAACATTGAGACATCGGGGACCAGGTCTGCAATGGGACATACCAGTCCAAATATAATGCTCAGCCTCAGCACAGTAGATATTAATCCTATAAGTGGAAGATGACCACACTTAAGCTGGGTTATCGTGGTCACAAAACTTTCCACTTTGTGAAAGCTTATATGGAAAGTGTCTTATGTATAGAACATTTAAAATTGTATTTGCATGCATGTTTAATAGATTCCATTTAGCAAAAATAATACAACTGCATTAAAATGAAAAAAAAATTCATCAGGTTAATATTTCCATCTGTCCTGAAAGATATGGAGCCTGGGTATATACATCTGTAATCCCGAGGGATTTATTGACCAAGAAAACGCAGAGCACACTGTTGATTGTTCTGGGGATATATGGGCTGATAAAATGTTGATCATCATGAATTCCTAAATGGAAACAGACTTCCAGGCTGGCAGACAGGTAATCAAGTTTTTCTTTCATTCATCTCTGAATTGCCAGAATCTTTGTCGTGGCTGGGGCTGGCCCAGATTTTGTTCTGTGTCACTCTTTTTTCACCCCTCCCCACCAGCAAAGGTGCCTGCTGGAGAGAATTTCTTTACCTACCAAGATGCACCATTCTCTGTTACCCATCTCCCATCATTTCCTCTCTCCCTCCTAACCACGCACGCACTCACAGACTCTTGTTGCAACCTGGTAGCATAAAGTGTCCGAGAACTTCATGAGAGAAGCAAGGAGTTGAGAATTCCAACTTAATTCTTGTCATAGGAAGAGGCTTCAGCCTCATTGAAATAGAAATGGATGCAATAAATTCACAGAGAAGAGAACAGGTTAAAAAAAATGACAGAGAATGCACCCAGTTGTTGCAAAGAACAACATATTAGTACGTGCTCCCTAATGATTACCTATTTATTAGTAGATAACTACACATCTAAGGAGATGTTACAGCATTTGCCTACCAGCCATCTGCCTCAGAATCTATTTGTGTTTCTTATAGTTAAGTTAGCCAAATGCCACAAGAAACCATGGGCCAATTTTTGTTCTCAGATAATTATGTGCAGCACCCATCCTTTTCCCTATGGGCAGGATTTGGCCCATAGAACTCATCTGCTGCCAATGCTTAAAAAAAAAAAAGTCAGGAATTAAATAAACCCATTTCTGTATTTCTAGAGTGGTGTCCATGTGTCCATGAGGTCACAGTCACAGTGGCACATTGGCAAGTTCAGGACACTGTTCTGCCATCTTTTGGGTTAGTTGATGTGCCCTGTTTTCAACGTAGCCTCCCTTATTGTGTTTCAAAGACTTTTAGCTTGCCATCCTGATGTTGTGAGTTTTGTTCCATGACAAAGTTCATGTCTATGTCAGCTGTCTTTTTCTTATAATATTCTTTGATGACACCATATTATACCAGTTCCCTCTTTTCCTTACTTCCATTCACAGGCAAATCATAAAGTGACATGGGTTTCTCAACCTCAGCATTATTGATATTTGGGACAGATTATTCTTTGTTGTAGGGAGCTATGTTAGTTCATTTTCTGTTGCTATAATAGAATAGCTGACACTAGGTAATTTACAAAGGAAAAATTTTATTTTGCCTCATGGCTCTGAAGGCTGGGTAGATCAAGACCCCATGTCTGCATCTGGTGAGGGCCTCATGCTGCACACTAACACAACAGATGGCATCATATGACAGAAGCCTATGTGACAGCATTGAGGAGGTACCTGGGGAGGAGAAGAGGGGACAAAGGATCTTACTTGCTTACACCAACCCACTCTCTCAAGAACAAATTCACTCACGCACAAGCTAATCCAGCCTTGCAGGAAAGACATTAGTCCCTGTCAAAGACCACACTCCCCAACACCACTATGTTGGTAACCAACTTTTAATTTTTTGTTGGGAACAAACCACATGGAAATAAAAGCAGAGGCTGCCCTATGTGATGTAGGACCTTTACTAACATGTCAGGCCTTGGCCAGTAGTTGCTAGTAGAACATCTTCCTCCCTGTTGTGCATTGAATCTGGGAAGTCCCCCAAAGGCTCATGTGTTGAAGGTCTGGTCCCAAATGCAATGACTTTCAGAGCTGGGGCTTTGGGGAAATGGTCAGCTCATGGAGGTTCTGATCTTATCAGTGGATTAATTCATGAATATCTGAATCAACTACTGGGAGATGGAGAAAACTATAGGCAGGTAGACATGGTTGGAGGAAGTAGTTCACTGGGGTGTGCCCTTGGGAAATGTATCTTTTCCACCCAGCTCTGATTCCTGAATGCCATGAGCTGTGCCATGATATTCTGGCTCATTTTAGGCCCATGGTAATAGAGGTGGCCAACCATGAGCTGAAACTTCTGAAACTTTGAACCAAAATAAATCATTCCTCCTTTAAGATGTCAGGTATTTTGGTCACAATGATGAACATGTGATTAATATACTCCCCCATCAAAAAATGATCTCTAGACATGGACAAATGTTGGAGGGGAGGGTTTGGATTTATGTTGAGAGCCACTGATTTATATATATGATTTCTCTGTATAAAACTGGTAGATATCATTTCTTAATATTTCTTCTTCAAAGATAAAATATATCTCACCCAAAGCGGTATATTCTCCTGTCTCTGCAACAGTTTTCTGTTGTAATGTGAAAAGCAGGGACACAGAATCGTGGGCTTGGGATTCCACTTCAGCTACTCTCTGACTTGCTCCTGAGGCTCTCCTTACATGGATATGCAGATAACAAGTCTGAGATCTGCTATTGCAACTGGATTGTTTTCTCCATTACTTATTGCTGTGAGTTGGAAGTGGCGCAGATGGAAAGAAAGCAAAATCACAGATTGGAAAGAGGAAGAAGGCCAAGCCAGATGCTGGTGGTTGGATATTTACAAGTACAGTTAGTGAATCAGGGTTCAAGTCATATCAACTGCCCTCTGAAATGTTCTTTAGCAATAACAATATATAGGCATTTCATAGTTGATTCTAAGGACTTCCTTCTGCCTGCCCCAAATCATGCAGCAAAACATAGAGTTAAGGGGACCAGACATTGGAGGGAGGAAGAAACGGGCAGCTGTCAGTCAATGGGTATGAAAGTTCAGTTATGCACTTTAAGTCCTAGAGAGCTGCCGTACGACATTGTAACTATGGACAATAATGAAATATGAACCTGAAAATCTGTTGAGAGGGTAGATCTCATGTTAAGTGCTCTCAGCACCATAAAATAAAATAAATAGTATTGTGAAGTTTTGAAGGGAAAAAAAAAACCACAAAAACTTTTAGGAAGAGAGATCTGTTTCTTCCCACCTCCAGGTTTTTCTGACAAAGTGACTTTGGAAGATGGGGCTCTGTTTCTTTGGGTGTGCGCTGGTCTGTTTCCTCACAGCCGTTCCTCGTGAGCCTGGAGTGAGGTGGGTAAGGAAGGAAGCTCATGGAGAAAGCCCTGGAGCTGGACAGATTGTTGATTGGGCATCAGTTAGTACTCTCATATACTGCTTATAATAAACTTGTGCTTATTTCCAATTTACAGGTAAGAAAACCGAGGTGAGACAAGTTAGTAGATGTGTCTTGGGTGAGAGCAGCAAGCAGCCAGGCTGACACTGCACTCTTCTACTGTGAGGCCCTAGAATTCATTCCTTCCTCACTACGCCATGATGCCTCTGGAAGGGAGGATATGCCTGTCACCTCGGCTTCTCATCTCCTGCTGATGAGAGCATTGCAGGTAGGCATCTTCTTTGTGAGATGTGAAACGTCCAGCCAATACATTAGGACGACACATCACATCACTGCCCAAACATTTGTATGCATTGATTACCATCTGGCGGTGGAAAATGATATGTGATTGCCAAAGATTCATTTTTTTTTTGTTTTGCTTGCTACTGAAACACATAATTCCTAACAAAGAAAAGGCTGATTAGAGTGTACCAGTCACACAAAGTATGTCCAGATATGTTATTTTCTATTTAAAGAGAAATTAAAAACATTATGTGTGGTTCCAGAATTTTGTTTTACAAACATTTCCGAACCTCATAACGGCTCTAGAATGTGTCATGAAAATTAATTGACGTGAGCAGAGTGAAGTCTGCTGAAACCTGGTGACATATGGAATTTGTCTCATTTATGTTTCTTGTTGATAGGTTGACCTCAGATTCGTGAAAACCTTGTTCCCAAACTACAGACCAGGCACTCAGTCTTTTAGGGTATGCTAACACAGTCATCTACACAGCCTCAGCAGCCCATGGATGCTACCAAACCATGCCCTGTGACATCTCAGTTACCTTCATCCCTGACCTCCAAACTCCCTAGTGATGGTGGTCCATCCCTCTCACCAGTGCCTTCCTGATGACCTAAGCAAATGGTGCCTGTGTTCTCTGGGTTTTCCATGGAATATGTTTCTCTGGTGGATATTCTGGATTCACATAATTTGTCTATCACAGCCTGGTTATATCTCTCAACCTCTTTGTTTCTTCTTCTACCACCTGCCATGGCAACTCTGGCATTTCCACATTGCTGAAAGCTAACCACCGTTTTTTTTTTTTTCCCCTAGGTTTGTAAGAGCCACACTGCTGCAGTCCGACTGCAGCAAAATAAACGGGAGGGGGGGGGGGTGACAAGCAACTTGTGTAGATTGATACAGCAGGAGTGGGAGCCGTTTATTGTAGGACAGGAGGGGTATATATACATTCCACACAGCTTATCTTAATTAGCATAAACTAGATACAGCAGTCAACCAATAAGGAATCTCCACACTCAATGGCTCACTGGTGTTACTTCACAAACCACTCCCCCAGGCAAAATGCCAGGCGCTATCCAGACTTGTTTACAGATTCTAACACCACACCAGTCACAAATTTGTCCCATCTCCTCAGTTCCTGGCTAGAATGGTAAATCCTGTTAAGAATCTTGCTTATCCAGGCTTCTATTCCAGCACCCTTGATGAAGCATCCTCAAATTCATATCCCAGGAGAATTCCCCTGACTCCTTCTGCTCTTAGAGAGACAGAGTTCTTTCAGTAGATGATTTCTTTCCTGCCCTTTTCAAGTCCAGCATGTCCCTAGCTGGGTCAGGTTGAGATTAATCCTAGTTAGCCGGCTGGAAAAAAAGAGTATTTTGGGAGGAACACTGTCAACCTCCTCTCTGTAACATTTCCACAATTTTCCAACAATCTTAGGGTGCAGGTATTATTTCCATTTAAGAAATTAAGATCTTGAGGCTTGGAGGGCTTAAATTACTGGTCAAAGAACCCATCACTACTAAATGGTGGATGCACAGAGCAGGATGCTGGGTCGGGGTGGGGGATAGGAGCAGGAGTTTCTTCTAATAAAGAATTGATGTGGTTTGGGAAAAGTCTGGTTTTGGTCAACACGAAGAAACTGAAGGAGTTTGTGAATAAGAAGGTGCAATTTAGTGGTAACAGTGAACTTCCAGATGATGCAGTGGAAAGGAGACTATGGAGCATGGGGTAGGGCTGGAATTGTCCAATAATTGAATAGGAATAAGAGAATGGAAAGAGCCCGTTGCAAGAAAGGGTTTGAAAATCGAGAGTTTAGGAAACTTTTTTCTTTTGACATTACTTTGCAGTTGTTGAGGAACTCTAGTGCAGAATATAAAACAATAGAAAAATCAAGTTACAGCATGGATTGGTTATCTATTGCTATATAATAAATCATCTCCAAACTTAGTGGCTTAAAACAAGAACACATGTTTTCTTGCTGTCTCTGTGGATGAGGACTCTGGGAATGGTGCAGCTGGGTCCTCCAGCTCAGAGATTCTCACAAGGCTGCAATCAAGGTGTTTGCCAGGGTTGTGGTCATCTCCAGGCTTAACTGGAGCAGGGTCTGCTTCCAAGTTTACTCACAAGGCTGTTGTCAGAATCTGGTTCCTGGCAGGCTGTGAGACTCAGGGCTTTTGTTCCGTGTCTCTTCGCCTCTGTATAGGGTAGTTCATAACAAAGCGGCTGGCTTTACTAAAATATGCAAGTGAGAAAGAGCAATAGAATCGCACCATGAGGAGGTTACAGTGCTAAGATAATTTAATGGTAAAATAAGAGTTTCCTTCATAAGTGGTTCTGAGTCAATGGCTATCCACCAGCAATAGGAGAAAGGTGGATCCCTATCGAAGACCATACTCAAAAATTATCCTGAAATGGAAGGCTTACAATTATTCACCTATTAGTAGAAAGTAAAAGTGTAAGTCTTGGCGACATTGAATCGGGCCATGGTTTCTTAGACATGCCACCAAAAGCACAAGCAACCATTCATCAAAATTGAAAACTTTTGTATTTCAAAGGATACTACCAGTGAAAAGACAACTCACAGACAGGGAGAAAACTTTTGTAAATCACATATCGACAATGAAATCATATCCAAAATATAGAAAGAACTCTTGCAACTCAATAAAAAGACAAATAACCCAACTTAAATTCAGGCAAAAAAAAAATATTTGAACCACGACATTTGTCTCAGGAAGATATGCAAATGCTCAAACAGCAGACAGAAAGCTCCTCAAGTCATTATTCATCAGAAAGATGAAAACCACCACCACGATCAACTGCCATTTTATAACTACCAGGACAACTGTAATGAAAAGGAGGATGAAGTGTATGGTTGGAGAAATTGGATGTTTATACCTATTAGATGGGAATGCAAAATGACCTATCTGTTTTGGCAAATAGTTTGGGAATTTGTAAAAAAGTTAAACATAGATTTATCCTAGGGCCTACTAGTTCTACTCTCGAGTATATACCAAAGAGAACTGAAAACATATATCCACGTAACACATTGTATAAGAATATTCATAACAACATTATTAAAGCCCAAAATGTGAAAAAACCCAAACGTCTATCAGCTGATAAATGATCAAACAAAATGTTTACATTGTATATGACCTTGGAATATTATTTGGCCATAAAAAGGAATGAAGCACTGATACAAACTCCGACGGGGAGAAACTTTGAAAACATGCTCAGTAAGAGGAGCCAGACCAAACCCAGCACGGAGGGTCTAACTCTTTATACAAAATGTTCAGAACATGCAAATCCTCACGGGAAGTAGATGAGTGGTGGGCGGAACTGAGTGTAGTTAGGGAAGAGGGATATCTGTTAATGTCTACAGAGGTTTTTTTCTTTTGAGGTGAAGAAAATGCTGAACAATTAAATAGGGATGATCACTTCACAGCTTTGCCAATATACAAAAACCACCGAATCTTGCCCCTGATAGGGTCTATTTGATGATACATGAATTATACAGTAAAGCTATTGTTTAAAAAGAAAAAAAAAACCCCTCTCCCATGATTTCACCTCTTCTGAGTCTTAACATTTAGTAAAACAGTCTGGATTATGATGTAGAAGCTCAAGCACCAACTCTGACCAATTTAACTTTTAGCCACAGCTTTCCTTTACAGGTTTTTGAGCTGTTATATTATGCCCTGGTGAATGTGTCTGACTCACTCCAAGGAAACCCATCGCAGCAACCTGATGGCGTATCATTCAAAGGACTGCAGAGTTCCACTCAGCATGAACACATGGGCCAGGAAGAAAAAAAAAAATCTATCATTCATCGTTTCAGCGTTTCAAGTTTTCATTAGCATTTTATCCCTAAAGATAAGTAATCTAGCAAATGTAATTAGATGAGATGATGACACTTGTCACATAAAACCGCAGTGAAATTCAAGTTCTAACACTCCACTCCCTGAATTCTCAATCCTTTTTTTAAAAGTGGAAATAATAATTTCCTGGGCACAGGATCAGATGTGTTTCATATATTTTAAAGCTTAAGATACATAATGACAAAAATTAAAAATGCCCCTAAAGAGGAAATTACAGCACATGACAGCTAATTTTTTAATTTGGTAATTTTCTGCTAAGTTCAGAGCAGCTGGGGAGAGTAGCAAGTAACAAAATAAGACAGATTTATGGAGCCCACACATGGCAATATTTTTGTGTAAAATTAGTCAAAATCATTATACTTGTAGATGAAGAAATGGATTCCAGCAAACTTGCGTTTTTTAAAAGAGCAATCACATTTGGTCTAAGTGAACTGTAAGAAGTGAGCAATTTATTGGATTAGTTGATCACCAGCATTGTAACTCATAATAAAATTTGAGGAAATCTGCCAAGCACTGACTCTCAGAAGATTAGGATAATAATACATTGATTTTCAATAAGTAGAATTCAACCCATATTGCAGTCTGACTCCCTGTCCAAGAAACTCAAGGGAAATGAGCCACTAGAAGAATTTTCCACTGAACTTTCCTTGTTTTGCCTTTATGTACTACTAAAATATTTTGTTAAAGGATGAGGCAGATATTAATGTGCTCCATTTTAAGAAAACCCCGTGTATAATACTTTAATTTTAAAACATAATAGAGACAAATGGCTGAGTCTAAGATGGGTATGAGGCAAACCTATAATACCTTATGCCATAAAGTAATATATACTTTGAGTCTTGCCCTAAGAACTCAAAATCCAGCTTAAAGAGGCTACTACTAGCCAAATCTAGGACAATATGAGAATCAAAGTAACTAAGACAATAATAACTGACAAAACACTGGAAACAATAATAGATAGATAGATAGATAGATAGATAGATAAAAATAAATATAAGGGAAGAGAAGTCTCTTGCTAATATAATACTGAGGGCTAATTGGTAAGTTTCGGGGGGGTGGGGTACCAAAATTTGTAGCTTACCATTTTGCAATCTTCACCATACAGAATGAATCAGGGAACAGTAATCATTGGATTCTAAATATTGGAAGAAATTTTAATAAGGAACAGGATATTTATATGGGCTTGGTGTCTTCCCATCCTTATCTGATAGAAAGAAGATTAAAATACACAATTATTATGCAGTGAGAATCAGATCACACATCATTTGCACCTTGACTGGGAATCCCAGTTACCATCACCCTTGAGGGGCAGATGGACACTGTGTACCTCCAGGTGTGGTAGTCTCAAGTGGACCCAATCATGTATATGGTTTTCTAGCCAAGAATATGTAACTTCAATATAATCAGGAGGAAATACCAGGTAAACAGCAAAGAGCGATTTCTATTAAACAAAAGAGAGACTATATTTTTCCAAGGCATCAATGTCATAAAAAACAGAGAGATGGTGCAAATATTTTAGATTCAAAGTGTAAGAGTGTAAAAGTGTTGAAGTGGTTATGGAGAAAAGGGGACCCTTGCATTCTTTTGGTGGGAATGTAAATTAGTGTAGCCATTGTGGAAAGAAGTGTGGAGGTTCCTCAAAAAATTAAGATAGAACTAGCATAGGATCCAGCAATTTCACTTTGGGTATATGTCTAAAGGAAATTAAATCAGTATGTTGAAGAGACATCTGTAATCCTGTATTTATTTCAGATTTATCCACAATTGCCAAGATATACGACAAACCTAAGTGTCAGTCAGTAGATGAGTAGATGAAAATCCATGTTATATACACAGTTAAATTGTGTGTAATATATGCTACTCAGTTTTATAAAAGAAGGAAAGTTGTCAACATGGATGGACCTGGAGGATATTATGTTAAGAGAAGACAGGCACAGAAACACAAATACCACATGATGTCACTTATATGTGACTTCTAAAAAGTCAAATTCTTGGACGAGAGTAAAGCAATTGCTACCAAGAACTGGGAAGGAAGGAGGATTTGGGACATGTTGGTCAAAGGACATAAAGTTTCAGTTAGAATGAATAAGTTCAAGAGATCTATTCTACAATATGGTGCCAACAGTCAATAACAATGAAAAAAAATGAAAAGACAAAGAAACATGACAAATAAATATAACGCCTGGCCTTAGACTGGACTTACGTGACACCATTGGATCAGTTGACAAAACTGAAATGTGAAGCATAGTTTAGAGAAAAATATTCGTGGATATTAAATTTTCCATGGTTGACAACTCTTTGAAAGAATATTCCTACTCTCAGGAAATACACACTCAAGTATTTACAGGTAAAAGGCCATGATATGCTTAATGGATCATCATATTAGTCAAGAAAAAAAATTTAGATCTAGCTAGTGAGTTAGATACATAGAGTAAATACTATTAACAGTAGAAAAAATGGGGTGAAATTTAAGGATAGGTAAATCCGAGTTAACGGCCTATGGGTATTTTCACATTATTTTTGTCCCCACAATTTATTTGTAAATTTGAAATTATTTTCAAATAAAAAGTTAAAACATATCATCTATCCAAGGCATTTCTGTTTCTGTGGGCAAGGGATTGCTTGCTGTGAAAAACCCAGTGTGGGGCTCCTACTATGGAAATCTACCAGTGCTTCTGAAATACCCTGACTCTGCAAATGAAATTTGGATCTGAGTCAGAGATGGAAAGGCAAAGGGGCGAATCTTTATTTCTCTTCAGGATTATCTGGTAGCAAGAAGGACAGACCATGTCAGCCAAAAGGAAATTCATTGGAAGAACCAAGGAAACTTCGTGAAACCCAACTGTGGGGAGTGCGAGGGACCTCATGGGAACTCCAACAACAGCAGGCACTTCTCTGTCTCTGTTTCTGTCTCTCCCATCTAGTCAGCTCTGGTCCGAGTTAGAGGGTCACCAAGTGGAAACATGAAGCAAACTTCTTTAGCAAAATTTATGTAGGCATGTCCAACTAAGAAGGCACCAGACCAGACTGTGGTGGCACATGTCTATATCCAGGGCTTCAGAGGTTGAGGCAGGAGGATCACAAGTTCAAAGTTAGCCTCAGCAACTTAGCAAGTGCCTGCCCTGTCTGAGGAAAAAAAAAAAAAAAAAAAAAAAAAAGGCTGGGGATAATTTGGCAACTCGGTTCAATGGTTAAACACCCCTGGTTTCAATCTCTGTTACCAAAAATAAATAAATAAATAAATAGATATTAAAAAAAATAAAGGGAGAAGGCAGCAGAGGCTGTGCAGATCTTCCAAATGTTTTATTTTTTATGTTAAAATTACAAGACAACTGACCATTGCTCTTTGACCAATAACACAATTAATTGGAATGAATAATTTGTTTCAAGGAAGACATAAGATTACAAAACATTAATTTGAGTGGCAATCTGTTTAGGTTTTCCTTTCATTGGCATCACATTGGTGAGTGGATATTAGAGAAATAAAATGCAGGGTGAAGGCAGGACATAGTTTAGTTGCTATTGTCATAGTTTAAGCAAGACATGATGACGTGGACCAGGAGCGCAATAGCAGTGGATGGGGAGAGAAGCCAGTAGATGAGGGAATCTTTAAGGGCTACAGTTGCCAAGCCTTGGGGTTGGACTGAAGGCAAATGGTGGAGGTAGAGGAAGTTTCCAGGGATACCTCCAGGTTCCCAGTGGAGCCATTTATGGAGAGTGAAAACCTCAAAGGAGGAGGAATTTGGGGGAAGGAAGGTCATGAATTCAATACAGTCTTGTTTTATTTTATTTTTTAAAAATTGTCTGAGAAACCAGTTGAGACACAAATGGAACCCTCGAATAACTAGATATATGGGTTTGGGACTTGGGACCCTCAACTGATGTGAAGACACAGTCCTGAGAAAGGTTGATACTCTGGCATTTGAAGCCACGGGAATTTATGCAGTGACTTCATAAACGGAAAGAGGAAGATGAGATGAGGCATTTGAGTCATACCCGGAAGAACTCCAAACTTTAAGGGCTACATGGAGAGGGAAGATCAGCAGTTAGAGGCTGACATGAAAAGGCTTGAGATGGAGGCAGGAAATGGAGAGGGTCTCATGTCATGGAAACCACTGGAGGATTCCAAAGAGGAGTCAGTGGTCACCCTTACCATGTGGTGATGATGGTCAGGGAAGAAGGGGCAAGCATCATTCTGGCCCCCTTTTTGCAAATGCGAGATCGGTTAAGGCTCAGCTTAAATGACTCTCTCAAGATCATGGAGGTAGTAGACGTTGCAGTTGGAATCTGACTCTAAAGCCTATGCTTCTAAGCACTGCCTCATTCACTTAGTCCACAAATATTTATTTCATAGCAACTACACATAACGGAAATCAGAGACGTGTGAGGTATGCCACCGATATGACCTAGAACCCATGCAATTTGTTTCTTTCAACTCTATTTGTTACAGATGGGAGGGTGCAATTGGTAGGTGCATTAGTCAGCTTCCCACCTCTATAACAAATTCTTGAGATGATGACCATATAAAGAAAAAGGATTTATTTGGCTCCCAGTTTTGGAAGATGAATCCATTCAGAGCATTGAGAGAATCCGGTTCCTTGCTGCTCTAGTACAGAGGTCCCCATTTCCTTGCTGGCTGACAGTTGGGGTCCCTGTTCAGCTTCTAGAAGCTTCCTGCAGCTCTCTGTCATGGGCTTTCTCCCAGACCTCTCATAACACTTCAGCCGACTCCATTTAAAAGTGGCCGCAGGACCCGTTGCACAGAATTCCCCACAAGCTTCAAATCTCCCTGACTTCTGTTGGGCTACCAACAAGGGAAATCCCTCTGCTTTTAAAGTGCTCTAACTAGAGGATCTTCCTCTTGCTATCTAACCTCCCATCATGTTCCCATGTCTCATGTTCTACCTAAACTCAAGGACCAAAGGATTGGATCAGAAAAAGAGGGAGGGTCAGTCCTAGAATTCTGTCCATCACACAATCACACAGACCTAAAGCCCTTGATGCTTCCTTCCATCCTAACTCTCTGTTCTCCCTGGTAAAAATTCCTTTTTTGGAGAGAGAGAAGGAGGCATGTGGTAAGTGAACCATTCATGGACTTGATAATAATATTGTGGGCATTCTCAGAAAAAACAACAACAAAACAGTGGTCGTCTCTTTTCTCCCAGTTAGTGGAAACATCTCAGACGATGCCACAGCAAAGAGGATCCATTCTGCTTCTCCAAGACACCACAGCTGGGAAGCTGAGCTGCCTTTCTGGGAGGAGGGACGGGCTCTGGTCTGCAGAAGAGGCCACCCAGGAGCAATCTGAAGAAACCGTGCAATGCCACGGTCGTGGCATGAGATTCTACCACAGCTGCTTTGTTGCCTCTCCCAGCGAGATCAAGACAGACTGCTGTCCAGAGCGCGAGCGACTCCTTGTCCAGGAGGCTGGTGATTAAGGGGGAAATAACGCTGTGCCGATGAGCATCCTCAGGGGACTTACTGCCCAACCTCCCAGCGAGCTTTCAGCTTGCTGCTTTTCGAGTCCTACCAAGATGTCCTTTCTTTGGAGAAAGCAGAAGGAGACACAGGGACATGCACAATGCAATTGAGAGGGCTGCCAGCTTCGGAGAGTCTGGGGCCCAGACTCTTGGCTCTCAGGGTGACAAAGCCTTTAAAAGTCCAGGGAAGTGGGAGTGAAGATGAATGGAGAGCCCGTGACAGGCGGGCCGTGCGCTGCGAAATTGCAAACAGACTTGGCAAGCTGGCTCAGAAGCCCAACGGAATCTGCACAGCGCTTGGTGTGATAAGTCATGGGACAGCAGGCGCTGGTCTCGCTGGAATGGGCCTTGGCTTTCAAAAAATCACCATCTGCCATTTCCTGGCGATTTCAGAGCCCCAGGGAGAGACTGTTGTTGTGTCTGTGTTGTGCGCCTCTTTTGTAGCACAGGGAATCATGCAGCCGAATCCCAGCTGTCTTGAAGCACTGGAGAACACAGAGAGACCTCCACAGGGAGGGCACTGGGATAAGAGGGCGTGGATGCTGCCAGGCCCAGGTTCAAAGGCACATCCTGCCCCCTGGGCTCTGGGTGATCATTCTGCTTTTCCTGTGTTGTCCTCAATCGGCTTCCCTGAGCCCCTGCACCTCATCTGCAAAACGGGAGTATGGGTGGCAATAATGTGTACAAAGCTAAGAAAAGAAACTGGCCTACAGTAAGTGTTCAGTAAATGGTAGGGTTTCGGAGGACCTGTAGGCTCCTACTGGACAGCTGTTCCTCCCATTTTCTTCAGGACTGGCAGAGCCTGTCTCCCAATACACGCAATGAAATGGCAAAAGACTCATTTTCCTAGCTTTTCTTATGCTGGACATGGCCATGTGACCTGGTCCTGGTGTGGATCTGCCACAGTCACTTTGAAATATTAAGGAGAGAATATCAATGGTCTGCAGAAGAAAGAATGGAAAGAAAGAAGAAAGCTCAATGATCTGTGGCATTGCAGAACAGAGGAGTGAATCCTGGAACCCCCTGCCCGTATTGGTCAGGCTTGTCTGACATATGCTCAAGAAACAAGCAAGCCCCAAATTTTAGTGGCTTAAAAAAGCAAAAAGTTCTTTTTATTTATTTATTTTTTTGTTCACATTATATGGATGGTGTGGATTGGATAGGGGATGTCCCTTTGTTTTGGAATCCAGGTAAATAGAACAACTACATCCTAAGCATTATGGGTTTAAGGAATTGGAATGTAGTATGACATATAAGTTGTGTTGGAAGATCAATAACACCTCTAGGCTCTCTATAATAACTTGTCTTCTTATTTCCAAACAATTGAATCTATTGGTAGACTGACTTCTCCAAAGTCCCTCTTTTCACTTTTATTAGATAGTTGTGGTTGTAGCAATCCTGGGTAATGAACATCTCCCAACTTCATTGACTTACAATCATAAATGTGCTTCTCACTCAGAGGTCTGTGGGTCCGTAGTGGGTTTGTGGGAATCAGCTAAGATTGCCGATGCTTGACTCCACAGGTGTACTGAATTCAGGTAGCATGAATTCAGTCTTCTCTAGGTAGCATTTTTTTTTTGATGAATCATTACCTGGTTTATGTTTCTCTCATGTCTAAAGAACAAGATGCAAGTAAACCAATCCATGAGGGCACATTGACATCTCTGCTGATGTTAATGGAGTTCAAATTTCATCGGTCAAGGCAAGCCACAGGGTCAACCCAAAGTAACAATGACAGGGGTGAATATGCTGTCTTCCCTCCTGGGAATGACTGCAAAGTCATGTGGAAAAGGAAATGAGCATAAATTTTCATACAAAGAGGAAGTAAGGCTTGAGAACAAAACTCCAATTTATCATATACATGCTAGTCAATATCAATCTCTTCCTGACAAAATAAAGTTTAAGGTCCTAAGTTGGACATGTGATAGGATTTCTATACCTTGGCCTTTTATAGTTTTATTTGTATTGGTTATCAATTAAATATCTGTTTCTAAGGCTACTTGTCCAGTTTTTGTATTTGCAGAATACGCTAGGAATTTCCAATTAAAGCATCACTGATACATATGAATAATTTTGTTTTATGGAAGAAAACTATGAGATCATGATGAAGGTTAAATGACTTGGCAAAGATATAGCTGATGATGGCCTTTTACTTCTTTTTTATCTTTTTCTACTGTTCCTCTTTATTCAAATGTAATTAGTCTATTTTATTCATCTCTAGTTATCCATGAGTGATCATATCATTTGTTACTATTGCTGATTATATTCTTCCATTGGGAAAAGTAATACCCTTCCATACTCTACCTAAAACCTAAGATGACCTCCTGTACTTTTGGACTCCTTATGATTGTACACCATAGCATTTATTTCAACTATTTGGGGTTTAGCAATTGAAAATTTGGATATGTGGTTCTTTTTATCTCTTCTAGAAGCATACAAAATAAGTTGAGCAATTGAAATTGAAATTCTTGGTTTTACTGTAGGGGAATATGTACAGGCATGCAAGCTAGTGAAAAATAAAAAAGCCATGTGGAAAGGACATGGAATGAAATTTTAATAGAAGGAGGAAAAAGAATTGACAAAAAACCTCCAATCTACTATCCACATGTCAGTCAACTGATCATGACTGTCGATGGCTCTCTGATAAAACAAAATTCCCAAATTGGTGATGTGATAGACCTTCCTTGAGATATGATTTTTACAGACAGAACCTCCTTTTTCATTAGTCATGGGCACTTGGAGTCAGATAATTCAAAATAAAACCAAGAGTAAGCCTCACAGGATCTTGAGGAATTTAACTGACTGCATGTCATTTGGTTAAACAGGAGCCTGTTCACAAAAATAAAATTGATATACGAGGGCTAATATAAGAAAGAGAAACACCTTCTCCCACCACAGAATTTACTATTTAAGTTTCAGGAAATTCCTAACATCCAGAGCACACAAAAAATGATAAATATGTCAAAAATGAATGAATGAATGAATGAATGAATAAATAAATAAATAAATAAATAAATAAATAAAAGAAGCTACAGGGTTCAGAAAATGTTAATCCATTTCTGCTACTTTTACCCTTACCATAGAAACCTTTGCCGTGGGAGGAGTCTTTCCATATTCTACTTTGAAAACTCAGTGTCTAGAAACATGGAGCTCCAAGGAGAGGGTCTGGAAATCTTGTCTACGTCCAGCATCAATTGGTCAGAATTCAAATGCTTAAAATTACAAAGACTGGGCCTAGTCTCTATTGGCAAGGAGAGCAGCATTCGACAGAGAGAGTTGAAGTTAGCCCAGGGCAGCTGTCTTTGATAAGGAAGAGAATGTTGTTAAATGCTGCAGTATTGCTTAACCCTCAAGCAATTTGTGTTAGTCAGGGTTCTCCAGAGAAACAGAGCCGTAAGATATGTGCATGTCTCCTTCGTGTGTGTGTGTGTGTGTGTGTGTGTGTGTGTACACAGTCATCCCTTGATGTTCTTGGGGGATTAGTTCCAGGACCCCCACAGAGCAAAATCTGCAGATGCTCAACATCCTTACATAAAGTGGTGTAGTATTTGCATGCAGTCTATGTACTTCTTCTTGTATGTGTTACCACCATATTATTTATAGTACCTGTACAATGCAAAGGCTCCATGAATAGTTGTAATACAATACATTGAAGGAAATAATGGGAAGATTAAAAAGTCTGCACATATGCAATACCGGTGCAATTTTAAAAAAAATATTTTTTATTTTGATTCACCTCCAAGATATCTTTTATCGGAGTCTCTGTGTTCTCTTCAGAGCTTGTGCTTCATTATTTCTGTGCCACGTTGGGGCACAGGCAGCTTTGCCAAGGCTGGGAGACTGTCGGCCTGGGGTCTAACATTCCCAAAGCATTTGATGCCATCCCCTCTGCGGTCTTGCTCTGTGATGAGCAGTGCTTGTGTCCACGCACATGGGACTGACTGATGGCCTAAGAGCGGACATAGGCTCCATTTGGTTGAATTTCCCTTCTCTCTTCTTAATCACATAGTTTCCCTATCTATGCCCACCAGTTGGAGGACCTCTAGCATCCTTTCATGGGGATTCCAAGCTTTGGGAAAACACAAAGAAACCAGAAAATACCTGCTTGTAAGAGAGATCCAACCACAAAGACTTCGGGAACTTTTATAGATTTTTCCTTCTGGGCTTCATGCTGGAGTTCAATTGAACAGGACTTGAGGTGAAACCCAGGAGTCTGTATTTGCAGGACATGCTAGGAATTTCCAATGAAGGCATCACTGATACAGATGAAGAATTTTGTTTTATGGAAGAAAACTATGAGATCATGATGAAGGTTAAATGACTTGGCAAAGATGTAGCTGATGATGGAGATGACCAGAGGATCCAGGTTTTTTTAAAATCACTTTTTATAAATATAATTATTATTTTATTAGGTAGAAGGGTGAAAAGTAACTTTTGCCTTTCATCTCTCAACTTTCCATTTTTGTCCCCAAGAACTAATCACAAATTGTATTTCTTAGATATTCTTTCAGACAATTTACATATAAATAGAGAAAATGCACACATATTTCCCTATTTTGTACATATGATCTTATACATAAGTTGTTGTTTTTTCCACTCAAAATATCTTCAAATTTTCACTTATGGTTCTATTTCATTTTCTACATAGTTCCTCTTTTAAGGAATTAAAGCATTTGATAAAATAAATTTTGCTCCTCTAACTGATGTTTTCCCAATATAGACTGGCTTTTAAATATAGTTTTACTTGTATTTGTTATCAATGAAATATCTTTTTCTAAGGCTGCCTGTTCAGGTTTTGTTTCCTCAATTTTTAGCTTTCTATTTTGGATTAATTTTATTTTTTAGATTTTTCATGAAAGGAATTGAACCTAGGGCTTCATGCACGTTGGGCAAATGCTCTACCACTGAGCCACATCCCCAGCACTGGAGCTCATTTTAGCTTTATAGAAAAGTTTCAACAATAATACAGAACTTCCATATATATATTTCACCTAATGTTAATATCTTAAATATTTATAATTCATTGATTAAGGCCAGAAAATTAACATCAGGGCAAAACTTTGAGCTACAAGACAGAGCATTTTCAATTTTTACCAGTTTTTCCACTTTTTCTGTTTTCTGTCCCAGGATTTTATTCTGTATCTCACGTGGCATTTAGTTGTAATTTTTCTTTATTCTCCTCCAATTTAGAACAATTTCTGTTATTCCACTTGTCTTTCATGATTTTGACGTTTTGAAGTGTACTGGTCAGTCATTTGGTAGAATTTTCCTCCATTTGGGCTTGCCTGGTGTTCTCTTGTGTTTGGAGTAAAAGTTATTCATTTTTGGCAACAACAAAAAAAACCCACAGAAATGATACTGTCTTCAAAGTGCATTTCATTAAGAGGCTCATGATGTTGACTTGTCTTGCTTTTGGTATCTTGCTTCTGGCTTCTTGATCACTTGGGTTAAAAAGATGGTGTCTGCTGGGTTTACACCCTGTAAACTTACCACCTTACTTTTTATAGTTTATAAATATCTTGAAAAGAGAGACTGTGATACCAGGTGAATTCTGTTGGTCTTCAAAATTTTGCCAATGGAATTTAATGCTCATTGGTTTTGCCAAGTTTTTTTTTTTTTTTTTTTTTTTTAGCAGATTCGCCTTCAGGGTGAAATATATCCCAATAACCCATTTCTCAGGCTATATTTAATATACTTTATTACATAATTTTTAGTGACAGCTATGTGCAAGATACCACAAACTATCTTTTCCTTTGAATGGGGAAATTTACTGAGACTACCTATGAAAAAAATATTAAAAAATGATAGCAAACATGTTTTTAGTGCTTTCTAGAGACACAGTACTGAGCATGATACATTATCTTTGCATTTCAAGATCATAGTAATCCTGTTGGTAATTACTATGAACCCCACGTGACAGGTGAAGAATTTGAAGCACAAAGGAGAAAATTCCATAAATTTACCTGCCACAGGATTGCATGTGAAGGGGAGCCTGACTTCTTTGACCCCAGAGCCTGGTAGCTTTAACCCCAGGCAGATTTTTGTTCTGCCATTTTTTATTGCTTATGGGAGTCAGTGTCGCAGATTTCTTATAAAAAATATTGTTTGCAATTGATTTTAGCAGCATATTATATTGCTATAATAAATATGGTCATAGAAAAACCTTTTCTTTGGCTTCCGAGGAGCCCTCAATATTTCATTTTCTTCTTGTAAATATGGTTTCTGTCTAGTTAATGCTGTGTCCAACTGTGTCAGCTATTTTTGAATATTCTGGCACTTTCTCCTTATTAAATACTGATGCATGCACCTTGAGGATGACATCTGTCAAAACAAAAGTCACCAGTCATTTAATGTCCATGGAATCCTGCTAGATTGGCACAAGTTGGCATACCTGTACGATTCTCGCCATGGGAGGTGTCAAAGAACCCTGTAGAGGACTCTTCTATCACCCAAAGGAGGAAGATACAGAGTTCCCAGGAAGGTATGCTAGTTAGTGCTAGGGTTTGGATAGGGCTTGAGTGTGTCTCCCAAAGTTTCTTGAATTGAAACTTGGTCCTCAGTGGAGCAATGCTGGGAAGTCAACTCTTTTCAAGGTAGGACATAGCAAGAGGTCCTAAGGTCAATTGGGAAGGGAAGGGATTGTGGCACCCCAGCCTCTGTGGCTTCCTGTTTGAAGATTTGCTCTTTCGCTCCCATACATGCTCCCACTATGATGCCATGAGGTCTTCATCAAAGTACTCAGGCCTCCAGAAATGTGAGCTAAAAAAACATTTCTCATTATTAGCTTGCCTCAGGTATTTTGTTATAGTAATGAAAAATAGACTACTCTAGTACATAGTATGTGTAAAATTTTTCTGTAAGTGCCAGGTAATTCAAAATTTTGTAGCTGCCTGGGGATACAGCTTGCTCATAGGTCAATTTCCTAGCAAGATTGAGGCCTTTGGTTCAATTCCTCAGCATCACAAAAAAACCACAAAAACACAAAATCCCCAAACCATGGCTTTAACAAGAAAGGAGATTATTTTCCACCTACAAATGGTGCCCAGGGTGAATGAATTAGCAATGATGTGGTAGCTCTTCTCCATAGACTTTTCAGACATAGGCTCCTTCTAGGATTCTGCTATCCTGTCTCTAATTTGCAGCCTTTGTCTTCATGATGTAGGAGGCCAGGGTCTATATTCTAGGTAGCAGATTAAAAAAGAAGATAGCAAGGGGTTCACATCAGCCATTTCTTAGGGGAAGTTCTTACATCCTTTTTTTATTTAAAACTTTTTTGAGGTATAGTTGATATACAAAGAGATACCCATGTTAATGGAGTACCATCTGATGAGCTTGGACATGTGCAGACACCATGATTCCATCAACACAATTAAAGCCACAGATATAGTCAACACTCCCCAAAGATTTCTTGTGGACCTCTCCTCTATTTTTTATGGTCAGAACACAATGTGAGACCTTCTCTCTTAGCAAACAATATCATATTATTAACTGTAGTCATTGTGTCATAAGCAGATGTTTAGAACTTACTCTTCTAGAAAAATGTGCTTATTATTAGAACATGCCTTTGACTTTATCTTTTTAGTAACAGAATCATAACTGAAGGTACATAGAGTCATAGATTCTCTATTAGGGGTGTTCAGCTAAACATTCTATTGCTATTAAAGAAGAGGGAGATGTGTAATGTGGGGTATGGGAAGGAAGACAGGGGAAATACCATCTACTGAACACTGAATATGGTACGGTATGCACCGCACCAATGCTTTTTTAAAACTCTACCTCTGCACGTGAGTCCCATGAAAAGCTGTATTGGGTTCATTTTACATAAGATGTGATTGATGCTCCAAAAGAACGTGTTTCTTGTCCCAGATCTTGTGGTGTAGATGGAGCAGTTGGGATTTGAAGGCAGGTCTGGTTGCCCCATCAGATGTGTTTTTCCTTCTAAGCCACTCTGGAGGAGACACCGAGACTCAGATCAGAAGAGCGAGGGGAAATTTGTCATTAGCACACTCTTCAAAAGAGCCTCATCCTCAAGGCAGAGTGTGTTCAGTGAAGGAAAAATGGACAAGCTGGATTTACCAATCTTGTGAAGGTGTAAGAGGGAGCAGATGAAATAGAAAGTTGAACAGTTGGCAAATTACTGGCTTATGACATTTTTGGACATAGATTCATATTTTTAAAAAGTTTGGTAAAATATGAAGGTCAAAAGATATCCTGGACTTTTTATTCCATGTTAGTTTTGACCAATAAGGACCTAGTGATGTAATAGTTAATAGAACTTTTGGAGAAAATAGTCATATTATTGGCAGGTTCACAACTGAAAGGAAGAGAAATCTGACTATAGGGACAGGAGTTGCTGGTTTGTAAAAAATTACATGTTTACATACTTGAAAGGTTTTGCTTGAAAAAAATCAAGCTTTTATTCATTAAAGTTTCTGATATTCAGAGAGCATGGTCTATGATGGAGGACACAGATTCTAAATCAATGCATTGCATTTGTTGGTTGCAAATTTTCTGTTTTTTAACAATTATCCTTCAATTTTAATTTTTTAAAAACTATTAGATTATTTTTATCTTTCTTACTGTAAAGAAGAAATATTATGCATATTGGATAAATATGCATAATAAAATTTCCATTTCAACTAGGCTAAATTGTATGGGGTAGTGCCATTAAGTCCAATCACAATACTGACTGATTATCATGACTATTTATTTCCAGTTCATCATCCCAAACAGAAACTCTGAACCCTCTAAACCATAACTTATACCCCTCCCCAAATTCTGAACACCTCTACATTTTCTTTTGTAGGTTTGCCTATTCTAGTTTCCTCACTGAAGTACAGTTATACAGTATTTGTCTTTTGTGTCTGTCTCATTTCATTTACAAATATGTTTTCAAGGTTCATCCATGTTGTAACATGTATCAAAATTTCATTCTTTGTTGTGAGTAATGTTCTGCCATATGCATTTTCTATGTTTTGTTTATCCATGCACTGACTCTTGGGTGTGTTCCACTCCTCGGTGGAATAACAGCAGTAGTAATGTTGTGGAAAATTAAATATTATGAATAATGCCACCCTGAACAATGCTATACCAATTATATACTTTCTTTTAATTCTTTTGAGTATATACCTAGGAATGAATAATCTTAATATCCTGACTATATACTAAGAAGTGAAACTGTTGGATCATATCATTGTATATTTAAAATTTTGAGGAATTTCCTAATTGTTTCCTTATAGTGGCTGCATTTTTTTATAGTCCTACAATTAATGTGCAAGGGTCCTCATTTCTCCACAACTTCATACATACTGGTTATTTTCAGTTCTATTTTTTTCCTTAGCAACTGTCCTAGTGGACATGGAATGAAGTCTTACTGTTGTTTTGCTGTGCATTTCCCTTATAAGACTCAGTATCTTTTCATGTACTTGTTATCATTTGTTAGGGTTTAGATGTGAGGCATCCCCTAATAGCTCATGTGTGAGGCAAAGCTAGAAATTTCAGAGGTGAAATGATTGGGTTGTAAGAGCCTGAACCTCAGCAGTGCAGTAATCCACTTGAATGGATTAACTGGGTGGTCACTGTAGGCAGGTGGGGGGAAATTGGAGGAGGGGGTCACTAGAGGCAATCCTTTGGGGTTTATATTTTGTCCCTGGTGAGCAGAGCTCTCTCTGGTTCCTGGTGCTACATCTTGAATTGTTTTCCTTGGCCACACCCTCCTTTCAAGTTCTCACTATGGGCCTAGAGCAATGGCATAGGCCATCTGTGGACTGAGACCTCTGAAACCATGAGTGCCAAATAGACTTTTCCTCCTAAAATTGTTCCTTTTAGGTCTTTTGGGCACAGTAACAAAAGAGCTGACTAAAACACCATTTATATATCTTCATGGTGTAGTGTCTAATTAAGTTCTTTGTCCATTAAAAATTGTTCTTGTCGAGTTGTCCAGTGTTCACCTTTTTTTGTGTTAACTGCTCCTCATTAACCGAGTATCCTGCCAGGACACTATATGTCTGATCACCTTCATTATTGGAGAGCTTAGGGTCCTGGATAACCTTTCACTGGCTGTAGTATATTCTGTGCCACCCAAGCTGCATTTCCCCAGGCCTGACCACACTGCTGATTGTAGTTGACTTCCATCTGTTTGACAGCTCTCTGGTACACAGGGCATTCTGCAAGTGTTTGGGAATTAACTCTTTACCCCATTAATTCTCAACCAATGACCAATGGGTATAAGTGTAAAATTAATTAACTGGGGGTGGGATAACTTTGAGGCACGAATTCTATGCTGGCTTCCAGAGTTCCTGCAGGTTTATGCTCTACTGACACTTAGTTGAAACTCACTTAATAATGCACCATATGACACCCTCCTTGGCTTATTCCTTCATATACCTGGTATTTCCTACTATCTTCTCCCAAACAAATAGCTTGCATTTACATCTCTATCTCATGGTGAACTTCTGGGGACTCTGAGCTAAGACAGAAGCACAGACCATGTGCGAATAAGTAGATGGCACCATACTGGGTAGAGTGAAGGGATCTCATAGCTTTCCTGCCATTACTGTCCTTACCCAGGATCTTCTTCCTGTAGTCTCCCAGGGTAACTCCTGGAGTGTGGTGGGGCAGATGGGAAGCAGGTTAGCAATGGACAATTGAACAGCGACTGTGACTCTCAATTATCTAACAAAGTCATCTACTCTTTCTTTCTATGGGAAGCTTGAGATTGGTACATGGACTTTAGTTTCTTTGTCCTTTTCCATTCATTATCCCTTGGTTAGATCAGAGAGTGGTTTGATATGAAAGACTGAGCAGCATCTTAAAACAAGATGTTCTTCCAAAATTTCAAGTGATAGATAAATACTACCCCATGGCTAAGAAGTTTGTAGGCAGTTTGTTACTTGATCTTTGGTACTATGATTTCTTTCTCAAAGATGAGAAAAACTGAAATGTGGAGTGATATTTGAAACACAATAAGAAAAAAAAACCTTTCATTTTTCTTACATTCAAGTTTTTGTTTCTATAATTCAAATGTCACTTCAATCAGTGAATGGGACAAAGAAAAAAGGTCCCCTTATCAGAATTGCATCTGTAATAAAAGTAGAAGGACAAACTAATATGCTAGTTAAAAGACTCAGGTTTCAAATATCTCAACATTTTTAATTTAGGCCCCCAAAATTATAGCACGCGTATAGGATGTGGGAGCCCTGGCTAGACAGAAGTGGACCACAAATTTTATATGAGCCAGCAGTGTGATGTGGTAACTGTCTTGTGATGTCCAGCCTCATTTAAAGAAGGGATCTCTTCAGAGGATGGGTGAACTACTTGGTCAGATCATATGTGTTCACTGGAAAGATCAAAACTTAATCTCTAGGATATTTAAAGAACTCAAAAAACTTAACACTAAAAAAAACCCCAAATAACTCAACCAATAAATGGGCTAAGGAACTGAACAGACATCTCCAGCAATTAGAGTCAAAACTATGCAAATATTTCATTCCCTGTCAGAATGGCAATTGTTAAGAATACAGGCAACAATAAATGTTGGTAACGATGTGGGGGAAAAGGTACACTCATACATTGCTGGTGCAACCACTAAGGAAAGCAGTATGGAGATTCCTCAGAAAACTTGGAATGAAACCACCATTTGACCAGCTATTCCACTCCTTGGTTTACACCCAAAGGATTTAAAATCAGCATACTACAGTAGTACAGCCACATCAATGTTTATAGCAGCTCAATTCACAATAGCTAAACTATAGAACCAACCTAGATGTCCTTCAATAGATGAATGGATAAATAAAATGTGGCATATATACTCAACAGAATATTACTCAGCTGTAAAAAAGAGAAAAAATACAGCATTTGCCAGTAAAGGGATGGAGGTAAAAAATATCATGCTGAGCAAAATAAGCCAATCCCCCAAAAACAAAGGTCAAGTGTTTTCTCTAATATGGGGATGCTAATTCACAATAAGGGGTGGGCACTATAGAAGAATAGCGTTACCTTAGATTAGGTAGAGGGAAGTGAAGGGAGGGGGAGGGGAGGGGATGAAGGGATAGGAAAGACAGTAGAATGAAACAGACATTATTACTTTATGTATATATGTGACTGCATGACCAGTGTGATTCTGCAACATGTACACTCAGAAACATGAGAAATTATGTCCCTTCTATGTATGATATATCAAAGTGTTTACATGCATGCTAATCCCATGTATACTAATTAAACAAGTAAAAATTAATAATAAAAAATACTTGAGAGGTGTTGCTTAAGTAGGAAGCCAGTAGAGGGTTTTCAGAATGGTAAAATGTCCTGAGATACAAAACACTTGAGGGTGATAGTGTTTATCCGCCTGGGTCTGGAAGATACAGCGCCACCATAAGCTTCAGAATCTAATAGATCTTAAATCTCAGTCCCTCCACTCTGTAGCTTTGTGAACAATGCAAGACAATTCATGGACTTCAGTGCCCTTTTCTTTAAAGGGAGGGATACTAACTTATACCCTCATCCTAAACATCGTAAAGGCTCCAATGAGAGACCAAATACGAAATATCTAATATCAACTGTGTAATAAATATTAGTTTTCATTCTTTTTATATTTTGAGGATTTTCATGCAAGAAATTTTCTCCCTCATGACCTACCTGAAGGTAGAAGGACTGATGGGTACTAGTAAAAGGGTAGAATGTTTAAATTTGGTATTAGAACTATCCTTTTAATAATTCAATTTTCTTAGAAAATGCAAAGGTCTCAAAAATATGCTCTCTTCCCAGAACTTATTTAGCTAATACTGTTCATGACAGGTATCTCAAGCAAAATATGATCACCACAGATCTTGAGTGATCTACCTTGTCTACAAACCTGATCATCTCCTGCTTTCCACATACCAGAGGATTGTACCACCAACTGCACAGGTGCTGAAACCAAGAATCCTGGAGTTGTATGATATTCTGTCTCTTCCTCTTCTCTACTCACCCCATGCCACGTGTTCAATATAGCCAGGGTTGTCAACCCTTACCCCATATATGCTGCCAATCCATCCACTTATCTCAATCTAAACTATCAAAATCTTTGTCTGATACACAGCTGTTTAAAATTGCCTTATAGCGTCCCATTGTTCAGAGATCAGAGCCCACAATTCTCACCACAGCCTACAAAGCCCGGGGCCCATCATTCCAAACTTGTTATCCAGCATCTTCACCCCAGCCCACCTACCTCTGGTCACTGTTTCCTTATTTCACTAGGCCATTCTGACACCCACCTTAGGCCCTTCATCTCTCCTGTTCCTTGTGCTTGGACACTATTGTCCCTGAGCCCCAGTGCCATCTTTTTACCCAAGGCTGCCCTTGAGCACTTAATCTTCAGCCAGTGTCTAACCACCCTAACAATGTAGTTCAATGCTTTCAAATGAACTCGGCACTATCTTACCATTTTACTCTTTATTAACGTATTACCCTCACCGATGGAGCAACTTAAAATATGTATTTAATACATAGATGCCTGAACAATGGGACTAAACTCCTCAAAAAATAAGGGGGTCCCTTATCCATGAAAACATACACGTTCTTTTACCAGATGTGATGGAAAAGATTCTCGTGCTGGCCGGCTATCCACTGGATGGTCACTTGGATGTCTCTCAATCCATAGATTCTATGAAATTATTGACCATTTCCATTCTCAGGTTAAAAGTCATGTTAAGTGTGAAGAAACCAATGATTTGCTTTGCAAGTTTTTTTTGAAGAGAACAAGGGAAAAGGAGGAAGAGTAGAAGGAGGGAAGAAAAGGCTAACACAAGTGTTAGTTTGGAAATGGATGCACTAAGACACAAAGCCATTAATTAGTTATTTTTAATGAGTTTTTTTTTTATTTGCTGGACCTGAGATAGATATCCTATACTTAGAAGCATCCACAGATATGGATATTCTCCCACACATAAGCTTCTACTCTGTGCAATTTTCTCACCGTGTTTGTGTCAAATGTTGAAATTTGTACTTTTCTATAAAAATAAAAAAAAAAGCAGAGATTCATTCTCTTCCATGGACTTCATCTGTTCCTTGTTTCAACTGTATAAATATTATTTACATGTCATGGGTTTCTGACCCCTACTGGTGGAGACCAAATCGATTACCCATGAGTCGCTCAATTTGCAATCATTTAAAATTCCAGACTGTCTCTGGCTCAGAAAAAAAAAGAACAATGGAAACTTGTCACAGTCGTCTCTCTTGGTTTATTTCTTTTCTCTCGTTTTTCTTTTTTTATTTTCTCTTGCCTTCCCCACCAGTTTCTCCCTTCCCTTTCTCCACGTCCCAGGAGTCACTGAGGGAAACTCAGATCTTCTTTCACCAGCCAGCTCTTTTTTTGGGTCACTACATTGAAATATCACATCTTTCCAAGAATGCTTCAAATTGACTCCATCAGTCAGTCTGAGTCTAGTGAACGCAGGTGGACCAGTCTCGAAGGAGGCAGACGGGGGTCCAAGGGAAGTGACAGTCCTGCGCGCCACATGTGGTTTCTCTACCGAGTGGCAACATCTCTCACCCACTATCCCAGCACTACTCTTGGGGCAACTGATCTGTCTTTAATCTACTCTGACCACAGAGCAAATGTTTTGAATAAAATCCCTGCAAGAGTGAGTCACTACTCTTCTGGCTTTTATATGACATACCGAGGAGTGATGGTTTACTTTGCCTGAGTAACAAAATTAATATAAGAGAAACATTTTTGTTATGTGGTATCTTAAAAATTTTTTTTCTTTTTCTTTTCTTTTCTTTTCTTTTTTTTTTTTTACAAAAAGAAAGAAGAGACATATGGGCCTTAGCAGTGAAATTTGGTTGTAAAAGTTCCACTTGACACAAGGAAACTAATGAAAAAAAAATGTAGTAAATTTTCTTGGCAGACAAGGGCAAAGGAAAAAAAAATGCACAGGAAGAAGTAGGAAAAGAACATTTTCACTAAACTGCTGCAGCGACTGTATTAAGGCCACTTATCTAAGATCCCCATCTCTAAGATCTTAATGTTTGCTGTTATTTTAAGTGAGACAGATGAAAGCATTTCTAAATCTAGAAGGTGGTGTCTGGCAGAATGTGCATGTCGACGAAGGAAGGTGTCGGTATTTTTGTGTCTTTTCTGGGAGGCTGGTTCAGGGGGTACACCTGGACAGGCAGTGCCTCCTCTGGCTGCATAGATGGGGAGTCCATGATACATGCAAGTTTCTACATGCAATGTGGAATCAGCTCAGTTTGGGTGAGTTCTGTAGCCCAAGCCAGTGTTCTACATCTAATGAAAGAGGCGTGGTCAGCAGCATTCTGAATCCAGCAGTCCTCTGCTGTTGTAGTCATATCCCTCTATTCTACTCTAGAAATAGAGTAATACCCTGATGCTTCAGAATAGCCAAGTACCGTGAGGATCTCAGCCATCACTCAGGAGTGAACCCTTGGTGATGTGTGCAGTGGAGCTGATGTGGCAGTTTGAATATTCCCTGAATTGAATGGGATTCCAACAGGAAAGGCGGTGGCTTTGGGCCTATTGTGTCTTTATCCAAGAAAGGCAGAACCTATAAAAGCAGAGATACTCTCACCTGGTGTGGTGAAAATTGTAAGAAAAGAGGGTCTTCTAGGGACATGGCAGACCCAGGTAGGGGCAGAGAGCAGAGATGCCTATGTGCAAGAAAGCAGAGGTTTAGAGTGAGCTCTACATCTGCAGCTATGGGTGGGCTGCACTTCTTCCTGTTATCTTGAGCAGACTGTCTTTCCTCTTGGAGATGCATTCCCTACATCTCAGAATGGGGCTCATCATTACTCCACACAGTGAGATGACAAATCATGTATGCCCAAGTGCTGGCATACTTCTGGCATATAATTCAATTCATTATTCAGTAGCTGTTGCTCTATTTTATAAAACACTTCTAAAGACTTCTTTCAAGTATTCTTTGTCTTTCTTCTAATATCAATGAGAAACTTTTCCTTCTTCCACTCGGAGTTCAGGGTGTGATGGTCTTTAGGGGATCCCTCCATACTTGGTTCTTGAAACAAATGAAATTTTACTCTACAAATTCAGAGGAAAACATTGTATTATCTTTATAAGATTTCAGTTAAGTTTGACTCTTTTCTAAGTAATTAGCTTAGCAGGGACTTAGAATCTCAGTCACAATTGGGGTTCCTGAAAGAAATTCCTGGCATCTTTCACAAGTGCAGAATAGTGAGGGGCTGACCCTGGTGTGGGCTTGTGGCAGAGCTCAGTGGCTTTTCTGCCAATTTGGACATTGGCCTCTGCCAAGATGGGGATCTCCAGTGTTTGGAGTCCAGTGGTCCTAGGTATCCACTCTGTCCACCGATATCTGGTCATTTTCAAGAAAGTTGAAAATAAACAGGTTTAGGTTCCTATAATTTATAGGATTCAAAAAGCTCTGTAATATCTCTGGATTTGGGAAGCTATATTCTTCCTTTTTTTCTTTACTCTTAATAATACTTCATTTCATCCACTGCCCTCCTCATATTTTTTTGCCTCATGAGAAGAATACCTTTAATGATTTATTCCAAAAATTTAGTACTTTGAAAACACAATCAGGAGAGTGAAGTTGGGAAAGTTCAGAATTTGCCCTGTCACACAAACTCTATCCAAAAAGAAAACATGAAAGTTTGCCTTTTTTTGTAGAAAGAAATACAGAATAAACATACTCTTTTATTATGGTAAATTAACTTGCCATATGCCATTTTTGAGAGTGAGTAAAAAGGACATTTTGGAAGTGTTGTTTTCAATGTACTTTTCACAAATTTAAAATGGGTAGACACATTCCTTGCTTGGGATTGATAATGTGCAGTTGGAGAAAGGAGCTCAGTCTTAGATTTCTTTTAGTAAACTTTTTATTTTGCAGAAACTCTGGAGGCAGCATAAAGTGTTCCCAAACACCACACACACCACTTTGGCTCATTATTAACACCTTACCTTTATGTACATTTTCCACAACCAATGAACAAATAAATTGATATATTATTATCAACTAAAGCAGAAGCATTTATCCAGATTCCCCTCATTTTAACCCAACGTCCTTCTTGGGATCCTACCTGGGATGCCACATTACCTGTGGTTGTCATGTCTCTTCAGGTTCTTCTTGATTGTGACAATTTCTCAGACTGTTCTTGTTTTTTTGATAGCCTTAGAAGTTTTGAGGAATTATGGTTGGGCATATTGTAGGATGCCTCCTGTACTGTATTTTTTAAAAATGATTTTCTTATAGTTATCCAGAGGTTCTAGGATCTGGGGGAGGAAGACCACAGAGGTATTGGGCTGTTCTCACCAAATCCTATGGAGGGCACATGCTATCAGCATGATGTATCCTTGCTGCAGCTAACCTTGATTACCTGGATGAGATGATGTTTATCAGACTCCTAAACTATAATGTTATGCTCTTCCCCTGGTCACCATCCTGTGCTCTTAGCAAGAAAGTCAACATCCATAGTTCACACTTACGGAGTAGGGAATTAGGTACTATCTCCTTCAGGGGGAGAATATCTTCATAAAGTGTTTGAAATTCTTCTGCATGGAAGATTTGTCTAATACCTTATCTACTTATTTATTTGTTGTGATTTGTAATTAGAAATGTTTTCTTGATCTTATTCCCATTTTTTTTTTTGCCCAGAGCTCCTAACACCCTGGGAAACTCATGAGTGGTAGGTATCTTCTGTGTCCTAATGAGATGACTGATGGCTGGGGGTTCCTGGGGAGCCACAGGGTGGACATTGTTTGCCTGTAGAGACAACAAAGCAATGAGAGGTTTGGAGTTTTCAACCCCATCCTGTGACCTTCAAGGTAGGAAGAGGACTGATGGCCGAGTTGATCACCAATGGTCAATAATTTAATTAATCATGACTGCAAAATGAATCCTCCATAAAACCCTAAGAGGATGTCACTCAGGGAGCTCACAAGTCAGTGGACACAAGAGGCGCTGGGAGAGCTGTATGTTTGAGAGGGCTCTGCTACTCCATGATCCTTCCTCCATACCACTCTTCCATGTCTCCCTCCTTGAGTTTTATTCTTTGCAGTCAACTGGAAATCCAGGAGGGAAGAGGCTTTTCTGAACTTGGCGAGCCATGCTGGAGGATGACTCTGCCTGAGGAAGAGTCATGCTTGTTTCTTATTTGTTGTCCAATCGGACAGAAGTTTGAGTAATGAGGGGACCCACCACTTGTGGTTGGTGTCTGAAGTCAGAGGCCATCATAGAGGACTGAGTCCTTAACCCCAGGGACTAAGTTAACTCCAGGTTGTGTCCAGATGGAACTGAATTGAAGGACACCCAAATGGCATACTCAGAGACTGAAGAATTGCTTGGTGTGGGAAAAAAACACACTTGTTGTCAAAATTCTTGTAAATAGAAGAAAATGTTTTTCCTCCTTATATTTGTTCATTCATTCATTCATTGATGTGTTTGTATCATTTTGGACTCATGGCTACTTATTTTACATATTGGGGTATAATCCTATGTGTGTGTGTGTGTGTGTGTGTGTGTGTGTGTGTGTGTGTATAGGATATATATATATATAATATTGAACTGGGGGACACTCAACCACTGAGCCACATCCCCAGGTTTTTTTCTTTTTCATTTAGAGATAGGGTCTCACTGAGTTGCTCAGGGCCTCACTGTTGCTAAGGCTGGCTTTGAACTCTTTTTTTTTTTTATTGTTGGTCGTTCAAAACATTACATAGTTCTTGACATATCATATTTCACACTTTGATTCAAGTGGGTTATGAACTCCCATTTTTACCCCGTATACAGATTGCTGTATCACATCAGTTACACTTCCATTGATTTACATATTGCCATTCTAGTGTCTGATGTATTCTACTGTTTATCCTATTCTCTACTATCCCCCCTCCACTCCCCTCCCCTCCCCTCCCCATTTCTCTCTCTACCCCCTCTACTGTAAACCATTTCTTCCACTTGTATTATTCTTCTCTTACCCCTCATTTCCTCTTATATGTAATTTTGTAAAACCCTGAGGATCACCTTCCATTTCCATGCGATTTCCCTTCTCACTCCCTTTCCCTCCCACCTCTCATCCCTGTTTAATGTTAATCTTCTTCTCAAGCTCTTTGTCCCTACCCTGTCCTTGGTTACTCCCCTTATATCAAAGCAGTCATTTGGCATTTGTTTTTTAAGGATTGGCTAGCTTCACTTAGCATAATCTGCTCTAATGCCATCCATTTCCCTCCAAATTCTATGATTTTGTCATTTTTTAATGCAGAGTAATACTCCATTGTGTATAAATGCCACATTTTTTTTATCCATTCATCTATTGAAGGGCATCTAGGTTGTTTCCACAATCTTGCTATCATGAATTGTGCTGCTATGAACATCGATGTAGAAGTGTCCCTGTAGCATGCTCTTATTAGGTCTTTAGGGAATAGACCGAGAAGGGGAATAGCTGGGTCAAATGGTGGTTCCATTCCCAGCTTTCCAAGAAATCTCCATACTGCTTTCCAAATTGGCTGCACCAATTTGCAGTCCCACCAACAATGAACAAGTGTGCCCTTTTCCCCGCATCCTCTCCAGCACTTGTTGTTGTTGGACTTCATAATGGCTGCCAATCTTACTGGAGTGAGATGGTATCTTAGGGTGGTTTTAATTTGCATTTCTCTGACTGCTAGCGATGGTGAGCATTTTTCCATGTACTTTCTGATTGATTGTATGTCCTCCTCTGAGAAGTGTCTGTTCAGGTCCTTGGCCCATTTGTTGATTGGGTTATTTGTTATCTTATTGTCTAATTTTTTGAGTTCTTTGTATACTCTGGATATTAGGGCTCTACCTGAAGTGTGAGGAGTAAAGATTTGTTCCCATGATGTAGGCTCCCTATTTACCTCTCTTATTGTTTCTTTTGCTGAGAAAAAACTTTTTAGTTTGAGTAAGTCCCATTTGTTGATTCTAGATGTTAACTCTTGTGCTATGGGTGTCCTATTGAGGAATTTGGAGCCCGACCCCACAGTATGTAGATCATAGCCAACTTTTTCTTCTATCAGATGCCATGTCTCTGATTTAATATCAAGCTCCTTGATCCATTTTGAGTTAACTTTTGTGCATGGCGAGAGAAAGGGATTCAGTTTCATTTTGTTGCATGTGGATTTCCAGTTTTCCCAGCACCATTTGTTGAAGATGCTATCCTTCCTCCATTTCATGCTTTTAGCCCCTTTATCAAATGTAAGAAAGTTGTAGTTTTGTGGGTTGGTTACTGTGTCCTCTATTCTGTACCATTGGTCCACCCACCTGTTTTGGTACCAGTACCATGCTGTTTTTGTTACTATTGCTCTGTAGTATAGTTTGAAGTCTGGTATCGCTATACCACCTGATTCACACTTCCTGCTTAGCATTGTTTTTGCTATTCTGGGTCTTTTATACTTCCATATGAATTTCATGATTGTTTTATCTATTTCTACAAGAAATGCCGTTGGGATTTTGATTGGAATTGCATTAAACCTATAGAGAACTTTTAGTAATATCACCATTTTGATGATGTTAGTTCTGCCTATCCATGAACAGGGTATATTTTTCTATCTTCTAAGATCTTCTTCAATTTCTCTCTTTAGGGTTCTGTAGTTTTCATTGTATAAGTCTTTCACCTCTTTTGTTAGGTTGATTCCCAAGTATTTTATTATTTTTGAGGATATTGTGAATGGAGTGGTTGTCCTCATTTCCATTTCAGAGGATTTGTCGCTGATATACAGGAATGCCTTTGATTTATGCGTGTTGATTTTATATCCTGCCACTTTGCTGAATTCATTTATTAGCTCTAATAGTTTCTTTGTAGACACTCCGAGCTCGGTGCACGCTCCGCTGGGAGCAGGCTCAAAGACGCAGTCCCCGCGGGCTCCCCAGCCCTGGGCCAAAACTGTTCCAGGAGTCAGAACCCAGCCGCCCGAGCTCAGCGCAGGCTCCACTTGGAGCTGGCCTCAACATGCAGTCTCCGCAGGTTCCCCAGTCCTGGGCCAAAGCAGCCCCGGGAACCAGATTCCGGCCGCTCAGAGCCCGGCACACGCCTTGCCAGGAGCGAGCCCCTAGGAGTATTCTCCACTGGTTCTCCAGCCCCGAGCCTGAGCAATCTGTCTGTGAGACGCAGGCAAATACCAGCCTGAAATCACCTGTTCCGTAGCTGAATGAGCTGAGATCAGTAGAAAACAGGGATGATTACATCAGCTCTCCAAGATGGCGGCTGCTGTCCTCCTCCGTGGTCTGACCGGTCTGGCTTTGAACTCTTGATCCTCCTGTTTCAGCCTCCCAAGCCACTGGGATTACAGGCATGAGCCACCATGCCTGGCTATAATCCATTATTATGTTATAGACTTTGCCAAAATTGTTCAGTTTTGACATGTAACAAAATTTCCTATGCTTTCTCCTTAATGTCCACACACACACACATTCTTTTATGAAAATGAAATGTATGAATACTTTCAAGATTGATGAATCCTAATTTCTGTAAACACACCTCAGGCCAGGTAATTTTTAGGATGGAGGAAAGTAAACAAACAAGTGTTGCCACATTTAGATTGCACCATGAACTGTGGGTGTTTGAAGTTTGAACTCAACATATCCTCTTAGGATTTTCAAGTAAGTTTATTTACTTTTGGCAATGACCACTTCCTGTTTTTACAAGGAAAAAAAATACTATGAAGGTCTGAAATATCAAATGTCCTTAAAACACAATATTTGGTTGATCGAAGTTGAGAAGTGTAGATCAGATGGATTTGATTTCCTACAAAATACACACAAGTTGTGAAATTAAAGTGTAAAGAACTCAAAGCATAGCCTTGAGTTAGGTAAGGTTTTTTTTTTTTTCCTCACAAAACTTTAAAAAATATTCAAGATATTTAATCATTTCTAAAATCATGCTGGAAACATCATCTAAAGTTCTTATATTGTCTTCTTAACCTTATATTTAACTCCATACTATTTCAAGGTTTCAATAACATTGTGGCTCAGGGGCATCAAAGCTAAACTCCAGGATTAGGTTAATTAAGGCAGAAACTTACCTGTGCTCCATGCTGACCCTGAATGTTAAGTTTTATGTGTAGATTCTTCTGGCTTCTGGTTCTAAAAATAGTGCCAGCCTATCTTCTCCACAGATTACAATTGAAAGTATTTGGAAAAATACAAGAAAATCAGATGATGCTTAAAAGTAAACAAAGCTAAAGGGGCTGTGCAATGGAGCAAAACACGGGAGAAGTGGCTTGGGAGGGAATGTGTGTTTTTTATCGTTTCATTCTTTCGTTCTTCTCTCGTGCATTCTAAACTCCAAGTGTGGCCATGGGACGTGAAAATTCCAATAGGCGTCTCACCCATGTCACCCAAGCCGATGAGAAACGCTGCCCCTGTGGTCTGAATGGTGCGGGGTGTGGGGGGGGCATTTTCTCCACTGATTTTCTTTGGGTCCTTCTTTTCTTCTTGCTTTCCTTCCTCCCATCCTCCCTACTTGTCTTTTTTCTTTTTGTTTTGTTTTTCTCTTTCTCTCTCCCTTCTTTTTTTCCTTTCTTCCTTTCTTTCTTTCTTTCTTTTGCCTTCATTTCTTTCTCTTCTCTTCCCTTCCTCCCACACCCCTCCTCCTTTCCTCTCTTTCTCTCTCTCTCTCTCCCCACTCCCCCATCTCTCTCTCTCTCTGTCCCTTTCTTGCCCTGGCCTCATTCACAGAGGAACATGACGGGGCCAGTGCAGAAGCTAAACTCAAAGGAAGCCCAGTCTTTCAGGCCAGAGCAACCAGAAGAAATAGAAATAACAAAGGAAATAGAAATAACAAAAAAAAAAAAAAAGCAAACGCAAGCTTTGTAGTCATAAAAGAGAATATCTTGACTAAAAAAGCTACTGGAGAGACCCAATGCCAGAGTGGATATGAGAATGAAAAGAATGAGTTTATTTAGATTTAATGAAAGTTATTCAACATGAGAATGGGGAGGAAAAACAAATTAGGAAGGAGACACACAGAGCTTCTGGAACCTTCAGAACAATATCAAAAGCTTTCATATATCATTACATTTTCAGAATGATAGGAAAGAGGTGGAAGGAGAAAAATGTGTGTAAGGTAATTGTGGATCAGAACTTTCCAAATGTGGGGGAGGACCAAAGTTCACAGGAGTTCAGCAAACCCCAAATGCATAAACACGAAGGAATCCAGGCCCAGACACACCATAATAAAAATGCGGAGAAACAAAGACAAGGAAAACATCTCGAAAGGAGTCAGCAAGAATGCCACGTTACGTGTATGACAGAATGTGATCTGAAAGAACAGAAATCCCTGAGACAGTGGGTACAGCGCTCACGTGCTAATAAGAAGACAAGCCCAAACCTTCTGTCCAGGGAAACCAGCCTGTCTTGGTGTGTTTTCTGCTGTGATGGCAGAATACCGCAGGCTGGGGAGCGTGTCAAGACAAGACAGACTTATTTTTCACAGTTCTGGAAGCTGGGAAGTCCAAGGTCAGGGCTGCGTCCCAAGAGGGCAGAAGTATCACAGGGCCAGGAAGCATCTGCACCAGAGAATGGGAGCAGAACTCCATCTTTTTATCAGGACCCACTCTATGAGAGGGCACAAGGGGTGGAGCCTCATAATGTCATCATCTCTTATAAACTCCACCTGGACACTCTGTAATGAATAGCAATTCCATATCAACATGAGTTTGGAGGGGACTTTCACTACAGTGCCTCCTTGAGATATAAGGGCAAAATGAAAACCTCCAATGAGCAACAAATGAGAAACACATCACTTAATAAACATGCTCTGAAATAAATGCTAAAAAAAATTCTTTAGGATGAAGGGAGGCAATAAACGATGAAGAACAAAAGAGGGAAAGCAGGAAATATCTAGGTAAACATCCACAGGATTTTTCTCCTCTTGAGTTGTTTTAGATAGGTATTGCTGTTGAAAAAAAACATAACATCTTCAGATACACTTTTCAGTGTATGTGATACCCTTCATTTGACAAAAGTAACATAAAGGAGGAGGATAAAGGCACCTACATTTTACATGAAATGTTGCAATATTAACTTTAGTTAGACCATGAAGGGTTACATATAGTATATGTTCATACATTTATATTGATATTTAGGAAAACCATTGCACAAACTCATACAAAGAGATATAAAGAAAAAGACACTAGATAAATTGAAATGAAATGTGAATATATTAAAATAACATTTAAAAGTCAGGAAAGAAAAAGAGGGAAAAATTAGCAGGGATAAGAGAAAACAAATAATAAAAGGCCTAACTTCAACCATATCAATAACTGTATGAAATGTAAATGATCTAAATAAATTAATTAGCAGAGATTGTCAAGTTGAATTAAAATTGAAACAGTTTCCAACTATAGGGTGCCTGTAAGTCATCTTTCTTAAATACAAGACACACATTACAGTATTTTCCTAGTAAATGCAGACAGAAAAGCAGAAAGGCCCTGTAGCTCCTGATCAACTGTCAATCATCTTACATCATGTTCATTCAACTCTCCACCCAAATAAAAGCAAAAAACACATTATTTGGGAAAGAGCATTCTTGATTATTGTGATATAATCACCATCTACAGACTGAAAAGAGGTCATCTTAATTAGATCACAGAACAGCTTAATACAAGGCAAACTAGAAAACTTGACACCTTTGAGAAAACAGACAAATTACTAGAAAACTCAAATAATTGTTACTGACTCAGGAAGAAATAGAAAAATATGAACATGCTCAGAACAAGTAAAGTAACTGAATTAGTAATTAAAAATCTTTTCCTGAAGAAAACAACTGACTTCATTCATAAATTTGACCAACGATTTAAGGAACAAATAACATCAACTCTACACAAACTCTTTCAGAAAATAGAGGATAACAAACACTTGTTAACACATTTTGTGAGGTAAACATTATCTTAGTAATAAAACCAGGCATAGATATTTCAAAAAATGAACACTATAGACCAATATCATTCATAAGCATAAATGTAAAAATTCTCAACAAAAGTTTAACAAATTGAATTTAGCAGTATATAAAAAAAGGAAAACAGATCATGATTTATTAGGGATTATTCCAGATATGTGAGGATGGTTCAATATTCAAAATTCATCAATGAAATTCACTAATTGTGAGCTTCTTGGTAATGTTCAACATCTGTTCATGATAACATCTTTCATGCAGACTAGGGATGGAATGGAATGTCCTTAGAAAAGATCATGAGCCTCTAAAAGAAGGCCTCACAGTCTTAACAGTGAGAGGCAGAATGCTTTCCCTTTAAGACTGGGAACAGGGCAAGAGTATTTTTTTGTCACCATTTCTAATCCACATCAGACTGGAGGTCCTAGCCAGTGCACTTATGTAATCCAAAGAAATAAAGGACGTGTAGATTACACGGGGAGAAACCAAATTGTTAACATTTGCCAATGACATCATTGCCTCTGTAGGAAACTCCAAAAGATAGATCTCCAAGTAATAAATAAGTCTAGCAAGGTTGCAGGATACCAAGTTAATATGCAAAAATCAATATGTAATACACTAGCACTGAACATTAAATACTTAGGTATTTCATTTGTACATAACAAATTTTAACTCTTCCTCTAATAAATTTGTCAATTTACTTTTTTTTCCAGAGAATTTACATCCACATGTAACAAGCCAAGCTGGATAAGTGATTGAAAGGACCGGATTAGGAACTGTCTGGGCAGCAATTTCAGCTAAGTCTGTAGAGTAAGGTTCAGAACTGAAAATGTGAACACAGGTGTGAAGAATATCTGTGATTTTTTCAAGAAGAGACATTCAATCTGGTAGTTTAGAAGGTAGATTTCACCAGGCGCAGTGGCGCACGCCTGTCATCCCAGTGACTCACAAGGCTGAGGCAGGAGGATCTAGAGTTCAAAGCCAGCCTTAGCCACAGCAAGGCACTAAACAACTCAGTGAGACCCTGTCTCTAAATAGAATACAAAATAGGGCTGGGGGTGTGGCTCAGTGGTCGAGTGTCCCTGAGTTCGATCCCTGGAACCCAAGGGGGAAGAAAAGTAGAAGGTAGATCTTGAGTCAGGAACACAAACCTAGGAAAACAGTACAACAATGCTACAGACCCCCAAATTGAATTCATGGGAAGAGACTTTCAGGGGTGTTCTGTGCATCCCTGAGTTTCTGCAGAACTTCCTCAGGGTATAATGTGTGTGTGTGTGTGTGTGTGTGTGTGTGTGTGTGGTGGAGGAATTTCTAGTGGGGATCTGCCTACGTTTTCCCTTCCCCCCACCACCTCGCTTACAGACTTGGCTTGGTTTGTATTTTATTGAAGTTTTGTATAAGATTTTTTTTTTCTGGAGAAAACTTTCATGGCTAAAAATAAACATGGATTACTTCATTAAACCAAGATAAGACCAAAGCAATTGACAAAGATCACCATGGCAGGCAGCAGGTAGACAGCAAAATACTTTCCCCAAAGCTGCATTAGGTAGACCCTGAAGAATTTTTCCATGACCTTATCAGGGGTAATTTGGGCTTTGAGGACAGGAACCTCACTTTAGGTCTGGTGGGGAGTTCAGCTGTTGATAGGAAAATTACAGGGAAGTAGTCGACCACGTCATTGAGGCAAGAACACATTTTGTGTTAAATTGGGCCGTAAAGGTCTGAACTCTAACCATGAGGAATATGATCCAGTAAACTATGGGTGGGGAGCAGCTTTTGGTCCCAGGATCTAGGATGGGGCCAGATTTGCAATGTGGTAATGTCCCCATGCAATGCCTCTCAAGGGGTGTTCTTGAAACTTTTCATTTAGCACCTGAGCAAGTCAGTTACAAGGCAGAGCCTGTCCACCTCTACCAACCTACTCCCTCAGGATCCCAGGATGGGATCCAGAGACCTGGGCTGGTTAACAAATTGCATCCTAATGAATCTGAAGCCTTCACTTTGGTGCTCGTTAAACATTCAGCTTTTCAGAACTTTTCTCTAAAGATGCCTGGTGAGATGAAGTTGGGATATTTCTATCCCAGGTCTTTCTTATCACAGAGGATACCAGTGAGAGAGAGTGAGGTAGCAGTCTGAGCCGTAGGATTTCTGGCTCCTATTGAAGAACAATTATAATGTTACAGATAACTAAGACTATAAAAGCTCATGTTCAGATTTTCTTTTTTCATGAGAAACAGATTCAAGAAACTGTCATCATGGACAGTTTCATGAAATTTGGGCAGAAATTATGTGTGACATGAAGTGTGGGTTTTGATGGGGAAGACCAAGGGGCTTCTTGGCATTGTTTGCATAAATATGACTTGATTTGCAAATTAAATCAGATGGCATCAAATACCATGCTTCCATGGACAGAAAAGGGCATATTAACCTCCAGGGGTGCTTCCCTTAGATGTCAGCTCTGCAGGTCATATGTATTGCTATTTAATGAATGTAAGGAAGGACTAGTCCACAAAGGAAGGGCTCCTTAGTTTCCTATGTAAGTGATTGGGACACACAGAGATAAAAATCATTTGCTCTCAGTGGCGCACACCTGTAATCCCAGCAGCTGGAGAAGCTGAGGCAGGAGCATTGTGAGTTCAAAGCCAGCCTCAGCAAAAGTGAGGTGCTAAGCAACTCAGTGAGACCCTGTCTCTAAATAAAATACAAAATAGGGCTGGGGATGTGGCTCAGTAGTTAAGTGCCCCCGAGTTCAATTCCCAGTACCAAAAAAAAAAAAAAGAAAAAAAAAGAGTCATTTGCTGTGACACCTTGAACCAGTACTTCTGGACCTCTACTGTGTATATGAATCATCTGGAGTTCTTGGAAAAACACAGATTCTGATTTAGCAGATAAGAAGTCAGTGATGAGATTCTGCATTTGTATTCACCTCAGGGTAGTGCCAATGCTGCTGGTCCTTTGACTGCACTTAGAATAGCCAAGGGCTAGAATACAGCCGTCCATGCCAACAGGTGGGAGGATGGACTTTATGTTTCAACTCTCTGTTGAGGGCCCCTTTAAGAAAGCATGACAACTCATGGAAGAGTGAAAATGGTCCGTGTACTGCAAATACCACAGACGGCTGCAGAAAATGCACCTCAAAGGATAATGCAATATTATGTAATTTCCCCGTGCTTGGAACTAACCCTTGTGGAGGTGGCCCCTGCTCATAGGGGATTATCAGGCATTGCCTGTAGAGGTGGTTTGAGAAAGTAATATTGGGTTAGGCCACCACCAGCTGTCCTGGGAACACTCTGAATGTTTGAGAGCTAATCCTAAGAACTGTGGTTGAGATCCTAATGCAGGAGATCTTCACCCTCAAACTACCCAAGCATTTTATTTTATTTTATTTTTTTCTGGGAGAGAGAAGGAAGCCAGGCTTTGGTCTGGAGCAAGAAGAGAATAGAAATTTGGAGTTTCTCACTTTTTTTTCAATAACGGAGAGGCTGAAAAACAATGCTTGCTTCCTTCCATGGAACCTGGCTGGATTGGCAGTCTAAAAGCCCTCCTCCATGCAAGGTATGGGGTGAGGGTGGGTATAGGAGAGAAGGCTGTGTGGGTCTGGAGGCCCCCAGTCACCCGGTTTCAATCCTGAAGGAAGAGCATCAAAGAAGTTATGCTCTTCTGATGCAATCAATGAATTTTGAGAATTCTCTTAGAAATGATCGTTATAACAAGTTTGGCATGACCTTGATTTGTCATTATTCTTACTACCCAGCTCCAGGTTTTCTCACTTATTTCTGGGTAGGTAGGATTAGCTTTTTTTTTTTTTTTCTTCTAAAGCTCATTTTCCACTGTGTTCTTTCTGGTGAGTATTGTTGAAGTTTTATTTCTCTTCTCTAGAATGAAAGTGCTTGACTTAAGGCCCTTGGCAGTGAAAGTTAGATGAGTTTTTATTTCAGTAGGACATTGGCTTTTCCATCAAGTTATTAATTCAGATTACGTACCATGAAAAGGAGTACAAAAGCTCCGTGAATTTAATGAGAAAAGAGTCTATATTCACATTTTCTATTATCTACTAATTTTAAGTGCATATGAAATGACACATCTTGGGTTTGGGGATTGTTCTTCTGAAATGGAATTTGAATATTTGGGATGAAAGAACCCAAAGATTAGGAGTCCGAAGTAAGATGACACACGGTAGTTCCTTCACTTAATACAAAAGTTTTCATAACCTTATTCACAATTTTCATTGGAGCATTGTTAAAAAGATTTTTCTCTCTCTCCTTCTATTCTTTTTCTCCCCCTCCCCCTCCCCTCCCCCCTCCCTTCCCCTCCCTTCCCTCCCCCCCTTCCCTCCCTCCCCCCTCCACTTTTCTCCTCCTCCTCATCCTTCTCTCCCCATCCCCACATCTCCCTCATGCCTTCTGCTCCTATGGCAGAAAAGGAAACCAAGACTTCTGAAATTAGAAGCTATAGGTTTGGAGTGATTCAGAGCCACATCTTGGACAGAGATGGGGTGGTGTCATAGGCTTTCATTTAGTTCCTGCCTAGGTGTTTCTGTGACCAGGTACCAATCTCACTGACTTTGAGTGGTGAAGTGGCCTTCAAGCACTCACTGTGGGGAAATTTTACTGGCAGTAGTCTGAGTAGGTTCAGATAAATGTCAGTACTGATGTCTTATCAGTGTCACAGCAGGAAAATGTGATCCTGATGAGTAAGTCATTCAGCTTGTCCAAGGCATCTGTATTGGCCCAGACTGATGGTTAATGGGAGATAAGACACAGTCAGAAGGTGCTGATTCTACTGCTTTGGAATTTTTTGAAACAAATTATGTTTCCAAAGGAAAAAAACAAATGAGCAAATGAACAAACAGTAAACCAAAAACAAGAACAAACCTAGTTGCTTAATACACAAAACCAAAGGAACCTGAGCCCAAGAGGTGAATGTGTACATGGATTATTTTAGTTTAGCTTTAAAGATAGCCTTTCTGTACCAGCATCGTCCAGGGAATGACCCACTGAACTCGTATCCCATGAGCAGACTTCAAGCTTCCCAGGACACTCTGCTAAAGCCTTCCTTTCCAGGACACCCCTGTTAGCTGTGCTTCTTCCTCTGACCTGCAGCTAAAGGTTAAACATCAAACAGGAAGAGTTCTTGTGCATTAGATTGAAAGCTCATTGGAAATATAGGTAAAGAAGGCAGATGTTCTGCAAATGCAGAATTGTGATTAACCTATGGGGGAAAAAATGTTCACTGTATCAATCAGAAACTTGTAAGTGAAAGATAGGATGGTATTCATTTTGAGCCTTTAAAGTGGAAAACAAAAACATGGAAATATACTCAACAATGAGTGGAAATATACCCAACCATGCTAGCTGTTGAAATCAAGCACCCACTTAATGAATGGAGCACTTCTCTAAACATCTGTGGCTCTGAAAATGGTGTAACTTTCTAAAGGCCATTTTGGTAATATAGATCCAGAACTCCCATTCTTCATAGAATTGATCCAGTCTAACATGTAAATATAATCATTTTTTTCCCTGCATTTTTATTCTATTTTGTCCCTTGTCCATCCTTTTTTTTTAAAGAGAGAGTGAGAAGAGAGAGAGAGAGAGAGAGAGAGAGAGAGAGAGAGAGAGAGAGAGAGAGAGAGAGAGAGAATTTTTTAATATTTATTTTTTAGTTATCGGCGGACACAACATCTTTGTATGTGGTGCTGAGGATCGAACCTGGGCCGCATGCACGCCAGGCGAGCGCGCTACCGCTTGAGCCACCTCCCCAGCCCTTGTCCATTCTTTAATTAAAACAGAGGTCATCAATTAATTTTGAGACAGGGTCTCACTAAGCTGCTTAGGGCCTTGCTAAATTGCTGAGGTTGGCTTTGAACTTGTGATCCTCCTGCCTCATCCTCCCAAACTGTTGGGTTACAGGCATATACCACTGTGCCCAGCTAAATAGATCTTTTCTGATCACAAAATCTCTTAATAAAAGAAGTGCTTCAATTTATTCTGCTACAAACCCTAACAGCTTTAAAATGTAAATTGAAGTAAGACTTTTTTTTTAATGTGAATCAAAGTTCATTTAATCAAGAAGAAGCAGTTACTCGATTCTCTATTCTGATACTGTTGGGGCTGAAGACTGCAGGAGGATAGTAGGTGTCTGGCTTTGGAAGGATTATCACTCAGGAAAACGGGAAAACAGGGCTTTTAAATCAGCAACGACTTGACGGCTCTGCGTTTCTTTTCAAGAGGACTGAGACAAATGAAGGCCACCTAGGGAAGAGGTGACTCAATGAGGCCATGAACAGAAGCACGGCTACTTGTTATGATTTTAAAAACAGAGATAATTAGCTATAAAGAGATATTGAGATTGGTGAACTGCTTTTCACTATGGTGTTTCTAAAAACTAGACTGTTTTAGGCGAAATGATCGCAAGATTAAGGCCAGCCTACCTGCAACCTGGTGAGACCCTGTTTCCAGATAAAAAAATTAAAAGGCCAAGGGATGTAGCTCAGTGGTAGAGCACCCTTGGAATTCAATCCCTGGTTCTGCAAACAAGTAAAACCCTTAGGACGCTTCAGTGGATAGATTTGAAAACACACACACATACGCATTACTGAATGTGTTACATATATAATATGCACATATACATATTACTTAAAAAATAAATAAGTGCCTTTGGGAAAACTAACTTTGGGAACTCTATAAAGTAACAAAATAATTCTCGTAACTAATTAACAATAACTAACTGAATGCTTCTGTAATAAGTGCTGTCAAATACTTTTTACTGCATTATATAATATGCACATATACATATTACTTAAAAAATAAATAAGTGCCTTTGGGAAAACTAACTTTGGGAACTCTATAAAGTAACAAAATAATTCTCGTAACTAATTAACAATAACTAACTGAATGCTTCTGTAATAAGTGCTGTCAAATACTTTTTACTGCATTATCTTTTTCCTCTAAAATTTAATCACAGAACATTCCAAACCTGTGCAAAAGGAGACAGATTACCATAGTGAATTGCTCAGAACTCATTTCCTAGCTTCAGCAATTAATTCATGATCAAATTTGTTTTATCCATCTATCTGCTGATTCCCTCCTCAATGTTATTTTGAAAGAAATCTTAGACCTCATATTATTTTATCTATAATATTTTTGTATGCATCTCTCAAAGATGACTAAAAAATAAAGCCACAATGTCATTCTCGTACTTAAAATTAATCATAATAGTTTCCTAGTACTGCCAAATATCTAGTCAGTGTCTAGCTTTCCAAATGTCTCATGAAAGTTAAAAATGTGTGCTTGTACTTTAAATATTTTATAAATTGTTTGAATTGGAACCAAATGACTTGCATAACTTACAGTTGGCTGATATGCCTCTCAAATTAGTTTTAATTGACAACACTTATTACAGAAGCATTCAGTTAGTTATTGTTAATTACCTACTAGAATTATTTTGTTACTTTATAGAGTTCACAAAGTTAGTTTTCCCAAAGCTATTTATTTCCCCTCTCTCTTTCCTTGCGATTTACTTACCAAATAAATTGAGCTGTTTGTCTAGAGCCTAGGTTTTGCAGATTTTACCCCATGTGGCCTTATGTTCTGAGTTTTCTATAAAGTGAGAGCTACATCTGTAAGGCTTGATCATGTAAATCTGACAATTAATTGGTGGTGGCAAGATGACCTGTGGGTGGTTTGAGTTGTTCTTCCAGGGGAGGCTTATTTTCTCTTTCAGTGGTGTTTTGAATGCTGTTATTATCAGCTGCAACACATTCATCCACTAGGTTTGAAAATTGTTGTAGGGTAATTCTAGCAATTCATCTGTTACCCTGCGATACAGCTTGTGTAGGAAAATCAAGATAAACTCTTGCCTTTTTTCCTTGACATTTTAATAGTTTTCAAAACAATGAGTAAGTAAGCCTTCTCCAGTTGTGATCAATTAGTGTGTCTACGTATTTGGGGGTTATTCTGAACTCATAGTTTAGACACACAAACATACTCAATACATTTGTGACACACCCATCCTTAGTATATTTAATCCACTGTTCTTATTGATGGGCATACTATCCCCATCGGTGGGATAAACTCCAGGAAGAAATTACTCAGATAGACTCCTGGGTCCTTTTTAAAGACATCTGTTCTTTTGTAGGGTCCTTTTGGTATGGTAGGAGTCCAGCCTCACCTGTGCATTTCCTATATCATATGTATAAACAGTCTTTTCTACAAGAAGCTCTGATTCTTTTTTGTGGGGGAAAAATATGCAGACACCACAGTCCAGTCTGTAGGGGTCATCATTGCTACTGGGATGACTTGCTCAGTGGACAGTACTAGGAAATAAATAGACGTTTTTAAAGCTTAAAAACCACGAGTTGTATTGATGCTTTCAAATTCAAATGCTTTTTATTTCACCTGCCTTGACAGCACATCTCTATCATCTTTCTCCTACTTCAGGAATCCAGTTCTCTAAAATGCTGGAAATGACAGAGAATCACATAAGAACTCATGTCTTTTCACCCCTGATCGTGTTCACAAGGCTCTGCAACTAGCAGAACAAATTGAACTCCATGTGATGTCAGGGAAGAGTATAGATACGATTTTCTCCATAGTTGTCCTTGACTTCAGCCAGTACAGTATTAGTTTCCCTTTGTGCCAATTTTCCTGCTTGCATGTCACATGCATTGCTTAGTTCCCAGGCCACTATACTACCAACTAGTTATATATTTAGGACTATATGTTTTATTTTATTTTATCACTCTGGGGCATTGCATTAACAATAACTAGGTTTTTATAATTATATACAACATTTACAAAGTTCTAAAGGTGAATATTCAGAATGAGGCAGATTCAAAATCAAAGCTAACTTCTCTCCCTAGTCCATCCATCCCATGCCTTTACTTTGTCTTATGTATATTTTTTTTAATTAGGCTTTTGTTATTTTATTATTTTAAGCAGCAAGCAGAGAGTCTAATATATTCTGGTATCTGTGTGTCTTATGGTATAAATCTGGGTAGAGATGAGTGGTTGTGTACCATAACAGCTTTTCTTCTTCTTGCTTTAAAAAAAATTTTAATGTCATAATCCTCAAAATTGTGCCCTAGTAATATATGGAGATATTCCATGCCCCTTTATAAAACAGCAGTCACCAGTATGTGGATGTGCTATCGATTATTCACTGAACTCCTAGTAGGTAACTGGATTGATTCCAACATTTTGCTGCTAAAAAGAGTCTTGCACGTACAATCTGGTGCATACATGATTTTCTATTGCTGAAGTATGGCTTTGTGAATCACTCTTTCTAGGGGTCAGGTTGTTAGGCAAAATGGTAGATGCGTGTAATTTTGCTGTAAGTTGCCAATTTCTTCCCCATTTTCCATTCGTACCAGCAGCATTAACTTGCTCATGATTTGTTCATTGACTAGTTATACCGTTTGGCTTTTGGCAATTAAATAGGTGAAAATTGGTGGTCAAGAGCCATTTGCGTTTCTCTTCTTGTGAACTTTATTTTTTCTTCGCCTATCCATTTTTCTAATGAGTCCCTAGTGTTATACTTCACTATGCTTAGAAACTCTTCATGTATGAGAGACTGGGAACCTTTATGATAAGAAAAATTGAAAATATCTTCCTCCTTGGTGAATTGTCTTCAGTACACTTCTGTGGTCTTTTCTATACAGACTTTCTGTTTTTATATTTTCAAGTCTATCTAATTTTGTATTGAGACTTGAGTCTAGAAAGTTTCCATTGCCTTCAGGTTGTAAAAGAATTCAATTCTAACGTGGCAGTTTTCAATTTTTACATTTAGAGATCTTATCCATTTTGAATTTGCCCTGGATTGTGATGTAAGAAAAATTTCCCAAGTTATTTTTTTTCACACGGCCATCTAGTTAACCCAAGGATATGATGTGCTGCTTTTATTATATATTAAATCAGTGCCTATAATTGGGTCTATTTCTGGACTTCCAACTATGTTTATTGCTCTATGAAAATTTATGTTCTGCTACTACACTGTTTTAATTTTAGAGTATTCATAATATATTTTAGTATTGGTAGGGCTCTCTACCCTCTCTATCTCATCGTTTTTTTTTCCCCATGGAGTTGTTTACTATTTTTATAAATGAGCTTAATAATCAACTAATAAAATCTAGCTATAAAGAAAACCATAATATTGTTCTTTATTGGAGCTGTGTAAATTTATAAATTAATTTAGAATAAATTATAGTAACATGATTTAAAAAAAAATACTTGTTTTAACCCTAGTTTTAATGGCCAAATTTAAAATGTTAGTGCTAAGATTTTGTTTCATGTAAGATGTGTGCCAATAGGAAAGATATGGTATGACTTGTAGCATAATTGCTTCTGTTTATTAATAGGTCATTTGTAATCGAGTTTTCTGTATCCACGGTTACCTTAATAATTGAGTGGCTTGACAGATCCACTCTGAAACCATAATGGTTGTATTTTCTTTCGTCTTACTGTCTGAATCACATTTCATGGTTTTAGGACCAAGAGGGAATGGGTGTCTAGGTACAGCTTTACAAAAGGAAATCTGCTCCCACTCTTTCTGTATCACCAACAAGGCAATTAACTACAGTGGAAATTAAGAACAACAGGGGAGTGAACGGGGATGGAAAAAGGGAGGAACTGTGGGCTGAAATTGACCAAAGGATTCTATGTATGTATATACATATACTACAGTGGATCATACCCTATGTATATCTATAAAACACTAATTTAAAAAATACTGAAAATAAATATAAGGAAGACTGGTACAGTAGGGGAAGGGGAATAGGGAAGGAGGGAAGGAAAAGGGGAAATACCGGGAAATGAGTTGGAGCAAGTAATATTGCATGCCCGTATGATTATGTCAAAATGAACTCCAATGTTATGCTTAACTACAACGCACTGATAAAAACATTAAAATTTTTAGAATGCTGTAGAAATAACAAAGGGTATGTTTTAGTTTTGTTGCTGTTGCAAACAGTATTCCACCAAGAGCAAAGATTGATCCTTCAGAGCTGGCTCATCACAGTTGAGTGAGCGGCCTGGCTGTGACGGGTCCCCTGTACAATTGCCTTCATCTGAGCCTAATTCCAATGCCATGCATAGACTCAGGGAATCTTGTACTTAAAGTTATTTTCTTAATTATACTTCATTAAACTATCCACTGGGGCTGTTAGTATTTCAGAATAAAGTTAGTGTTCTCAAAGTCTAGAATAAAATAAGTATATCAAAGGTGAAGCAATGTAATAAGCAATAATAGCAAATACTTATTGTTTTCCAGATTCTTCCCAAGTGTTTTCTATTAATAACTCATATAATCCTCATGACAATCTGAAAATTTAGATACTATGTCCTAATGTTATAAACAAGGAAACCAGGACTCAAGTCTCATGGTTAGCCATTGAGATTCGGGCTCTGGCCGTCTGGCCCAGGAGCTTATGGTCTGACCACCACATTCTTCTGTTCTTTGAAAATGTGCACTTAACACCTCACAGGAGCCTGTAAGGCATTGAAGGACACAATGATGACAGGGCAAATATGACCTCTTTGCCCTTGGGAGAAGCGTAGTTGCAAAATTAGAATAGCAAGATGTAGGAGGTGAGAAAACAGTGTTATTGAAAGTGCTTATAAACCATATTAGGGAGACCAGATTATTTTTTCTCCTGGTAATGGGAATCCATGGAAGGGATGGGGATTTTATATATGTCTATAATTATATATATTATATACCTATCCATTACATATTATCTCTCTATATAATATACATTGTATTATTATTATATATTACATTATATATTCTGTATATATACATAGGTCCAAACCAGCGGCACAGAGGAAATTGATGACGTTAGAGAGAACAGTGTCAGAAGCCTGTTGAAGTAGAGTGGATTGGAGTGGGATAAGGGATAGCAAGAGGGACATGGAAATGGTGACGCCAATCAGTTTATTAAAGAGGTTTGGCAATGAAAGAAAGAGGACAGAACAGCAGAAAGAGGGAGCGGAGAGAAAGTGAAGACTCTTTTGTTTGTTTGTTTTTAAGATAGGGCAGTGTGAATGCTACTTGAAGCAGAAAAAGGAAAACAGTAGTAATAAGAGAGTGCGTCATCACCGGTGGGAATCAGTGAGGGAGATTTAACTTTCTATTGTCAAGAGGTCATGGTGAATACATGAAATCGACATCATGGTTTATAAAGAGCCTCTCAACATGCTGATCCCTTTACAGTCATTGTGCACTGAATCTCATAGTAACCTGATGAAGGAGGTATTCTTTTTGTTACTTTATATGTGAAGAAATGGGTTCAGGGAGATTATCTACCTTGCTCAAGCTCCCACAGGGAGTTGGTGTCAGAGCTGGGGTTCTGCGATCTCTTCTCTATATTTGTTGTTGACTTTAGGGATCAGCAGGACTCCTCCAATGGAGAAGGCAGAGATGGGTGTTCCAGGCAGAGATTCCAAAGCGTGAGAGCACATAGGATGGTTCCTAGTGGGCAGCCTGCTGCTCACCATGATTGAAGGGTGAGGTGGGAATGGGAGGTGATATAAAGGCTAACGGGGACTGGTAGAAGGATCTTGTCAGCCTTTCTCAGGAGGAAGCAATAAATGGTCACCTGTAGGTTTTAAGTTGAGGAGAAGAATGATTTTATCTGTGGTTAGACAGAAAAACAATTGTTGGAGAAGGTAAGTCACAGCAGTACAGAGAAGAGGTGGCAATTATCTTAGCTATAGCAGTGGCTGTGGGATGGGGGCCTGAAAGAAATGGAAGAGAGACTTCTAATGTAGGATGGGACTGTGTGTCTAAGTGCTTGGGAAAAGGCGAAGATGCTTGTGAGATCCCATAAGTACACTAGAAGCTGGGAGACAATGGGCTGTCTTTAAGCTTCTCAGATAAAATGATTTTCCACATAGAATTATGTACCTAGTCAATCCATGAATAAAATGTGAATTTAAATATCAAATATTGAACAATTTACTTCCTCCTTATTCACTGGAACTACTAAAGAGTGTGCTTCAGCAAAACAATGGAGTAAGCCAACACAGAGGTCAGAGAATACACCACACAAGGGCAGTGAAAACAATCTCCAGGAAGGTGGCAAAAGGAAGATCCAGGTGTGGGGAACAAAGCCCTGAGTCCAGACAGCAGCTGGTTTCCATTGCCGTTGGAGATTGTAGGATTTCACGGACAGTTTCCAGGATGCCGAAAATGCTAGAACACCTGTAATGGAGGGAGGAATTAGTGCTGATAAAATATTTGTGTGTAAAACTTGATGGATAAAAGACATGCTATGGTCTAGATGTGAGGTAGCCCCCTAAATCTCACTGTGAGACAATGCAAGAAGTTTCAGAGAAAAAATGATTCAGTTGTGAGAGTCTGAACCCAATCAGTGGATTAATCACCCGATGGGATTAATTGAGTGCTAACTCAAAGCAGGTGGTATGTGATTGGAGGAGGTGGGGAATTGGGCGTGGCTTGGGGTATTTGGTAAGGAGAGAGAGAGCCCTCCAGCCCTCACCCGCCCCCGCTGGCTCACTCTCCCCTTCCGGATCATCATGTGAGCCACTTCCCTCTGTCACACTCTTCTGCCTGATGTTCTGCCTCACCTTGAGAACTAAAGAATGAAGCCAGCCTTCTATGGACCAAGTAAGACCTCTGAAACCCTGAGCCCTCAAATAAACTTTGCCTCCTCTCCAATTGTTCTGTAGAACTCGCCTGTGCATCCATCGGGTCCTGGGCTTTTCTTGGTTGGTAAGTTTCGATGGCGTCTTCTGTTTCCTCACTTGATATTGGTCTGTTTAAATTGTGTAAATCTTCCTGACTCATCTGGGCAAGTCATATGACTTAAGAAATGTGTCGGTGCCTTCAATGTTTTCTATTTTATTGGAGTATAAGATTTCAAAATAATTTCTAATTATCCTCTGTATGTCTGTAGAGTCTGTTGTGATTTTACCTTTTTCATCACATGTGTTGGTAATTTGAGTTCTCTCTCTCTCCTTCTCTTTGTTAGTGTGCCTAAGGATCTGCCAATTTATTTTTTTAAAGAACCAACTTTTGTTTTGTCAATTTTTTCAATTGTTTCTTTTGTTTCGATTTCATTGATTTCAGCTCTAATTTTAATTATTTCTTGTCTTCTACTGTGTTTGCTGCTGATTTGTTCTTCCTTTTCTAGGGCTTTCAGATGTAGTGTGAGGTCATTTATTTGTTATTTTTCTTCTTTTAAGGCATGAACTCCATGCAATGAATTTTATTCTTAGTACTGCTATCATAGTGTCCCAGAGATTTTGATATGTTGTATGTATGTTCTAATTTACCTCTAGGAATTTTTTAATCTCCTCCTTGGTGTCTTCTGTAACTCAGTGATTATTCAGTAGCATATTGTTTAGTCTTCAGGTGATAGAGAAATTTATATTTTTTATTTTGTCATTGTTTTCCAATTTCATTCCATTATGATTTGATAAAATGCATGGTAATATCTCTACTTTTTTTGTATTTGCTAAGAGTTGCTTTGTGGCATAGTAATAATAATATCATGACTGAGTAATTTAATAAATTTTGATATTTCCAGGTTGGGAGCTGGCAGGGAGGGCCAGAGGGTATGTGGAGTGGTGGTGGTGGTCTAGGTGATCTAAGAGTTGAGACCTCAGGTTCTGTAGCAGGAGGCCAATAGGTTGCACTCTACAGTTAAAAAATTAAGAAGTGGTAGTGTGTGTGACTGAGATCTTGGGACATCAATACCAAAAGAAACATCCAAGAGAGTAAAAAGTAGCTCCTTAACAGGAGATTAGAACAGGGCCACAGGACTGTGAATTTCAAAATGAGTTCTGTGAAACAGTTTGAGTTTTCAAACGGCATAAATATATGGCACCAGTAAGTTCCACTCCTAAAAGAGAAGGTCAGATGGGAACCAAATGTGGAAGGGGCCATGTTATGTGATGGTCATTGTCAGCCTCTCAATTCATGATCAGTACCAAGAACATCAACAGTCATTTTGTCAAGGGTCTGGAGTAGAATAGTGAGGATTGTAATTGCAACTGCAAATTGTGATGTCTCTATTCAGCAAAGATTGATGGGTTGACAAAACCAAGAAAAACACATATTATTTCCAAATGGAATTCTTATTTAAAGTAAATGACCTTGATGTGTCAACTACTAATTAAGTTGGAACCCCAGGGAGAGCAAGAAAAGCTATTCATTGTGAATACATCTTAACAGTGAAAATATTGTTTAATACATTAACACCTTCAATTTGCCAAAGAAGCACTAATAATGGCCAATTTACTACTCACTTAGAAATCATATGACTGCTAAATTGTCTGAAGAGATCATCTGGAGTTACAAAATGCACTGTTTCCTTTGGAGGGAGGAAGGAAATTATTGGCTGAAATTGTCAATTATGTTCAAATAGTGGTCCCTTGGAATAGACAATGTCATTATTATCTTTGGGATATTGTTGGGGGCATGGATGAGGGGAAGGAAAAAAAGCATTGACCAATATATTTTTTTCAAACCACGAATTTCAAAACATTTTTACATTATCTCAAATTTTATGACTTGAATGAATCCATTTCTTTCTCTTCCTTCTTCTACCACTGATCAAAAAAAATATCATAACATTGAAACTAAACTGGACATGGAAAGCTGTGCATACATGAAAGAGTTTCTGTGCTTTTCAATGTAAAAATTAAGTTCCAACCCAGGAACAAGGCTGAGTTCCCAAGAGCTGCAGTTCTCTCTGGCCTTTCCTGATATCTGAATATGGAAGGTGCAGCTGGACTTTGAGTTCCATACTGGCCAGGATATCTTTTTTTGTCTCTCTTTGCTCCATGCTCTTTTGACTTCTTTTTTATATATCCTTTGGCTTGTAGTTTACATTTTATTTGTTTTCCATTTTAATTTCTTTAGTATTATTTAAATGAATGCCCTGGGAATGGGTGTCTATTTTTAGAGTACAGCTAGGTTTGAAGGATAGGGGGGAAATTCCTTTATTTATTTACTTATTTAGTGATTCTGAGGAGCCAACCCAGGGATTTGCACGTGCTAGGTGAGTGTTCTACCACTGAGCCACATCTCTAACTCTAGATTTATTTTTGATTGAGGCAATAAATGTCTGTGATGAACATTTGGGCCCCATAAGATTTATTATTACAAACTATTCTTTGGTATTTCTTAGAAAATCTTTTTATAAATTAGGATTTACATGGGTGCTAAGTGCAGCAAATGTCCTACCTTGATGTTATCATTCACAAGCAGGGACCAAAAACCAACCATGGATGAGGTTTGTTGGAAGTTGGGCTTTTTGAAAATTGTCCAAAGTATGATTTATTATTGAATTTTGGCATTCTAAAGAACATCCAAATGGGGCATACTGCCATTGTATAACATGGTCCTTTTCTAGTATAAACTCAATGTGGCTCATAAGTGACAAATGTCATGGTTAAATGCTGTGTATCATATACTCTGAGTCACACTAAGTTCTAAGATGGCCTGCAATTGAATTACTTATTACACTGGAAGTAGCATGAACGCCTTATATTAATGTTGAATGATTGTTGTTCAGGATAAGAGAGATGATGTATATTAAAGACTTGGCAGAGTGTATCAGTTAGACTGTGCTGTGTAATAAACCACTCCAAATGTAGTAGTGAAAAGTGATAAACATTTATCATTTCTTGAGAATCTCCAGGTTGGCTGGGTGGTTTTCTCTGTTGGAGTAAACTCCTGGAGGTCTCGGATCAGTATCTGGTTGTTTGATTTTAGTTAGGGTATGAGGGTTGACTTGGCCAATGGTTTCTTATCAACCAGTGGCAGTAGGATGTCATGACCCAATGCTCAATTAATTTTCAAGTCTCCTTGTATCCTATTTGCCATTGCTATTATTTCAAGGCTTCAGGAAGCTGAATTGCTAAGCCCAGAGTGAGGGCAAGATGTGACTACCAAAGCAAGTAGATGCAGGAATTCTAATTAATTGGGTGGACCTTGTTTGTGAATCTATTGTATTGTTCCACAAAAGCTGTGTGCTTTATAGAGGATTTGTCTTGTGATGAATACTTTGACACAAATAAAAGGGCTACCAATAACATAACTGAGAAAAACATGTTTGATAGGGATTGAGGGCTTTCTGGACTAACCTTGGAGAGCCACAGATTTCACTCTTCTTTCTGAGTAAACACAAGCATCTCTTCTAAATATAAATGTATAGAAACACTAGGATCCGAGTGTATACATTTAGAATAAACTGTGTTGCTGCAATGTATGTGAATGTGATTCATATCCAAATATTTACTGCTCTAAGTTAGTTGCCCTTCATTTATTGGAAATGTTAAACCTAAGGATAGGAGCGTGGAAGCTAAACTTCCTGGATTCAATCTCTGACCACAACTTTCTAGTTCCATGACAACAGATAAGAACTTAACCCATTAAGTTTCAGCATCCTTTCTATAAAATGAGGGATATTAACAGAGTGAAATGCATAAGTCCACATGAGAATTAATACATATTTAGGTACCCAGCATTTTTGAACACAAGAGTGAGCATTAATGGTCATCCATTGTCATCACTTACAAATAACTCTGAGCCATCTGAATGTGAATGGGCCCCTTTATGGATTTACCAGTGTATGTGAATTCTTTCCTTGGTGTCTTTATTTGTTAATTTTTTACAGAATTCAGATTCAAATTTTAGTATAAATTGATCCCTTTTTTTCAGTAATAGACTATAACTTAGAGAGGAAATTTGTTTATAAAGATCAGCTTGAGAGTAAATCCTTCCCTTTAAAATGCTCAGAATGACTTTTTGAGGATACAGAGCTGGTGAATTGTCTGCCTGAAAGAAGAGCAGGGGTCTTAGAATTCTGGTATGGTGATCCTTCTAATACTTTATTCCAATGTTCTAGACATAGAAGAGAATGAATCCATAATTGATTTAGTAAATGTAAAAAAACTTCATAAAGTGAAAATGTTGTACTTTTTAAACATGATAATTCTGGAATTCGAGAGATACCAATTTGGCTATGTAGGCTTTGTGCCTAATTTGGGGGAAACATTACTTATAGTTGAATCAGGTATCAATCTAAATTTCAGAAGCAAATTTCATTTCCAATGTACTATAATTTAATGTCTCTCTAGTCTAGGATCTAAATATTCTGGACCTTTCTGGCTGACCTCTGAAATGCTTTTAGAACACACATGTAGGTGTTGGGGTAGTTTGATATCCCCATGCCTTGGAACTGAGGAAGGAATTAAGGCTGGGAAATAAATCTGACCCCAGTTTTCAGTTTGTTTTGGATTCAGAGGCCATTCTGTAACAAATGAGTTCACAGAGATGACACAGCAGCAAAGTAAATACTGGCAATTCTGGCAGAATTGGAGCTTCTGAATAAAATTTCAAATTAGCAAATGTAAAATAAAGTAAAATAGAATTAAAAGTGGGTAAACGGTATCACGGCCTCAGCCCCAGGTGTCACATTTGTGATTTCATGGTGACATTCTGTGACTGCAGGGCAAGGTAAAGAAGTCAGGGTGGGGAGAATGTTGTTGAAAAATCCCACAGTAGAGGATCACCCTAAAGGATCAGTTCTTTTGAAAGAGAACTTTTTATTTGTTTTGAAATTTCTGAATCCGTGAAACCAAGGTGGGGAATCTGGGCCCTCTTCCCCCACCGTCTTCACCCCATCTGAATTCACTGTTTCTCTAGGACTGTTTCCACAGCGAGGTAAACTCCAGGGCAGAGGGGCTGCTTCAAAGCAAACGAGGCCCTTAATTTATCATAAAAGAGAAGACTGGTTGTTAAGGTTTTATTGGATTACAATAAAGGCTCTTAGCACTAGGAGCCTGTGGTTGGATTCCCGGCACCGCTGGGGGACCTGGAAATCGTAACCACAGATTATAGCAATGAGCATCCAAATTTCCATATCCTAAGCAAAGATGCTGCTTTCCTGGAGCAAATGTGGAATTACATGCTCTGTGATTTTAGGATATGTATTGGAAAATTTTCTGTTTGGATATCACTTCAGGAGGGCTGTGATTCTCCAATCACCTCTGCGGTTATAGCTTCAGTGTTCTTAAAAAAAAAAAAGAGAAGGAAAGAAAAAAAAATAATGAAATCCAACCAAACAAAAGATGATTGTTGTGCCTCCTTCTGTCCTGTCCTCTTGTACAGCTTGAACGCTTTCATTAATTTTGTTCTTTCACCAAGTTCAGCAAAAGTTCTTAGAAGGTCATTCTAGGTTATAGCAGCGGCTTAAGCACATCTCTTAGGTCCGTCTCTCTTCCCAAACCTCCTATTATGGAGTTGCATTTTATGAGCTAAATAGACTCTAAAATCTGCTGTCTTTTATGTGAACTGTACATGTATATACATTCACATGCATTTACATACAGACAGATGCACTCCACTTCTGAATTTGAGCAAATGCTATATCTGATACATATATCAGTAAACATATTTACTAAATTTATTAGCTATATTATACACATTATATATACATATATGATATATGTATATATATAAATGTAATATTTATATGTAATTTATATGTAATATATGTAATATTATTTTTTAAAGAGAATTTTTCAATATTTATCTTTTAGTTTTCGGTGGACACAACATCTTTATTTTATTTTTATTTGGTGCTGAGGATCGAACCCAGCGCCCCTTGCATGCCAGGCAAGTGTACTACCGCTTGAGCCACATCCCCAGCCCCATGTAATATTATTTTGGTGGGGTTCTGGCAGACAAACCATACTGATTGGATCATATGGGAATGAAGTAACGAGCAAATGGAAGACATAAACAGATACATTTGATTTTTCTTCTTGTAAAATATATCTGATTGAACTGGTCAAGCAAATACTGTCCGTCGGAGTTATTTTTCTTCTCAGATTCATTGGTGTGCATTCATGTACTTAACAGCATGGGAACAAAACACATTAAAATGTCATGCATAGGTTCATCACACCCCCAGAAACTCCTGCCAGTATTTGCCCTTAAATTTTTAGTCTCAGAACCATCCTGGCACTGTAGGAAGACTTTCCCCACATATCCCATTTGGAGAGAAGAGGTCCATCTGCGTGGGAGGAGGGGAAGATTCATGCCTGGAGGGATGGAGGTTTTCTACCAGGTCCAAAGACGGTTTCAGTTTTCTTCCTCCACTTCTGATTATGAGCAAATTATTTAGAGTTTTCTCTGCAGGATTAGGATGTCTTCTCCAAAAGAGCATGTTTAGAAAACTCAGCTTAATACAATAAGGAAGAATGTTATCACATAGAGGTGGAATCCAGAAAGAGAAGCCTGAGGGTGTTTTTATTAGTGGTCAACCATATCACCAAGGACTTTGATGGACTATATTTTTGTTCCCAAATACTCATTCTTTCCCTGTAACAGGATTAAGTATCCCTGCCCTTGTTTGCCTGGCTTTCCCTGCCCCCACGAGAGGAGTATGTTCTATTCCCCTCACCCACCTGCTCCTCGCACCCCACCCTCCTGACCTTGGGCTTGGCCCCACACATGCTCCAGGAGGCGGGGGGAAGAGAGTGGCCATGACACACCCTTGCAGAAGCACAAGGTGTGGGTTGGCTCGGGCTGCCCTGGCAGGTTGCTGCTGCCTTGTAGAACAGCAGTTCTCCACAGTGGCTGCTGCTCAGCCTGGGTCTGGAATGTGAAAATACTTGGGGATGACTGAGGGCCAGAAGTCCCACAGCCCTCAGCAGATGGCAGCAGGACTTAAGTGCGTGTTGCCTTAAGCCACTAACACGTTGGAGATGTTTATTGCCACAGGAAAGGCTGATTTTAGAACCCAGTGTCTTTCCATCTTTCCATTCTTGTCACCACCAGTTAAGTTTGCTTTCTAAAGCTCATTTTCCTTGTGGTTGGAGAAAGGCTGCAGCAGATCCAAGTGTCACCTCCAGATGTGACAACTGCCAGAGGCAGAAAGGGGTCATCTCATCCTGTGTTGGCTTAAGAAGAGAGAGACGTTTTGCAGAGCTCCCAGGGCAGGTCTCTGCTGCTGTCTCACTGGTTGAAAATGGGCTGGTCACAGGCCAACCTGGAACTCCATCATAATAAAATTAATTCTGCCACCTTCATCTTGCTGATCTGAGAAATAACTTACAACTTCTTCAAGATTGAACTTGAAGCTGGCTTCTTGTGTCAAAACCTTCTTAGACCTCCCCAGGCAGTTAAACCTAAGGGTAAATGAACTTCCATTGTTCACATGGCTATTAAAATTTACAGCCACATATTGTGGTGATTTTTGTGCAGTTTATCTTCTTGCCTAGATTTTTGTGTTATTCACAGGTAAAAATGGTATGCAACTTGTTTTTAAAATGAGCACCTAGAATGTATTTCATGCTTAACATATTTATAAACATATGACGATTAATGAATATATAAATGAATGATTGTAACGTAGTTTGCTCAGAAAGTAACACAAGAAGCAAATTTCTAAATGAATAATTGACTTATTTAACAGAGACTAGAAATAGAATTTGTAATGGAGTCCATATTGTGTTCTAAGTAAATTGGTCAAAAGTCTTCTATGGAAAATTTACTTCTTAGTTTCCTCTCTGCATTTCTCAACTGACAGAATTTCCAGAAAGCAACACCCTGGGTGTGTTGTTGATTCTACAAGTAGGGACTTTATCAACAGCTAAATAACAAGGGCATCAAGAAGCACACACACACACACACACACACACACACACACACACACACACACGATTGTTTACAGCAACTCTTATTTGATATATTATCTCTGCCATAATTCACATGTCACATGGCTCCAAATTATAGTTACCTTTAAAAACATAAATACCATAGAAAGTGGCTTGCAAGTCATTGTCATTCTTTTCCTTAATGAAGAAAGGCAAGAAAAATGGCAGCACATGTGGTAGTAATAAATTTATTGAAGTGCAGTATAATAAACACTGAATAAGAGATGGAGTACTAGTCATTCTTTGGCTCTATTATACTTTAGCTAGGCATCCACGTCTGGTGAATCAGAAGGACTTTATGAAGTATCTTCTCTGTTTTTGTATGGATGACGCATGTCTTCAGTCATACATAAGAGAATGTCAAATGAAAGCCATTCCATCATATGAGAAATTAATTTTAGGGCTTTATTAGTTTCTGATGTCTGATTTTAGGAATGAATCACTTTAATAAAAAAGAAACCTGTACAAGCAGCAATACCAGAAACACTTGTAGAGAAGAATAAAATATTTCTTTGCTTCTCCATGTTCAGACTTAGGTTTAAGCCTCTTGGTCAACCCCACCAGCCTTGCCCAAGTGCTCAAAAGAACCAGCCTTTGCAGTATTTATCTAAGGATTACCAAAAAGCTTATTTTCAAATAACTTTAGATTCAACTTTCTCATAATCATGATGGATATTTTAGAAGATTTAATTATATTCAGCACCTCTCTGTTGTCTATTGTCTGTTGAGTCCCTGGACCCCAACCACATACTGTCTAAAGTGGGTAAAAAAAAAGTATGGCTGACCCCACCGAAGAGCACAGAGGTCAAGTTATTGAGTTAGTAACTGGGGACAGTGCTGGACTCGAACACAGCCCCAGTCCTGTATTTAGCAACCATAGCTTTCTTCTGTGTCTTTCCTCCACAGATTTACTGCCGTGGAGTCTTCTCTCCTTCTTGTTTTTTATTTTCTTTTAATAGAATAACAGTTCTCAAAATATGGTCAGTGAACCCTTGGAGGTCCCTAAGGCCCTTTCAGGGAGTTTGTGAGGTCAAAGTTGTGTTTGTGATAATACTGAGGTGCTGTTTGTCTTGCTTACTGTGTTGACATTTGCACTGAAGGCGCACTTGCAACGGTGGGAAACTGCAGTGGCTTAGCGTGCGTCAAGGCCGAGAAAACATATCTTTCTAACAGAAAGCATGTGGTCAGCCCTCTGCTGCTGACCAAAGCAAGGGATCTTCTCGAGGAGCAGCCCTCATGCAGGTGTTTGAGTTGCAGACTAAAACAATCTGGCTTTTTTCTTTTTTTCCTCATTGGATACTCTTTTTACTTAAAAGGATAATTGATAGACAAAGGATGAATATTTACACTTGTGATTTAGGCAGAACTCTTTTTGAAAACAAAGGAAGTGAACCTGTTAACATTAAAACAAAAACAAAAACATCAGCTTGCTCTTGTTTTTCCCCCCAATGATACAAACTTGAGCTTCCAAGGAAAATCAAACTTTGGAAATCAAATACGTGCCACAAAGAATTTCCAAATACCTGCCGACTTTGCTGATGACATAGAGGTTATTTCTGATGTGGCATGATGAAAATATGTTAATATTTGGAAGATGCGTAAAACTCGGTGATTAATTTTTGAATATACCAGGAGTAAAGGATCTTTTTGTGGTGCAAGGTAGACCAGTGGATTTTAATAAAGCCGGAACAAAAAGTTCCTTTCTATGGCTTTAGCTATCACAACGAATTTAAATTAACCATTAGTTGAAGAATTTTGGAGTAGTGTTGAAGATGAATTCCCACAATGATGTGAAAAAGACACGAAAAATACCCCAACCCTTCCCACCTATCTGTCTGTGTGAGGCTCCACTGGGAAAATACACATCAACCAAAACAGTGTATCACAACAGATTCAATGCAGAAATAGATATGAGACCCGGCATGTCCTTCAACCAGACATAAAGGAGATTTATGAAACAGAACAGTTCCATTCTTTTCACTATATTTTTTTGTGCAGAGTTATTTTTAATGTTATTTATGTTAACATGTGTTTATATCAGAGCAAATCAATATTTTGTAAATTTCTTAGTTCAAATTTCAGTCAGGTCAAGTGCTTTGGTTCCAAGATTGTGTTTCCTAGTTCCTGCGGGGGTGATAACATTATATAATAGGCCTTCTGATAAATGTATAAATCATGTTTTGAAGGATAGTGCCCGAGTCAGGAAGTCCACCTCAAGCTGATGCTAAGGCAGGGCCTTCTGACCTCTTTAGTACTTTGCTAAGACAGTTCTGTCATCTCCATCTAGTTCATTGCAGGCCATCGTCCTCTCTACCCTTCACGGGGCTCTCCCAGCCATGAGTAAGGACAGATGGCAGGAGTCTGCCAGGATGCTAACGTCTTGGCAATTTGAGAGTTCCCAAGAAACCTCTTCTTCTGCAGTCTTGTATGGTGTCTTCTCCATGCCCGGTCCCGTATGCTCAATAGCAATTTCTAGGCATTACCTCCTGTATTCTAGATCCTGAGAAGGCACGTCTTCTAGCTATGTTGGTGATGATAATCCATTTCCTCCCATAGCAGTGATGTACTCCCTCTCTTGGGCTGTACTGAGAACTGACTGTAGTAATTGATCTATAGACAACAAAGAGAGCAGAGGGGTAATCTTGGGTGGCCAAATAGCATTTTGTATGGTGTCTTCCCTGGGGGATATTCTTCAAGCCATATCACACTGTTCTTCACTAGCTAGGGTAAAGGGGCTGCTTCTGAACACCTGGAGGGCTCACAGGACTCTCTAAATTCAAAATTTCTGCATTCTACTGCTACAGTTTTGGGACTTTGGGTTTTACATTGGGGACATTTGGGGCTGTGAATTCAATCTCCTTTGTAATTTCACTACTTTTAAGATCAAAGTGTGGGCCTGGTTTTTGGTATAATTTGCCTGCCAGTTGCAGGTTGTATGTTTTTCTGAAGCTTTCTGTAGGCTTTTTGGCTCCTGAGTTGACCACTAGCCATGCCCCACTGTAATTCTCTTTAATGTGGCTTCTAGAACTTTGAAAAAAAAAACAATGAGCTTTACTATCTTTACAATCTTTGCAATTTCTCTTTTCTTTTACTTTTTAGTGCCAGAGTGAGTGTGTAAGCCAGGGTTATATCTTTCCAGTGCTACACCAATGCATAAGCCCTTCTGCCTGGACTTGGTCCACCATAGATGAGCATCTTAGCAACCACGAGGCTGCAGCCATCAGGGTTATCACTATTCCCCTCTCCACCATCAAGCGGCATCCTCATGCCCTCTGACTAGGCAAGTGATGAGATTCTAGAGTCTCAGCCTGGGAGCCACTCTTTGGGACCAATTGTGATAGCAATTGTCTACCAAGCAGACCTGGAGTCGAGGACTCAAGTACAAGTAGCTTTTGAGGGAGGTGAACCCAGGAGGCATGGAGAATGGAGAGGTGACACAGGAAGGGAAGAATAAAAGTTTAGGTAAAGAATGGATAATGGCTATGAACAAGCAGGGTTCTCTCTTGCTAAAGGTGCTCTATAAGGCTAACTGTTCCAATGTAGGCAAGAAAGCTGGATATTGATCCACCAGTTTTTGTCTTTCCTGATTGCCTGAGACAATACTTCACCTGGTCTGCCCACTGCATGCTGGGCTTGCAGCTGCAGCCAGAGCCTCAATCTGGAAGAGCTGCAGACATTTGAGGAAGGAGACCACAGATGTGAGCAAGAACTGGTCACAGAAGCTGCAGGTGACTTCCATGGTGGGCTGACTGTTATGGGCATGACCTTGACCTATTGAAAGTTAGGCAAGGGAACTTGCACCTGATAATAAAGAACAGAGGTTCACTGAAGAGTTTTGCACATTTTAGTGTCTGAAAAGTAGTGACTTTAGGCGAAAGCCTGGCAGTGTAACAAAAGGTATTTTGGAGTAGGAAAAGACTAGGGGCAGGAGTGCCAGGAGGAAACAGGTCACAATCCAAGCAGAAAGTACAGAGAGGCCATAATAAAATTCTGGCAATGATGATGCAGATGAAAAACAAATAAATCATTCATACTTCTTTTTCTTTCACTACTATCCCAATCCCAGGTAAGAATATGCCATGATGAATCTCACAAAAACAGCACAGAACACCAAAACCCAGCAGGTATAGGAGAAAATATATGGTAAAAAGCCATATGATGGTAAACACATGACACTTATTTACAGGTAGTTTAGAGACCTGCATGTGGGTCATGTGGGTAGTGAAAGCACAAAGAAATTCTCTAGAGTAACAAAATCCGAATTCTGGATAGTAATTAACTTCTCAGGGAGACAGAATAGATATAATTGGGAAGAGGTTCTTTGGAGCTTCAACTATACTGCTGTCATTTTATTCCTTAGGCTGATTGGTGGGCACATTGATGCTCAGATATAATTTTTTTATTCTTTTTTGGTATTTAATGCAAGACATATCTAAACACATGCTAAAGCATAGGGCTTGATGACTTGTGGTATGAATAGGAAGATGAGGATGAGCTAAGTTGATTTTGCATCTTCTTTTTGTGGTTTCTGACCAAATAATAAAGATAAAATTTTTAGCACACCCTTGCACACATGTGTACAATATATTCCCATAAATCTATGAGGAAATAGTTCTCACATGCTCCATTTTTCTCTCTCTTCTCAAGTTCTGATAAAGAATGTTTTAATTAGCCGATGAACTGTAATTTCCATTTGCAGAGGATGATTTATAGAAGGTAAAATCTTTGCATGTAAAGGGACGCATGATTTAATGGAGTCATTCTTACAAAAGCGTCTTTAAGAATAGCACTGAACTTGAAGATGGATTTTCCTTCAAGGAGCCTGTCTCAGAGCGGCAGCTGAACATGATGAACAGGTTTTATCATGCAGGACTCCAAGGGGGAGCTGTGACACTTCTTTTCTGTACCAGATTTCCAGGAATAGCAGCACAATCCGCCTCTGTCTACGCACAGTAGGGCTAAAAACTACCACTTGCACAAGATTGCGTGATGAATGATAGCACCAATGAATGACAACTGCAAAAGAAACAGGATCGGTGCATTTTCCGCTAGTTGTGGTTTCTTTTGACCACAGCCTGTCTTTACTCTCACGGACTGTTAGTGACGTCAAAGCCAAATGTCCATGTTAAGGGAGGAGTGGAAAATAACTCGGAGAACAGGCTGGGTTTCTTCACTTGCAATTAAGCCATTCGATTTAATGATAGTACCAAAACTCCCCAGGAAAGAATGGTATTGAAATCATTTTCAGAACACTGAGGCTTGAGCATCTGTGAAGTCATACAGGATGGAGTCACACAGTTGCACAAGGAGAAAGCCCTGACTGTGGCTTTTGATAAAATGAAAGTCAAACCTTGAATTTTTCCCCCCCTCTGAAATTTTATATACTAGCTCCCAGGGGCCGTATGACTTGCCATATCGCTACACTTTGAATGTTGAATTTTATTGTAATTTTTATAGGAGAGACTGACTGCATTTAATAAGACTTGACTAAAATAGCATTTTGTTTTGTTTTGTTTTCAGCCGTCAAATAAAATGGAACCTTAGGATAGTGCTGAAAAGATGTGTTGGGTTTCTGGTTACCTTGTACCAGGAAAGGGCGGGGGGAGAGAGAGAGAGAGAGAAGAGAAGAGGAGAGGGGAGGGGAGGGGAGGGGAGGAGAGGGGAGGAGAGAGGGAGGAGAGGAGAGAGAGAGAAAGAGACCCAATAATTTCAGGTAACACAAATTTTCAGGACTTTTTAATTCTTCTATCTTAATTTTGATTTTTCTTACTCTTGGAGAATGGGAACATAATGATTTGAACCTGGCAATGGCATTCTTAATGACACAGGAGGAGGGAAATTGCTCTGGTTATTTATTATTCAGTCAGAAAGGGGGGTTCCTGATTTGCGCTGTAGCAGGAGGAAGGCATCAGCCTCTCATAGAAAGGAACCAAACTCATGACTCTCTGTCTTGAGTGAGGGAAGGTGGAGAGGGAGCAGAGAACGGAGTTATTTCTCCTTCATCGAGTTCAATTACCCCTAAAAAGATTAAGTCTATTAGTCATTGAGACTGTACTGTGAACCACTTTAAGTGGATCATTAAATTGCTTTTATCTTTACAAATGGCAAGGATCAGAACACTTATTAATCCTTAATTCAACAAATACTGTATTAACTGCTTGGCCTGAGGCATTTTACCAGGATTTAGGCTCCAACACTCCCCTCCAAAAGAAGGAGAGGGGCATGGATGAGAGGGAAAATCCAGGAGAAGGCAGGACTTTGGGTGGGTACTTAGGGCAGCTACAGTTCAGCAGAAGAAGGATGTTTAGGAGTTTGGAAACACATGGTGTAACTGTGTGTGTGTGTGTGTGTGTGTGTGTGTACATGTGTGTACGTGTGTGTACACATGCATATGCACATTCTGGAGGGGAGATACGACTGTCTTTTGGTGCCTGGGGCCACTGATGCCCAATGTGCTCGTTGCAGTGGGCTGGATTTCACAAGGAATCCCCGTGCCCCTGTTGCCTCTGTTGAGAAATAGGTCAAAGAAACGAACTGAACTGAGGAATCCAAACCTTTTTCACTCTCTGAGCTTTTGCTCAGAGCTCAAGTGGCAGCAATAGAGAGTCGCTGACTAATTTATTTGGTGCCACCAACCTTGGTATTTGGGGAGTTTGGTGTTGCCTGCACTGGAGTTCAGAAATCCTTGAGTCAGTTGAGAGATGAATCAAAGGAAAAGCCAATAGCAAAAGCAGGCTCTTGACCTGCTGAAAATATCATCGATTCCACCCAAAGCAGCAATCTGTATGTTGTAAATAGACTATGAATACCCAGTAATCTTTGATGGCACTTCCACTTTCATCCACTAATCAGTACATTCCATTTCCTGTTATACATCATTGAAAAAGAATGTTTTAACTTAAAATGTTAGTGACACTGCAGATATGTAGGGATGCTGATGAATCATTGACACTCTCAGTGGAATTAGGACATGAAACCACACGTGGGTGACCATGTACCCAGCTACAGCTCCTTGGTACCTATAGTTCCTGCAGTGGTTTTAATGATTTATTTCAAAATATTAACAGGCTGGGGCCAGATTAGTGCACAGATGTTTTAAATCTGTGGCGCACACACCTTTGTTGAGCCTGGCTGTTGAGTGGAGGTCCTTCCTGGGCTTGTCGGCCTTAACACTGGTTAGTGATTTGTGTGAGGCTATTAAGCATGAAAGGAAAGCAATGTGGTTTTTTTTTTTTCTTTTTTTCAGGAAAAGAATAGATAAAGTGTCCCTGAGTAAATACTAGAAGGGCGCTATGACTTTTTAAAAGTTGGCTCAGGCAAGTTCAACTTAACCATGCTTGGGAGGCCCCTAGGAGCGAGATAAATCATGGGTAGTGATATAATAATTCCTTTAAAATATAGTGTGGAAGACTAATGCCTACTTGCAAATGTCATCTCTATTATTGAGGAAATGAGCATCACTACTTTTTGAGAGGGTCTGTGTATTTAAACTAAAAAGAATGTTAATAGCCTTTGATGAAAATAAATAATTTGACAATAAGCAAGACAAAGGAATAGAGCAGTTTTTGCTTTAGCTTTTAAGGATCTGTCTCAGTAGAAGGAGTTGATGCTCAAAATGTTCCTTGCAAGTTTTCCAATATTTGGTTCAAAGAGTTTGATGAATAAATCTATTATACTGGGGTTGGTGCAATTGCTGAAGAAAAATAAATAAATAAAAAAAGCATAGAGCCTTGCTCTGTCAATCAAGTAACAGATTTCAAAACAGTGGCACCATTTCTAATTGTTTGAACAAATAGCTTTTGTTGAGACTATTTGATGAAGACCTAGAATATGCTCAATTCTTGTCCTTATTAATTTGGAAGGCCAAAGTTGAATGAAGAACAGTAGTGAAATATTCAAACTGGCCAACACAGATACCTATGTTTCTGGGCAACCTTGAAGAGTCAGGAGAAAGGAGGCCATGCAGGGCATCTAACCACCCAACTAGACCAGTGTGTCATCCATGTACATCTTTACTGCTCCCAGTCGGTGTTTATTGTTCATTTTGACAGCAAAACATTCAACTGGCATGTAGACTCTTTGCCTGCAGTATGGATAACTTTCTGCTACTTTAACAATGCATATGAGAAAAATCATACATTCACACCAACACTCTTTTTCTTTCACCAGATTGGAGTTTGCAATCTCATGGAGGTGGAAGGTAAATTAGAGATTCTGTGTCTACACGATCCAGAATCTCTTCCTTCAGCATACTGTCAATGGAAAAGACTATAAAGATGTGAAAAGAATTTCCCACGGTCAAGTGCAGTCTAAAAGTGTCTTGAAAGGCTGCCAACAGGCTCAGATTTTTCGTTACACAGCAGGGCAAGGACTAAGCTTATCAACTTGAGCTTTATCTTTCTGGGGAATTAATCAAACTGGCAGATTATAATGATCTCTCAGGAGAATTAGAATATGAGTCTCTTTGATAGATGTCCAATTATTTTGGATTACATGAAGTTTATGAGGTTCTCAGGAAATTACATGTGACCCTAATTTGACCAAAGTTAATTGCCCTTTCATTCTTGGTATTGCAAAGCCTGTACCTGGAAGGAATTTGATTGAAATGACTAGGCTCAGAGCTATTGACTTGGGGCTCAGAGATTAAAGTGGCAGAAAGGTTAGGGAGGAAAAGAATTAGAAATGTGATATGTGGCTTTACAGATTTAATTTTAGGTTTGGGAAAAGAGATGCCAACCACAGTCTTATTCTCAAGTTAAAGGGGATTAAAATTATCTCAAATCCCTCCCAATTCTATGGGTCTATGATTGAATGACAGTAATGGCTAAGAGGCAAAGTAAAAGGACACAAGGACACCAGGCCCCCATGGTGAGGAGATGAGTGGAGAGGACAGGGTGGGTTTGAATAGGCCAATCTCACCTTCTACATCTCTCCCAGGTCACCAACCTAGCAATATATCCAGGTGCAGCTGTGGCCACGGTTTTCTATCTCAGTGCTTTTGGGGTTTACCCTGATTGGGTCCACTTTGAGTAGTAATAGAACTGGAGAAGGCATTGATAACAGTAATGCAGGGACAAGGAGTCTCACAGGAGCACACGTCATGTTTTTACTGGGGGAAATAGACTACAGCATGACCTGAAGAGAGAATGCTTAGAGATGAAGTTTAGTTGTAGCACCTGCTGGAATATTAAGGAGATGACTTACCCTTTCTGTACCTCAGTTTCTTCCTCCATAAAAGGGAAGAATAAAGTACCTACCTTCTGGAGTTCTTTTGAGGATTAAAATGCAATTATTTTGATCTACCATCTGCTCCATGCAGGCAGGGACTTATTGTTTTAGCAGCAATTTCTATGTAGATAACAATACTACCTATCTATGCAATTATAATAGTCACCTACTCCCCACTTATGGCTGTGGAGCACTTGTGAATAATATGATATAGTCAGAGTTTTTGATGTTTACTTTTAGTTAATTTAAATTTAAATAGCCTCAGGAGATGAGTGGCTATTGAATAGTTTGGGCTTAGAGCTTTATGAATACAGTGAATAAAACAAACCTCTATCTTAACTCCTATGCTTATTTTTCTTGTATCTACATAAGAAAGTATGATAGGGTCATCAGTAAAAGGCTTTAAAGACTGGGCTTATTTTATATAAGTCTATTACATTTGTATTCAATTCTGTGTTAGATAGAGTGAAAATTTAGAATCAAAAGGGAAAAAAAGATAAAATTTCCAAATGTCATGTAGCTCTTCCTTATCTATATGTACCTTTTTAACTGGACCAAGTAGTTATCAAACCCTTATTGCTAAATTCGCCCCCCCCCCACCCTTAGGCCACTCTGCTTACAGGTAGGGATTTCTGTGCATTTTATTTACTGTGGCATCTCCAGTATCAGAGCATTGTCTAAGAAAAAGTACGTACTGATATTTGTTATAAGGAAATGGATGCATATAGGGCTTCAAACAATGCTTGAATGCAGTAAACCCTCAGCAAATGTTGGTTGTCAGGGTAAGTGCCTTGTCTTCAGGTTTGATACCCAGCATAGTATGAGTACATGGAAAGACAATGCTGGATATAGGAAAAATAATGCTCCCACTCCAAACTGGCAAATACCTTGCCTCTATAACTAAAATTTAGATAGTCTTGCATTTATAACAGTCTCTACCAACTCTATTGAAATAATTGGTGTTTATTTACACTAGTTTACCTCTGTTAAGGAAATTCAGCCCAATAAGAGATCCACTGCATAAATACCCTGAGGGAGCTGCTCCCTTTTGTTTACAGCATTATTGTCTGGGGACTTCAATGCTAAGTTTGGTGGGAAAAAAATGATTCATTAACACATGTTCAGAAGGCCAGCACTATTGAAATATTTCTTAGTGATTTCTTTTTTGCTTGCTTTGTTCTTCCTGGACAGCCACGGCTTGGAACTGGTTTGGTAAGAGGGCCCTTGCTAATGCTGTTTCTCAGTACATTCAGTGATGTGTTTTCAGGATCTGAATCAAAAGAACATTTTTCTGCAATCTGCACAAACCTGCTTGGCACGTGCCCTTGTTTATGGAAAATCCAAACGTATATTTGTGTTCTTTTGAAAGGGGTGGGAGTTGGAAGAGAGGTCACACAGGAGATTAAGGCTCTAGCTTTCCACTCAGCAAGCTGAATTCTTGAAGCCTTATCTGATTTCATAAAGTAAGCAGAAGTTTGAACTCTGTCTAGACGCTGGCTGACATGTAGACAAAAGAAAGGAATCTACCCCATTGAGAGCCTGTAGCAGATTCTATGAGGAGGATGACCCGGGATGAAAGAAGAAATCGGTCCCTTTCCTTCTTTGAGTAATTGCTATATGCTGGTCCCTTTACATACACCATGTCATTCATTTTTCACAACTCCAAGAGATAGTTATTACTATGAAGGCTGTACAAATGGATTAGGTTTGGCCTAATATTATACAGTGAAGAAATGGTAGCATCAGAACACAATCAACACATACTACATAAAAGCACATTTTCAAAGGTTGTCATTAGAAAAAATTTCATACGCACAGAAGAGATGAGAATGAATTACAGTTACCTGTCCTGAAACCAACACTGTCTATTAAAGCACAGATAGTCCTCTTTATGTCTGTCATCCTTAATCCTGTCCCTCCCTAATTGGATTATTGTGCAGTGAATCCCATATGCATTTCCAAAATTAATGATTTATCAAGTGTGTGCTCAAACACCCCTCTGTGTCCAATTAAAACAATAATTACTTCATAGAATCTGGTATCTAGTTGATATCTGAAACTCCCTAATTGTAGGGCGAGGATTTTAGCACAAGGTCTACACACAAAGCTGGAGATGGAGGTGTGTGAAGAGGTTGGTGGATGTGATTGTCTCATTCTGAGAATAATGGCTTGGCAGTGGCTGTTTGTCATGCATTCTTTAAATGGGCACCTGTTTCAATAAAAGTCTAGATAGCTTCCTTGTATTCTCTGCAAGCAAGCAATGTGATGGTTCCATTTTATGTTTGATGTATTTTATAGACATAGCAAGCAAAAGAAACCAGAGAAAGGCTTCCTCTTGCCTCAGTTCCTCCAACAAATAGTGGGTGTCTGGGGGAATAAGATAGGGAACTAGGAAAGAAAACAGAAGGGGTGATGAACCTTTCCCCAGAAAAAATAAGGTGGACGTTTTTTACTCCGAGCCAGGAAATAATATTGTAATTCCTGATCACTTTGTTCTTGTCAACATGAAGTTAAGGAATGATTATCTAACAGAATGAAACATGTTTTTGCTCGAGTTGTTTGACTGGGCTTTCTTGCCATTTCCAATAAAGGATTTCAGCTACAGCATTAGCTCAGTAGCCTTTGATTTCCAAACTTAGGTAGAAATCCAATTTTGCTCTTTGGTTCTCTTTCCGCACATTCCTGGAATTCATGAGTTTTGTCCTGAACTTTGTCGGAGCAAGGGCCAAGGTCTGGACAGGACTTTTCAATTAATGCACATCGGTCTCTGGTTCTCCTCGATGTCAGCATGTGACGTTGGCCAAAGCCCTTTATTTTGCTTCCCTCATTGACCAAGCAAATGAACACACGCTCTAGAATATTTAGCAAGTGTGACAAGTGCGTGGCCGGGGCTGCAGCTGGTGGGGCTCAGCTTCTTAACTGAGGTGCTCGCTCGGCTGAGGATGTGTGCTCTGCGCCACCCAACTAGGGTTTGTCAGGTCAAGTCAGGAATGCAGTTGTGCTTTTGGCTGTCGGGTGTGGAAAAATAGTTATGGACAGGACCTTCCTTATAATGTTCAGGGCCTGGTGCAAAATAAGGACATGAGGCCCTTTGTTAAAAAATCTACTAACAATTTTAGGATGGCAAGGGCAAAGCCCTCTTGAGCAGGGATGGCACAGGAATCAGACACAGGAACCTGAGTCTGGTCATGGAGCACAGAACAAATAGTCCGAGACAGATCTGGGTGGCGCTTCTCAGAGGGAGAGAAGTTAAGAGCGGAGAATCTAAGCTAGCTTGGAGCAGAATTGCAGGAGATGGGCCAATGCCTCCCCTGGCCCAAGAGGGTCAAGGGGACAGTAGTAAGAAGTTCTCTTGGATCTCCTGACACTGTTTGGCTAAATTTGTGTACAAGTTTTCTAATCTATATGTAGGTTGGGGAGAGAGGAAGGACAGCAGTTATCTGGCCATAAATTAAAGCACAGGTAAGGAAGTTGGAGTGCAATGATAGGGAAGCAAAACCCCTTTGGTCAAAGTTCTGGAGAAAGTCTGTTCTTATCCACCTCTCCCTCCCACTTTCAGCATTTTTTTGTTTTGTTTTGTTTTGTTTTTTTAAACAGTTTTCTTAGAAAAAAATTGTTCAGAGCCAAACAGCAAAAGGCCCAGAGCAGATTTTTCTCAGCCCGTGAGCTGATCTTGAACTTCTCAGGGGCTTGCACTTCATAGAAAAAGCAATCAGGCGTTTCTTCCCTGTTTTTGCGTCTGGAGAAGGAGGCCCCTCTGTCCAAGTGTTGAGTGACATCTTAGAGCCTATTTCTTTCCAGTAAAAGTGGAAAATATCAACTAAGGTTTCAAAGGAAAGGAAATGTAATGTATTTTCTCATCAAATTTGGCATTATCTATTTAGCAGGCAGGACTTTAATCTTCTGTGCGGTATTTTTCCATTGTATAATTCTGAGTTTGCCTTAAATCTGTCTTGCTCTTTTAACTTTGCCTTTCAAAAAATACAAATGGGGTTTGCACAACTTATCTTCTTTTCTCATTTGTTTCCTTGATACTTTCGATTATCACTCGCCAGGGTTTCTCTAGAGAAGCTCACCGTTTTGCCTCTGCAAATATTGAATGTAACCGCAGATAAAGCTTCTTTGTAAGAGTGCATTCATTAATGACCTTGATAAAAAGTACTTTCTGTGTCCAGCATCCTGGGAGGACTAAAATGATTCAGGGACTGTTGATATGAACATATAAATGGGGAAAGTGCAATAATGGGCCTTTAAAAAAAATCTCATTAAAATTTTTAATGGGAAGGAGAGCCAGTCACTTCTGTTCTGGGACTTGGGATTTTGGTGATGTCACCGTTCGTTCTTCCCTCCAAGTATGTGAAGAGGTGGGATTTATCTTTAGGAGTTAAATGTTTAAACCAGCGTGTATTGCATGGATCATAATAGAGATGTGTAAAAGGGAAGGGGAAGGGGAGAATCCATGGCTTGGAAAACTGAACTGCGAATCTAATGAAATGCAGGGGCAGAACGCCTGCCAGCCCTAGGGGTAGACAACACAAACAAAATTTGCTGAGGTAAAGATTAGCAGGGTCCTTTCAAGTGCTACCTGGGGGAGAAAGCTTGTAGATTAACTTCAAACACTCCTGAGGTGCTAGAAAGGCCGCCCCGGGATGGGGTGTGTATCCTTCTCTTAGATGGATTCCATGAAACATTCAGGCCACGAGTCAATAGCCATCCTTGTTCATATTCCATGTTTGCCTGTCAGTCTAATGAATATTCTTTGGCTAACTCAGCTGATGGGCTCTGAAGGAGGAGAGCTTGGGCTATCCATTCCCAGTAAATAATTCCGTGTCTGAGGCTGTCTCCTTTTCCATGTAAATTAATACATTGACATTCTGGCCTGACACATGAGCTTGGTGGTTAGGTGAAGTGAGTCAGCCGAGGAGAAGGGCCTGTACTGGGGTGCTGCCTGGGCTTCTGCTACCATCACACAGGACATGCCAGTCTCTGTGTGTCTCAGTGGATGCAGCCAGTTGCGCTCTGTTAGCCAATGTCACGAGTCCTCATTGAGCTAATTAAGAAATACTTTTCTCAGTTGTCCCATCAAGCTTGATTTCTATTTTCTTCTGGATCAATCTTGAGTTCCCGGGCACTCCGAGAACGGGTCTGGGTGTCTAGCTCGTCCTCTGCCTTCTCTCAGTCCTCGTATCCATTTCTTTTGTTTGTTTTTAAAATGTCGATCCCTAATTTAGATCTTGTCATTAAATAGGACTCCTAAAGGCTACAGCTAGAGGAGTGACACAATTAGGCTTCCAGGCTCTCTGTGACGGGTACAATTAACTCCCTATTCACATAAATTTGTTTGGAAAATTCATGGACCCATCATGACCTTTGGTCTCATTCTCTTAATTAATTTTACTCTTCTCCGGAACTTTTCCATGTCGCCTTTGCTTCCCTCAGATGGCGAACTCCCAGTCGGTCCTATTTTCAAATCGGCTTTTGCTTCACACACTAGTTTTTGCTGCATGTCTGATTGCTGTTCAGGGTTATGCTGTATTTTCAGTTTTTCTGCATCCGTCTCGACAGTCATTGCTGTTAATGGTGACTGACGTGCAGTCTAGGACTCCATCCTTGGTGATTCCTCCTTGACCCAGCTCTCCTGTTCGCCCCTCACTGCTCTGCCTCTCTAAACTTTAAAACATGCCTTTCAAAGCTGCGTGGGTCTCTTCAGTTATTTTATCCCCTTTTATTTCTTACTAAGAAAAGTAAAAAGAATTTTGAGAAATGAAAGAACGTGAGCATGGATTACAGATAAAACAACCCAGGGAACCCAGACGGGAGGTTTGTTGGCTTCAGATTGCTGTTGGGTAGAAAGGGACAAGGTTATGGAGGTCTGCAGATAGGAAGAGGCTTTTGGAAGAAAAGGAGAGGGACATAGAAGTCATGGTTTCAAGGAGAGAAAATGTCATGTGACGATCCTGTTGTGCACAGTTGCCATGAAATCCCTGGGGGTCCCTGGGGAAAGTCACTGCATTCCACGTTTGGAGGGCCCAAGTCTGGAGCAGGGGGTGGATAAGCCACCTGGGGATTGAGCACCAGGCTCACTTATGCACCTGTTTTCCATCCCCAGTGTGCGGTGACTACGTGGTAACATTACTCTGTGCCTTGGAAAATCTAGATTGACTTGCAGCATGTTTTCGGGGTGTCAGATTAGGAGCCTGGGAGTTAATTTCAATTCATATGAATTCTCTGGGGTTATCTGGAGAACAAAGTCTTTCTATATTAGGTAACTTTATATTTTCTGAAATTAAAAAAAAAATGGACCTATGAAAATGTAAGTCTCGGGTTTTCCCAAAAAGGGATCTTTTAAAAAAAGTATTTTTACCCTCTTTCTATATTCCACCAACTCTGCTCCTCATTTATAGCATCTTGCTTTGGCTCTAGTTGAATTTAATCTTGCCATTATTAGCTTTCTGTCAATCAGAATCCCACAGTGGTAATGATGTCTGTGTATTTAGTTAAAAAGCAAGAGTCTTTTATAAATGACACGTATGTCGAGGAGAAAAAAAAAATGTCACCTTTAAGAAGGTAAAACAAGTTGACAAATGTTTCTTTACGTGAAGCTAATTGCATGGAATATTTTATGACATTTCCATGGAAAATGTTACAGGACATCCCTAGAGGATTTCAGGGGAACTTTTATAGCTGTTTCCTGCTCCATCAGCGTTTTACAGAATCCTGTGGAAAGCAGGGGTGGTTAGTCATGGGCATCAGTTTCTGTTGGTTGATGGAGGAGCCGAAAGCACAAACACAGTTGTGAAGACGGTCCTGAGATGAGGGCAGGAAGTACCCTCTGGGGTTCCCCCTGGGGCTCTGTGACTGGCCAGGTGCGGTCAGGTCAGGTGCACAGGGAAATCCCGTTTCCCTTTGTTTCTCACTAAGGTGCTGCCTATGTGTTACAACAGTCCTCAGATAGGAGACCTTTCTGAAAATCCTCACCAGTAGTGGAGACTACTTTAACTTCTATGTTATTGAGATATTTAAAATGTCATTAAGTGTTCAAAAAATTCAGTACCTACTACCTTGAAGACATACTGTGTGCAAGGATTATAAACAACTGTGAACCCAAAGCCTGAGCTCCAGAGACAATCATCTGTAGTCTTCAGGGCTTTTCTCTCATTTGTCTGCCATGATCTGCTTTTAACGTGTGAGGCATAGTGTGAAGCCACTGCACCCAACTCCGCTGCCATTTCTCTGCTTAACAAATGCTAGAACATAATCATAAAGGCTCTCGAATTATCATCTCCTGAAGATTTAAATAGCACTTTGAGTTCTCTTATTTTTTTTTGCATACAATTCTTAATACACCTTTATATCACCATTTATCGTATCTCTGTTTGTATATTATGAATGTAATGCACTCCACTATTGTCCTGTATGTAAGAAATAAATGAAAAAAGAAATAAAATAAAATAGTACTTTGAAATATCAATTGATTTGCACATGGCTGTACCACATTTACACAATCAATTGATGTCACCCTGTTTGTAGGAACTGTACAGCCTTTAAGTGGACTCTGTAATGGGGAGGATTTGGTGGTATCAAGGGTGCTCATCTGATGTGGAATTAACGCTCGAATACCCAAGCTGCTGGCCCAGAATCTTCACAGTGAAGTCAGAATCCAGTTCAGAAGTCGGGAAACCTGGGTGTGGTATAAGCTCTGACACTAACTGAACTGTGGTACCATTAAAACTCAGGTTTTTCTTCTGGGTATACAGTCTTCATATTTTACCATGCTGTGTTCTCTTGAAGGAGCATTATAATTAGAGGCATTAAAAATATAGCTTCAGCTGGGCATGAGACTGCATGCTGGTAGTCCTAGCTGTAGGCTGAGGCAGGAGGATCTCTTGAGGCCAGGGCAACACCAGGAGAACCTGTTCGGGGTGGGGAAAAAAGATCACTTTTCACCAACTTATTTAAAGTTAATTTCCTAACAACAGTACTGAGAATGAGTAAGGCAGAAGTTATTATCCCTATTTTTATAGGAGAGGAAGGGTGTTTAAATGACCTGCTTTAGTTCACAGATTTATTGGTTGAAAGAGCAGATAATACAACTTGGGGATTGAAATTCCTAAGTCTCAGATATTTTCCATTGGCTGGACCATACAGATTCTCTGGAGAAATTTTAAAAGGTGCTAATTTCTCAAGAGGGGGGTGCACCCTCTGCTTCGTGTCTTGGTCGCCTCAGTCATTGGACGAGGCCTTCTGCGCTTCTCCTGTGTTTGCCTTCTTCACATGGTGTGTGTCTCCACGGTGCCAAAATAAATAATCAGTTCAAGATAGTCTTTGAGAAAGTAAAACCAGTAGGTGTTTAGTGTCATGGAGACAAAACAACCGGTTGATTTGACGTTTCTCCATTTTCAATCCGAAGTTCCAGAGTCAAGGGGAAATATCCTCCTTCCTCACCCCATAGGGTGTTTTTCCACCCTCTGCTTTCGCTCTTTCCCCATCTCTTTTTTCCTTCCCGTCTCTGTTTCCTCCTCCTCTGTCTCCCATCTCTCGTCCTTCTTTCCCTTCTTAACACATTTTAGGGTTTTCCCCATCTAAGGTAATAAATGGTTATTTTAGAAAATTGGAAATACAAAATAAAAATAATGAACCTGTAATCGTATGAAATCCATGGATATCTTTTCTAACATGAAAACAAGTAATATTCCTTTTTCTTTCCTATAAATAACTTGCTGGTTTTGACTGCATGTTGAAAATATCCTCTGCTTCTAACTTATTTATTAGGTACTGCTTGATGCCTGACTTCAGACAGGCTTGATTAATTTTTTTTTTTTTTTTTTAACCAGATGAAGTTCTCTCTCATCTGGCACTGGTTAGTAAGCAGTGGTGGTACTCTGTTCTACTCATTGAATGTGGCCTGATTTGGGTAAACCAAGTCTTGGATTTTGAGATTTTGCTCACGAGCAGAGGCAGTTGAATGAGTTTTGCTCTGCATTGTCTTTTTATCCTGTTATGCCAAACATATACCCATTCATTCAGAGAATATTTGTAAACTACTTCCCATATCCTAGACACTGTCCCAGTTAATGGAAATTGGTTCTGGAAAGGTCAGATGGATTCCTGTCTTTATGGCATGTGTCAATCATGAAGGAACACATGCTTCAAGGAACCCATTACAAGGTGGGGCAGGTTGGAAGGAGAAAGGCAGGGCAAAAGGTCAGAGGCTAAGGCTCTCGTTGTCATGCAGAAGTTTAGGCCCAAGTCCCACAGACTTTAGCATCTCATAAGCTTAGCCACAAAGAACCCTTCAGCTGTCCAGGTGTCATTGCACCAAGAACTTAGAAACCAACTTCCCGCTGATGTGCTGTAGGAAAGAGAGAGAGAGAGACACTTCAGCGATGACCTGCATGGGAGAAAAGCTATGTCCTAGTCCTGGATCTGTGAGGAACCATGTGACTTTGGGCGAGGCACTTTGTCTCTCTGCATTTCTGCTTCTTCATCTGAAACAGAAGGATAATAATTCAATGACCTTTAAGATCCCTTCTAGTTCCATAATTTTCTAAGGTGATAAGAAATCAAAGTTCACAGAAGAGTGGTTTTGCCTAAGACAAATCCTCCATCTCTCTTTTAACAGTTGATGGTACACAAAATCAGAATCTTTGAGAAATATAAAGAACAATATTATAAAAGCAAAAAGAGCGTTGAATTTAGTCAGTGAACTTTATTTAGTTAAGGTATAAACCTACGTGAATTGTACTTAGTTTCTTGGAAGGTCAGTTACTGCATTTTTAAAAATATTTTTTAGTTGTAGTTGGACACAATACCTTTATTTTATTTATTTATTTTTATGTGGTGCCGAGGATCGAACCCAGGGCCTCGCACAGGCTGGGCGAGCGCTCTACTGCTGAACCACAACCCCAGCCCTCGGTTTCTGCATTTTTGAAACAGGGCAAGAACATTCCCCCTTATTGGTTCCACCTGACCCACAGCAAGGCCATTCTTCCCTTCTTCCCTCCCATCCTGATGAATATAGTTGGCTCAGTTTACCAGGATGATGTTGGTCTAGCTTCCCTTTCTAACCAAATCCTCCAAGACCTCCAATAGATGTTGGACTGCCACCAGTGACTCTGGGATGCTGCTTTTGATGTTTTTAGATTGAATTCTTGTCCTGGGCATCTTTGCTGTGGGGAAACTCTGCTGGGAACACTGGCAACAGAAATCTAAGGGTCCTCAGTTTGAGTAACTTCCTGACTTCTAGCTGAAACCATCCAAGAGAGTAACACCTTGGCACAGGCGACAGCAGTGATGGCTGTCCTCCCCAGGGCCTCACAGCGGTTTCCCAGCACCATAGACCTCTGTGCTCTGAGAAAGAATTCTCTTATGATGGGAACCTGACTCTATGACTGTACAACTGTATCAGGAAAATCCACATGGACCCACGTAGCTGAAGCCCAGTAAAAATATTAGGAATTAAAAAAAAAAAAAGAATAAGAGACGAGGAGTAGGAGAGGAGCAAAAAAGCTGAGAGGAGAGTGAATGGAAGGTGAAAGAGATCCAAAAATGGGGAAGGATGGATGTCAACAGTTGTTGAGGTCTATGGATTGTCTTTCTCTGACATGGGAGAATCAGAATACAATTAACGGGATCTTTCACAAAGCAGACCTTCAAAGGGAAGAATGTTTTATTTCTGTAATAATCCAATGGCTTGGGAGTGGTTCCAAATGCTGAATGCCTTATATGAGAATATTTATTAATACAGATTTCTGAGTTTCAGATGCACATGGACTGAATTGCACTCCTCTGAGGTGGGGCCAGGGAACCTGCATTTTTAAACAAACATTCAAAACGATACCAATCTGGTTGATATTTTATATTTTCTCAAACACAGCCATTGGTTAAAAACACTTTGTGTGTGTGTGTGTCTGTGTGTAGCCTCAGTTATTTAGGAACAAAGAAAATCAACAGCAAAACCTGGGATTCAGATGGATATTGATGAGAGGTTCAAAGTCATGGGTATGCGTGTATTATAACACTGTATTATATGATGAAATATTAATTATCAATAATGAGATCATGGGTGGCAACCTTAAATTTGAGGTTCTGTCTCTTCTAAGAGCTGTAAGCAACTACTTAAGTGAGAAAGGAAAAGAAAACACAGCTGTGTGTCATCCCAACCTTGCAGTCACCATATGTGACTGCTCTTGTGAAGCCACATGTAGACCAAGGGAGGATGCTGGGTAGCCAGGACAGTGAGTCCAGCCAAGCCACTGGAACGGAGGAGTGAGGACACCAGTGAGACTACTGTGTGCCTCCTTCTATGGATTCAGACCTGGATCTTCTCCCACATGCATGCCCATCCCATATGCTAACCCACTGTATCCTGTCTGCCTTGGGGTAGCATGATTTCTAAATGCTGCAGTTAGATATAGCACATCTGCAGAGAAATTTTAAAAATCTTGTCAAAGTTGTCCCACCTGTCTAGCTGTTTCTGCAAGCCAGAGTGACCTCGCTGTCTGCGTCGTCAGTGTCTGTGACACCCAATGCAAATGCCCTTTGGATTAATGGCACGCTCGAACGTGACTATTTCTTTCCATTGGCTGTATTCGCTAGATGTGCACAAAAGACTGAACTGTAGCCAACTCGCAGCTGCTTATAGGGCGTGTTCTGTCATTTTGGTCAAATTCCTGGACTGTCATCTACCATCTATCACAAGTGTCTTTCTTCAAAGGGAGAATAAAAAAATAAACTTTGACTTTTGCAAGCAAAAAGAGCAAAGACTTGGTTCGACGATATGAATGTCATTAATTATGCAACCCTTTTGGAGAAGAGATAGAAGTCTGCTCTGTGTTTGGAAGCACCAAAGAATTTAACAATCTACCTCCTGACTTAAGCAAAACATACCCATATGCTAATATATGCAGCTGTAGCAGCAGCTTCTAAGGCTAATTTAGGCAAGCCAAAGGACCCAAGATTTTCAAATCTGCCTCCCCATTGGTTACATTTGCAAAATGTCGCCCTGATATTTTGTTGATTGCAAAATAAACAGATCTTTGGAGGACAAAAAAAGGACTTTCTCCTCTTTACTTGATAAATATAATTTTATTTTTTTAAAAAGAATTTTAGGCAGTTAAATAAAAATCAGTGATATGGGAATATTGGATTTGTTTCTTTTTATTATTTATGGTTAGGAAAATTAAGTCTTGGCTAAATGTTACAAACAAACATTTAATCATTTGGTAATTTAAAAAATAGAAAACTTAATTTGGATGCTAACTTAATTTCAAGCACCTGTGAAAGTCACTAAACTATGTATGCAAATATAAATAAACATTGAACTTTTTAGTTGTGAGATTAATATGTATGCTGTTTGCATAGTTTTAGTTTTATTTAGTTAGTAAAAAAGGTTAGATAATGTGGACATTACCATTGTTTATGCTGTTTCTTCCATTAGGTTAGAAGAATTCTGATGTTCTGGGGCAACCTGAACAATACTCTGCTCTTTTTTTTTTGTTGTTGTTTTGCAAATGTTTTATTTTATTTTTTAAATTTTTAAGATTTGTTTTAATTATACTTGACAAGAGAATGCATTTATGTACTTTGATATATCATATATAGATGGAATATAATCTCATTTTTTTTAAAGAGACGGGGCGGGGGGGGAGAGGAGAGAGAGAGAGAGAGAATTTTAATATTTATTTATTTATTTTTTAGTTTTCGGCGGACACAACATCTTTGTTTGTATGTGGTGCTGAGGATCGAACCCAGGCCGCACGCATGAGAGGCGAGCGAGCGCGCTACCACTTGAGCCACATCCCCAGCCCTATAATCTCATTTTTTCTGAGTGTACATGTTGCAGAATCATACTGGTCATGCAGTCACATAGAAACATACAATAATGTCTGTTTCATTCTACTATCTTTCCTATCCCCACATCCCCTCCGCTCCTCTCCCATCACTTCCCTCTACTAATCTAAGGTAACGCTATTCTTCCCTAGTGCCCCTGCCTTATTGTGAATTTGCATCCATATGTTGGAGAAAACATTTGGCCTTTGGTTTTGTGGGATTGGCTTATTTTCTTAGCATGGGATTCTCCAACTCCAGCCATTTACTGGCAAATGCCTTCAACTTCATTTCAAATAGAAGAGGAAAGAGAGAAGACTGGGACGACGTACTCCCCTCCAGTTCTGGCCACAGTGTCTTTGAAAAACCATCTGCCTTCAGCTGCAGCCCTGAGGAGTGGCAGGAAGGCAGATCTGTTAGCAGCAGGCACTGGCTTCTGCCACAGTGAAGCACTCACCGACCAGCTGAGTACTCGTGGGTACTAGGATCTGAGACCCAGACATCGGTAGGGCTGCTTGTGAGAAGAAACTGGAGCTGGAGTTCATGGACAAGGCACAGGGCCTGGGTTAAGTCACATTATCTGAATACACAAAAACTAAAATCCTGTTAGAGAAAGCTGTTTTACAGAGGAGAACAGAGCATGTAACAGGTGTCAGCTGGCCCTGAGGTCTCATGTGGAGACTTGTTTGGGAAAGGTCCGCTCTCAATTGACCAGCATGAACCTCAGTGCCTTGTCACGTGAGTCTCTCTCCATGGAGCCATGTGAGAGCCAGCAAGGGAGATAGTGGGACAGCAAGACGGGAGCTACAGTATGACATGGAGTTGCCTCACAGAGGTGACTGCAATCTAGAAGCAAGATGCTGCCCCTGCTCACACTCAAGGGTAGATGCCTACACACTTATGTGAATTCCAAAAGGTAGGGTTGGTGTTGGGGGCCATCTCAGAGTCTGTCTGCCACCTAGACAAAAATCCAAGACTAGACAGGGTGGGCGCCAGAGAGGGGAGAGAGGAAGCAGTTGCAGGGGGAGGAGGATCAAGAAGAGGAGGAGGAGAAGGAAGAAACTTCTACAATTATTTTTCTATATCTCATGAAGGGTCAGAGTCATATAACCTCCCAGTAGCATTATGATCATAATCTCTTTGAAACATTTTTTTTGAAAATTTTAAATCATGGTAAAATAGACACGACATAAAATTTACATCTTAGTCACTTTTGAATGTACATTGGAGTCGTATTAAATTCATTGGTATTGCTGTCAGTCAATCTCCAAACTTTTCTCCCATCTTGCAAAACTGGAATTCTATACTCACTAAACAGTAATTTTCCATTCTCTCCTTTCCATTATTCTAGGAAATCACTTTCTGCCTTCTGTCTCTATGAATTGATCATTTTGGGCACCTCACATAAATGGGATCGTACTGTGTTTGTCTATTTTGACTGGTTTATTTCACCTTCCATTCATTCATAACCCAGCATGTAGCATAATATTTTTCTTTTTGAAGTCTGAATGCTATTTCATTGCAGGCACATTTTCTTTATCATTTATCTATTAATGGAGACTTGGGGTTTCTTTCACCTTTTAGCTATTATGAATATTGGTGTATGAACATCTCTTTGAGATTCTGCTTTCGAGTCTTTTGGGGCTATGTACTCTGAATTGATGTATCATAGGAAAATTTCAGTTTTAATTCCATACAGTTTTCTACAACAGGTGCACCATTTTACCATTCCCACCAACAGTGCTCAACGGTCTCCTTTTAACCTCAACATTTGCTATTTTCTTTCTTTCTTTCTTTTGAATCACTCTAAGGAGTAAGAGGTGGTATCTCATTGTGGTTTTCCTTTGCATTTACCTAAGATTAGTGATGACAAGCGTCTTTTTGTATCCTTACTGTTCATTTGCATATCTTATTTGGAGAAATGTCTAGTCTTTTGCCCATTTTTCAGTCGGGTTGTTTGTTTTTCAGACCAATAACATATCTAACAGGGTTTTGAAATATTATTATAAAAGAATGCTTCTTGTTTCACAAGGTGCTGACAAATGAACCAGTTCCCCTCCTCATTTTACCTAAACAGGCCCCTCTGAGAGCTGAATACAAACCCAGGTCTACCAAATATGTTCAGGTCTAGAAATTTCCTAGAAGGAAGTGGGGAAGGGGGATCGAGAGACTGCAGGGACTGGGACACATCAAGCTTCTGGCATTTCACTAATATCCTTCTTTCTCCGACACTTCCCTGTAGCTTCTGATAAACAAATTAGAACCTTTATTCTTTTCACAGACATGAAATTAACCATAGCTGTTAAATCAGGTGACCTTTCCAAAATATATTAAGATTCTGAAAGGGGCAAAAATTCTTTGTTCTGAGTTGACTGATGCTCATCTTGGAAATGCCTGTGAAACAGGTTGGGGGTTGCTTCCTGGAAGGACAGATATGTGTGTGCCCATGCCTGTGTGCGACTGTGTGTGTGTGCATGTGTGTGTGCATGTGTGTGCAAGTGTGCTTGAGCGTGTGTGTGTGTGTGTGTGTGTGTGTGTAGTAGCAGGTGAATTCCAAAGCCATACATAGAAAAGTTTTTTTTTCCCCTAAGCTGGGGGCATATGCCTTAGGGCTAGTGTTATTTTAATGCTGCCCCCCTCACCGCTGTCCCCCTTCCTAGCCTTTACAAAGACCTTGATTGAGTGATTGAATCTGAACTTTGCAATGAAATAAAATCAGAAGGCTTTTCTTTTTTCCTCCTGCCCCCCCTTTTTTCCACCACTCTAATGAAATTTGCAGACATGGAAAGGAAACTGAGTTATTTATAGGAGTGGGAGGAATGTGAGCGCTAATTGTGCTTAGTCTATTCCTAAGTACATAACCTGTTTGCTATTAAATTTTACAATCTTTCAGCAATATACACATTTTTTAAAGGAGAGAACTTCATAAATTTGACAAAGAAAAACCAGGGTAAATGATTCTAAGGGTTTAATCTGCTAATCAAAGTCAGGTTTAATTTTTTTTCCAAGTGCAGGATTAAGTTCTCTTGCAACACCGATCTTTCCCCTCCTCTCTGGATTAGTTTATTCATTTCCTCTGCAGACTTGTAAGATTTGATAGACCTACTCATCAATGGTTTAGAGTTTTGGTGGCGAGTCATCCAGCCAGTGTGCACACTCATGCACAAGTAAACTGGGTCAAACAGAAAGCTGCTGAATTCAAGTGCCTGCAGAAGGCACAGGACCTTGATCTCTAAGCTCAACATTATGCATTCCAATAGCCATGCCATCTCAAAAGTTATTCTGTCCAGCATAAAATCAGGCTGCATAAAAAATTGTCACGAGACATAAATTTTTCCTAGCATCCGCCCCACCCTTCTTGTTACCTCCTCCTAATCATCCTGGGGGCTTGCTTAATTAGAAGTTAAATACTTGTTAAGAGGAACTAAAAACATCACAATCATTCCTAGGTGAATTTTCCTGGGTGAGAATAACTTCCTGTTTGAAATTTGCTTCAGTTTGGCTGTCAAGGTTGAAGGGATCAGAAAATTACTCAGATTACTTATGAAAAGACGGGTTTATTAAAATACAATAATGTATTAAATTCAGCAATGGAAAACCATCCAGAAGCCAGACAACCAGAGGGCCATGTGGAGTCTGACACACAGCATTTTCTCTGGTTCTTTGCAAGGCTCCTTCTAACTTCTTCTGCTTTGGGGTATCAACCAATGCATTATTTGCCTGAATTTTTACCTGATTTTCCTACTTCCTACTTGTTCGGGTCATTGTACTTCATACATTCTTCCAGCTTTGCTGTGTTGTGATGGGTTGTATTGCTGCCTAGCACGTTGGCTCTGCTGCTTATTTGCCTTAGCCATACAGTATTCTCAGTTAAAATCCTTGAGAAAGGGAATTCTATGAGTTGAGTTCAGCTTTCTATGCTAATCGAGTCATGCTGTGGGTTGCTGTTCAACTGTTGGTTTGGCTGTTTTTTTAAATAGGGTGCGAAATGCTTTCAACCACCTGAGTCTTGGGGCTGGGTTGGGGTGCAGAACAGGGTCATGTGACCCAGGAGGGGTCTCCTCTTTAGTTTGGAGCTGTGGACAAATGAGTTATTTTGAAGTTTAACTCACTGTTCTCCAAGGAAGGGGGCAATACAAGTCATGAATAAAATAAGGATGTGAGTCTGATCTTTTGCCGATTCTGAGCTTCAGTTTCTCCTTTGTGTGAGACAGTGTCTACTATTGAGAGTGCTTTAAACAATAGAAAATGATTGTTTTATGAAGGAACTCTCTCTTTCTCCAAGAGCCACTAGTAATATTGCAATATAGGCATTCCGTGATCCAGAATGGAGTTGATGGGTTAGGAGAAAACTCTTAGAGAGGGAGCCTTAAGAAGTTCTCAAGTAAAGAACAGTGATCATTGCATCGGCTGTGGGGTCTCCTGATTTTGCAGAAGAGGAACTGAAGCTTATAAAGGAGAGCAGGCTGCTCAAGATCATGGCCAGTGACCAAGTCAGACTTTCACTCAAGATCTGATACATTTATCCACCACAAACATTTATTGAATGCCAGACACTGTATTAGACCCTTTGTATGTGAAAGAGGAAAAGAGAAATAGCCTTGTCTTCGTGGTGGTATGTATAGTCTAAGCAGAGATAAAGACAGTAAATCAGTGAGCTAACAATTCAAAATGAGATAAGCACCTTGAAAGAACCCAACACAGTGCAATGATAGAGAATGTTGCTGGAAAGAGGGAAAGACAGGAAAAGTTTTTTTTCTGATGATGTAAAATTTAAGCCACACTCTGAAAAGAGAATTAGAATGAATCAGCTGTAGGCAGATCAGGAGATCACATTCCAGACGGAAGGAGCAATGTTTGTCAAGGGGTTGACCCTGGAAAGATTTTGATGTACCAGAGGAAGTAAAGAAAAAAAAAAAAAACCTGCATGACTGGAGCACTTTTAAAGAGGTGAGACTCCAGCTGGGTGCAGTGGCTCACACCTGTAATCCCAGTGATTCTGAAGGCCAAGGCAGGTGGACTACAAGTTCAAGGCCAGCCTCAGCTATTTAGCAAGGTCCTAAGAAACTTACTGATACCCTGTCTCAAAATTAGAAAAAAAAATAAATAAAAGGGCTGGGGATATGGGGATATGGCTCAGTGGTTATGTACCCCTGGGTTCATTCTCCAGTACCAAAAAGAAAAAAAGAGAACATGATAAATAAATAAATAAATAAATAAATAAATTCATTCTTGTGAAAAACTTGGAGAAGCAAAAGGGGGAAGGGGTTATATCCTGCATGGCCTTTTATGGAAAGAAATTTGGATCTTATTTTAGATATGATTGGAAGCCACTGAAGTATTTAAGTGAAAGTGTGGTATAATTATATTGTATTTTTAAAAGGACTTACTCAACAATCATTGAGTCCATTTGTTTGCCAGGGACTCTCCAGGTGACAAACAAGTGGAAGATTAACTTATATCCTTGAACAAGTATCCATAGCATGATGGGCTGGAGTGTGGGTGGTGGGAAGAGAGACTCATTCATCAGTGACAACCCAAGTGTGATAAATAACGTCACAGATTATTTTATGTATTGCCCACAAAACTTTCCTCTATGAACCTGTCCATGCCATGCTGAAATGACAAGTTAATGTGCTTAATACCATGGAAACCAGTATCCCAACCATAGCTGATTAGCACCAGACCAATGGAGAGCCAATGGAGAGCCACTACAGACCAGGAATACATTGAATTCTCCCTTAAGCAGTTGACAAAACAACACAGAAAAGGTTGTCATTAATGGTTAGCACTGGGCCTTGAAGGTGACAGAATCATGAGGCTAGCATTTTTGTTGACACTATCAACCCAGAGGAAGCTGGTCATCCCAAAGAAGAATCAGAAAAGAGGCAGAGAGAAGCAGGGGATGAGAAATAGACTATGAAATTGGGAGGCACATTGAAAGGTATCCAGTTGTAGGGGCTTCTTGGTTCTCATCTTTTCAAGTCTGGGCTCATTTTAGGCATTTGCCTGTAAGTCTGAGTTTCCCTATTGTGTTTTTAAGGATGACATGTGCCTTTCCCAACAACTGCTCCCATCCTCCAACTTGAGTCATATCTTCAAAGATTTATTGTCTTTGTGCAATCTTAGCAACAGGACAAAATGCTCCAGGCAGAAACAACAGTTTGTTCAAAGGTACAAAATCCTAAACATTATGAAGGTGAGCTACGTTGCAAAGTGCTCTCTGCGAACCTGGTATGACATCTTGGCCAGGAATGAGAAGACCACCAATCTTGATAATGGAAGCACAGGGAGGAGAAATCTAGAGAATATTTGGAACTAGATGTCCACTTACAGGTCAAATAATAGGTGTTGATGGAAAAAAGTGTACTTTGCCCTACTTCTGTGAATTCCTTTAATTATAAAACAATTCCCGTGGACAATTGTTGACACTAAGCACACTACCTGGCATTTAATAGGTGTCGACAGGTATCCAAGGGGTGAACCTTGTCTTTCCTTTCCTCATCCTCCACCACCAGTAGTAAACATGGGCTTATTACAAATGGAGATCCAAGTTGTGTACTTACAAGGTAAGTAATGAAGTTTGCAAGGGTATTTGCAAAAAGAACCTCAAGTTCTGTTCCACCATGAATAATAAACTGGCTTCCAGTTGGCCAGCTGCCATTTCTCTCCCAAAGCCAACTGGCAACCGGCTCACCCTATTCCTCTTGGAATTTACAGATGTGTGCTGGACAGTGTGGGAAAGGGTGTTTTACAGCAGCAATTAGTTTATTCCTGGGGTAAACAGTAGAAATTTAAGGATAATTGCAGCAAGAAATTTGTTTCCTATTGCAGTGTGAATAACCTGCGGGCAGCCAATTGGCTGTTTGCCCTGCAAATCCCCAAAAGGATGATTGGCAACTGTTTTGCATTTGTGCCTAGTAGGGATTTGCAGATGCATATTAGGGAGGGCAGGAGAGTTGGGGGGGGGGCGGGGGTGGGGGGGCGGGGGTGGGGGTGGGGGCTCTGTTTCTATACATGTTTACTAAGCCAAGGTTGGTTTTCTAGGAGGGGTTAAAGCAGGAGGAGGGAATTCTGGTCTGTGTAGCAGAGCTCATTTCTCTTTAAGGAGGGAGTTTCAGCTTAAGTGCCAGTTGGCATGTCCCGACTCTGCTATAGGGCCAACACACACGCAGGCAGCAGTCACTTAATCCTTCTGACTTTGCTGTTTGCTGCCTGTGACAGTACTAAGTTTGTTGGAGCCTGAAGCAACATGCGATTATGAGGCTGGGAGCAGCCAGGAGCTGGTCTTCTGTGGCCTTGGATGAACTGACTGTATCACCCTCTGCACTGTGCCTCTCAGCCAAGGTTGGCTGCACCCCCAAATTTCTGTTTCAGGTGTGGCATTCCAGAGACCATTACTATCATTACTTTTGCATTTTATGAGGATGCAGGGAATAGCTTTCAGCCCACTTTTGTACACCATTTCCCTAAGAACGTTCACTCTCTCTCCAGGGCATACTCGGATTTGAAAAGTCAACAGGGGTAGCAACAATATCACATATTTATAGAGCCTTTTCTTTTATGATTCTTACATAATTATGCTTCAATGTTAGGTATGGATGTTAAGGAAGGAGTTCTTTCTGCCATAGAGATGATACAAATTAACTAGGAAGACAGAGAGAGCTCCAGTTGGAGATCTTGATTCCTGTTACTGCAGAGCATTTGCTCTTTCCAAGGAGAAGGGAGAGGTGCAAAGTCTCATTCTACTGATTGGTAATAATTTACCCCAAATAAACTCTGAGCACATCAAAAGCAGTGACTGTGCCTCATGCATCTGCTGCCTTTTAATTGATTTTCCTGAGTCCATCCCTGTTCCTCTTCCCCACTCCCTATCTGGGCTGCTTCCTTCTGATATTCCCTGCTACAATTGTGGTCCTGTCAGCTTGAAATAATTCAATATTATATTCTTATTTAGGATACGGGTCGACATCTTGGCATGGCCACTAAAGCCCTATTTGATCTGGCTCTGGTCTGTCTTTTAGGCACCAAGTCCTCGTCCTTTGCTAACCAGTAATGCTGTTTCTTCTCCAATCTCTGAGCGCACCACGTTCATCTTGCCACTGAGACATTATACATTCCATTCTTGTTTCCTGGGGTTCTCTTCCCAATGGTCTCCCTCAGTAGTTAACTGCTTCCTGTGCTTCAATTCTCAGTTGAGCCTTACTCTCCTTCCAGAATTTCCAGAGTACCATATTGCCCTCATGCAGTCTCAGTAAATATCTTCTGTAAGTTTGACAACAATCTGCCATTCTCTGTGAATGTGCAATTACTTAGCTGATGACTAGCTTCCCCCGCTCGATAAGAACAAAGATTGTTGCAGGTGTTTGCATGCCCCTGGAGGATGATGGAAAGAAACAGTGAACTCTGTGGGAAGAGGGCACACGCCAGGTCAAGTGAAGGAGATGACAAATTTAACACAAGATGCAAAATGCAAAGGGACTGAGGGAAACAATTTGGAAGGAGCTCTGAAGGAAATAAATCAAGGTCAGTATCAGGCTTAGTTTGAAGGAGTTAAAGGACAGAAAGTGGATTCAAGGAAAGCAGCCTCTGAACTTTATTTTGAAGTTGAATGTTGGTTTTCAGGGTACAAAGAGATAGCATTTTCAAGGTAAGATCACTGATCTCCAAACAAGGGGCATTTTTCTTTGTCAGGATTTTCCCTGGCATAAGCATGGACAGATCAGATTGGTACCTCTGTGGCCAGAGCAGAGAGGGCTCTGGCAGTGCCCAGCGTGGTGTATGGCTGAGAATCAAAGTTGCTCTGGGGAGCTTTGTGTGGTGCTGTGTGGTCCCACAGCAGAAGTGATTGCTGAGGGTGTTATGTAAAGGGGAAAACAGTTGAACCTGGGGGGGACATCTATAGTCACAAAAGTGTCAGAGAGAAGGGAGAAGTGAAGGGACAGAGGAAAGAGCTGGCAGAAAGGTGGCCAGTGAAGAAAATAGAGCCCACCATTGCAAGGAAGGAGAGGAGAGACCTTTAAGAAGGAGGGTTCAGGGAGGGAAGAGGACAGAGAGATTGCCTGGAGATTTATGTAGAATGAGGTCGTCCATGACCTTGGAAAGCATGTGTTAGTGAAGTGTCAGGGGAAGGAAAGAGGAGAGCGGGATGCTGTGGAGGTGGTTCTGAGAAAGTGCGAAAGTCAGAACAGAGCAGTTGGGTTGCAAGATCTTTAAATCTTTCAACCGTTTAAGAAAGTTGCCAAAGGCATTTCCCAGAGTGCCTGCCACGGAACTGTTGGACAAATTGTTCCTTTTTGAGGGGTTGCTGTTCTCAGAAAGCCCAGGGCAATCAGATCTCAGCCAGAAGTGTTGAGGGTCAGCACTGAGATGGACATCTTGGGAGATGGGGGTGAGGGATCAGGGTTTTATGCACTAATACTTTTGGCAGTATGAACGGGCAGGAGTCCATCCTTTGGGATGGTCCTCCTTGGCTTGACCTGATGTTGTTGTGAGTCTCTCATTTCCCGGAGTGCTAAATGTATCCTAAGGCATTAAAACCGGTGTTTGGAATATGATCGGATTAATGTAGTTTGCTTTATCTGAAGTCAATGGAAGAAGAAATCTTGGCTTTGAACATTTGTCTCATGGTTATGTGGTGGTACCAGGATAAGAACTGAGACTTCAGAATGGTGTAGCCTGTTGGACTTTGACAAAGGCCTGGTTAGGAAGGTAGCCATCAGTGTACGTCAGGTTTCCTAGCAGGACTTGGGCCATACATGCAGTTAATGCAGGTACAAGTTATAACTGGGACAATTTGGAACCAAACATCCTGGCCAGGAAGGCTATGGATGAAACAGCTTCCTGAAGATCTTCATCAAGAGGCAGGCAGCAACATGGGAAGTCATTGCACAGACACTGGATAAAGTCTAGTTAGCTTCTTCAACCTGGATGCTGCCCAGGTTTCCATGTTCTGTCCTGGGTGCAGAAGCTGCTCTGTCTTATCCTAAATGCTGCAGTTGTCTTGCACTCGAGAAGACTGCTTTGTTGTTTTCTTGGTGGAGTTAGTGGACCTTGGGGCCCTTAACTGCTCTGCCAGGTAAGCAAGGCTCATCATCATTCTATTCATTGGGATCTTCTTCTCTGAGGAACCAAATATCATTTGAAAAACTTGTGAGGCCTCTATTGTGGATTTGAATAGCAGTCTCTCTTACCCTCGGCAGAGTGGCAGTGGGGGAGTCCCTAGGAATGTCAGGTGGGAGTTTCCTGCACTAATTCTGGGCATTATAGCCATTTCTGCCATACAGTAGTGTCTAGAAAGAGACAGACTTCATAGTCTCCTGCTTTGTTGATGTGATCCAGAGCTCTAATACTAAATTGGGTCCAGAATAGGAATTAAGTGTTGAAGCTACCCATGACTTATAATTTTCGCTTACAGTAATCAAGGCGTTGACCCGTATCTTCTTGGAAGAAGGTAGGCAGCGATTCTCAAGCTGTTTCTCCTTTTATTAAGTGAACTTTTTTTCCCTTGGAGGACAATTTGTAAGTTGTTTTGGACGGCACAGAGTGCTGAGAATGATGGATGCTAGAAGCCGTGTGAATGGAATTTAAGGTCCCTGTGGGTGGGGCTGTTCCAAATGAAGTGTCCGGCCGGTGGTCAGGGTGATTCTGGAGGGAAGTTCCTCACTGCTGGCCTTGAACTGCATGTACCTGTTGGTCTGTGATTAACAGTCAGAAGTCACTCTTATTACTCCTTGAAGTAGACAAAGGTAGAATTTCTTAAAATTGGCAACAACATGATGATCTAAAGTTGGTTAGCTGAGATTTCTTTGATATTGAATATATTCCAGAAGAAAAATAGACTTTTTGCAGGAGGAAGGGGAACCCTGAACAGTGCCTAATACTACACCATATTTTTGAGTATTTACTGTGTGCCTCCTGGTGTACTTAAGATGTTATTGACATAAAGTGCCATGTGCCATTTGTTTACTATGACAATATTGTTATCAAAATTTTATGGTCAGATCAAATGAAGCCAGAGACCTAACAAGTATCATAGTGATAGAATGTGGAGAGCAGGAGAAGAGTCTTAGATTCCCGATTTAAGATTTTCTGTTTGTTCCAATGTAGAACACATCTGGGAAGGAGATTTACTTTGTGTAAGACAGAAAATGTTCCTTAAAATGAATTGTAATGCATTCTGTTGTCATATATAAATAAAAAATATATATTAAAAGATGTGGGTGGAAAGGAAGCCTGATTATTAGTGAAGCTGTCTTAGAGACAGGGGCAACTTCCAAGAGATATGATTCTATCTTCTCATTTTCCTATGTAAGAAAGCTGAAGCCCAAAGACAGTGACTTGCATATGATCCTGTGGATAGTTTACTATCTTTAGCGAGGAAAAGGATGACCCTGGCCTAAGTACAATTTAGTCCAGTACTTCAGGTCCCCTGGTAGTCTTTTTGTGAGACTCCCCAAATTCCACACACAACATTTCAGAAGATTTAAAGCCCCCTAAAGTGACGTGAGAACAAGAATTCAAGACACAGCTCCTTGGCAGTAAAATAAGTATGTGAGGCTAGATGTTAAAGTCTTTTCCAAACCTAGTGTCCTATGAGTCTACGTAGCCTTGGCCAAGAGTGCATATTTTCAGGAAGAAGCTACAGTTGGGATCAGAACAAGAGATGTTTGTGGATGGAAATTCTCCCCCAAAGTGAAATGTTCCTGATATAAAGATTTTTTTATCTACTCTGCAAAGTCAGAGATGTCCAAATGACAAGAAAATGTTGCTCTGAGAATGTGAGGCCTCAGCTTTTATGACTGTATATTGGGCCTGCATACAGACAACACACAACATAATCAACCACTAAGTCAGTTGTTTTTTTTTAAACAATTAACAATTTTCTTACATTTAAACAAATGTAAATAAATTTAAATAAATTAAAATTCTGATGCAGTTGAATTAGTCACATTTCAAATGCTCAACAACCACATATGACCTGTGGCTATTATTTTAGATACAGCAGATAGAGAACATTTTCATCATCACAGAAAATTCTACTGCATATGGATGCTCTAGTTCGTGTGAATCCTCATGGTTAGACATGAACGTTACATAAACAAAGGGACTTCTAATTCAACCAGGAATAGTAAGAAAGAGCTTGCCGGAGAGTGGCAACTGAGGTGACTGGGAAATCAATTCAACATTAGCCAAGTAAATGAGAGGAATGGATCAGGGCAAGAGGAGGAATTGGAGACAGGTGTTGTAGACTGAGGACATCAAATGGTTTTGCGGAATCTAAGTCGTTTTGTAAGATGCATGGGGGGCATGATGGGAGTCTGACCGAGGAGATGAATTGGTAAGATATAGATTGCCTTGTCTGCTATTATGAGTTTTAATTTTAATCTGGGATGTGAAGGGGGACTATTGACACATTCTCTGTAGGGATAGCTCGGGGATAGCTTGCATAATTTTTATTTTACAAAGATGACTCCTAAAAATGTGTGAGAATGAATATGAAAGGGAATATTTTGGAAGAGAATGGAGAAGGTAGGTTAAGAAGCTGTTGTGGTTTCACTAAACAATGAATTCATGAACTAAGGCTTTGAAAGTGATTCCAGAGAAAAAGGCAACTATAGTAAAAGTATTTAGAGAATATCAGCTGTTGGTTATGAGGGTGGGCAAAGAGGAAGGCGAAATCTAAGGTGATCCTCAAGAATTTGGTTTATATGGCTGAATGGAAGAAAAAACTAATAACCAAGATCCTAAAATAGGAATATGGGTTTGGAAAAAATGATGATGCGTTATGTCTTGGACAAGTTGAACTTGGATATATTGGGATTCCCAGTTGTAGATATACAGTGGGTAGAAATACAGGGGTAATGCTTGAATGAGAGAATTGGGACAGTGGTGTATATTTGCTATCGTAAATGTTGATGTTGGTTGAAAGAGGCTATCCCTGAGACAGCACTGAGAATGAAGAGATAATTGTAACCTTGAGGAACACCAATATTTAAGGAATGATCAGACAAAAATAAGCCAAATATTGAGATCTCCAGCCAAATAGTAGTTAAATTCATATTAATGTTGTTACAGAATTTATAGAAGAGAATTTGTAGAGGAACAAAGTGGTCAAATCCTTTAACCTGGGATATTGGAAGGATACTTAAATCCAATGATAGAAGATTAGCTTTCTTTTTTTTTTAATTTATTTTTTTTATTGTTGGTTTTTCAAAACATTACATAGTTCTTGGTATATCATATTTCACACTTTGATTCAAGTGGGTTATGAACTCCCATTTTTACCCCGTATACAGATTGCAGAATCACATCAGTTACCCTTCCATTGATTTACATATTGACATACTCATGTCTGTTGTATTCTGCTGCCTTTCCTATCCTCTACTATACCCCCTCTCCTCGCCTCCCCTCCCCTCTTCTCTCTCTACCCTCTCTACTGTAATTCATTCCTCCCCCTTGTATTATTTTTCCCTTTCCCCTCACTTCCTCTTGTATGTAATTTTGTATAACCCTGAGGGTCTCCTTCCATTTCCATGCAATTTCCCTTCTCTCTCCCTTTCCCTCCCATCTCTCATCCTTGTTTAATGTTGGTCTTCTTCTCGTGCTCTTCTTCCCTAGGCTGTTCTTAGTTACTCTCCTTATATCAAAGAAGACATTTGGCATTTGTTTTTTAGGGCTTGGCTAGCTTCACTTAGCATAATCTGCTCTAATGCCATCCATTTCCCTCCAAATTCTATGATTTTGTCATTTTTTACTCCATTGTGTATAAATGCCACATTTTTTTAATCCATTCGTCTATTGAAGGGCATCTAGGTTGGTTCCACAGTCTTGCTATTGTGAATTGTGCTGCTATGAACATCGATGTAGCAGTGTCCCTGTAGCATGCTCTTATTAGGTCTTTAGGGAATAGACCGAAAAGGGGAATAGCTGGGTCAAATGGTGGTTCCATTCCCAGCTTTCCAAGAAATCTCCATACTGCTTTCCAAATTGGCTGCACCAATCTGCAGTCCCACCAACAATGTACAAGTGTACCCTTTTCCCCACATCCTCGCCAGCACTTGTTGTTGTTGGACTTCATAATGGCTGCCAATCTTACTGGAGTGAGATGGTATCTTAGGGTGGTTTTAATTTGCATTTCTCTGACTGCTAGCGATGGTGAGCATTTTTCCATGTACTTTCTGATTGATTGTATGTCCTCCTCTGAGAAGTGTCTGTTCAGGTCCTTGGCCCATTTGTTGATTGGGTTATTTGTTATCTTATTGTCTAATTTTTTGAGTTCTTTGTATACTCTGGATATTAGGGCTCTACCTGAAGTGTGAGGAGTAAAGATTTGTTCCCATGATGTAGGCTCCCTATTTACCTCTCTTATTGTTTCTTTTGCTGAGAAAAAACTTTTTAGTTTGAGTAAGTCCCATTTGTTGATTCTAGATGTTAACTCTTGTGCTATGGGTGTCCTATTGAGGAATTTGGAGCCCGACCCCACAGTATGTAGATCATAGCCAACTTTTTCTTCTATCAGATGCCATGTCTCTGATTTAATATCAAGCTCCTTGATCCATTTTGAGTTAACTTTTGTGCATGGCGAGAGAAAGGGATTCAGTTTCATTTTGTTGCATGTGGATTTCCAGTTTTCCCAGCACCATTTGTTGAAGATGCTATCCTTCCTCCATTTCATGCTTTTAGCCCCTTTATCAAATATAAGAAAGTTGTAGTTTTGTGGGTTGGTTACTGTGTCCTCTATTCTGTACCATTGGTCCACCCGCCTGTTTTGGTACCAGTACCATGCTGTTTTTGTTACTATTGCTCTGTAGTATAGTTTGAAGTCTGGTATCGCTATACCACCTGATTCACACTTCCTGCTTAGCATTGTTTTTGCTATTCTGGGTCTTTTATACTTCCATATGAATTTCATGATTGCTTTCTCTATTTCTACAAGAAATGCCGTTGGGATTTTGATTGGCATTGCATTAAACCTATAGAGAACTTTTAGTAATATCGCCATTTTGATGATGTTAGTTCTGCCTATCCATGAACAGGGTATATTTTTCCATCTTCTAAGATCTTCTTCAATTTCTCTCTTTAGGGTTCTGTAGTTTTCATTGTATAAGTCTTTCACCTCTTTTGTTAGGTTGATTCCCAAGTATTTTATTATTTTTGAGGATATTGTGAATGGAGTAGTTGTCCTCATTTCCATTTCCGAGGGTTTGTCACTGATATACAGGAATGCCTTTGATTTATGCGTGTTGATTTTATATCCTGCCACTTTGCTGAATTCATTTATTAGCTCTAATAGTTTCTTTGTAGACCCTTTTGGGTCTGCTAGGTATAGAATCATGTCATCTGCAAATAGTGATAATTTAAGTTCTTCTTTTCCTATTTTGATGCCTTTAATTTCTTTCGTCTGTCTAATTGCTCTGGCCAGTGTTTCGAGAACTATGTTGAACAGAAGTGGTGAGAGAGGGCATCTCTGTCTTGTTCCAGATTTTAGAGGGAATGCCTTCAATTTTTCTCCATTCAGAATGATGCTAGCCTGAGGCTTAGCGTAGATTGCTTTTACAATGTTGAGGTATGTTCCTGTTATCCCTAGTTTTCCGAGAGTTTTGAACATAAAGGGATGCTGTACTTTGTCGAATGCTTTTTCCGCATCTATCGAGATGATCATATGGTTCTTATTTTTAAGTCTATTGATGTGGTGAATAACATTTATTGATTTCCGTATATTGAACCAGCCTTGCATACCAGGGATGAATCCTACTTGATCATGGTGCACAATTTTTTTGATGTGTTTTTGTATCCGATTCGCCAGAATTTTATTGAGGACTTTTGCATCTAGGTTCATTAGAGATATTGGTCTGTAGTTTTCTTTCTTTGAAGTGTCTTTGTCTGGTTTCGGAATCAGGGTGATGTTGGCCTCGTAGAATGAATTTGGAAGTTCTCCCTCTTTTTCTATTTCCTGAAATAGCTTGAAAAGTATTGGTATTAGTTCCTCTTTAAAGGTTTTGTAAAACTCTGCTGTATACCCATCTGGTCCTGAGCTTTTCTTAGGTGGTAATCTTTTGATGGTTTCTTCTATTTCCTCAATTGATATTGGTCTGTTTAGGTTGTCTATATCCTCCTGACTCAATCTGGGCAGATCATATGACTTAAGAAATTTATCAATGCCTTCACTATCTTCTATTTTATTGGAGTATAAGGATTCAAAATAATTTCTGATTATCTTCTGTATTTCTGAAGTGTCTGTTGTGATATTGCCTTTTTCATCCCGTATGCTAGTAATCTGAGTTCTCTCTCTTCTTCTCTTCGTTAGCATGGCTAAGGGTCTGTCGATCTTATTTATTTTTTTCAAAGAACCAACTTTTAGTTTTGTCAATTTTTTCAATTGTTTCTTTTGTTTCGATTTCATTAATTTCAGCTCTGATTTTAATTATTTCTTCCCTTCTACTTCTTTTGCTGTTGTTTTGCTCTTCTTTTTCTAGGATTTTGAGATGAAGTATGAGATCATTTATTTGTTGGTTTTTAAGGAATGAACTCCAAGCAATGAATTTTCCTCTTAGAACTGCTTTCAATGTGTCCCATAGGTTCCGATATGTTGTGTCTGTGTTTTCATTTAACTCTAAGAATTTTTTAATTTCCTCCTTGATGTCTTCTAAAACCCATTGATCATTCAGTAACCTATTGTTCATTCTCCAAGTGATGCTTGATTTTTCCTTCCTTCTTTTATCGTTGATTTTCAGTTTCATTCCATTATGATCAGATAAGATGCATGGTATTATCTCTACTCCTTTATATTGTCTAAGAGTTGCCCTGTGACATAATATATGATCTATTTTTGAGAAGGATTCATGTGCTGCTGAGAAAAAAGTGTAACTGCTTGATGTTGGGTGGTATATTCTATATATGTCAATTAAGTCTAGGTTGTTAATTGTGTTATTGAGTTCTATAGTTTCCTTATTCAACTTTTGTTTGGAAGATCTGTCCAGTGGTGAGAGAGGTGTGTTGAAGTCTCCCATGATTATTGTATGGTGGTCTATTAGACTCTTGAACTTGAGAAGAGTTTGCTTGATGAACATAGCTGTACCATTGTTTGGGGCATATATATTTATGATTGTTATGTCTTGTTGGTGTATGGTTCCCTTGAGCAGTATGTAGTGTCCCTCTTTATCCCTTTTGATTAACTTTGGCTTGAAATCTATTTTATTTGATATGAGTATGGACACTCTTGCTTGTTTCCGCAGTCCATATGAGTGATATGATTTTTCCCAACCTTTCACCTTCAGTCTATGTATATCTTTTCCTATCAAATGTGTCTCCTGTAGGCAGCATATTGTTGGGTCTTGTTTTGTGATCCATTCAACTAGCCTGTGTCTTTTAATTGGTGAGTTTAAGCCATTAACATTTAGGGTTATTATTGAGATATGGTTTGTTCTTCCAGCCATATTTGTTTATTAATGTTACTAAACCTGATTTGTTTTCCTCTTTGATTATTTTCCCCCCTTTACTGTCCTACCTCCCACTGTTGGTTTTCATTGTTATTTTCCATTTCCTCTTCCTGTAATGTTTTGCCAAGGATTTTTTGAAGAGATGGTTTTCTAGCTGCAAATTCTTTTAACTTTTGTTTATCGTGGAAGGTTTTAATTTCTTCTTCCATCCTGAAGCTTAATTTCGCCAGATACACGATTCTTGGTTGGAACCCATTTTCTTTCAGTGTTTGAAATATGTTATTCTAGGATCTTTTAGCTTTCAGAGTCTGTATTGAGAGATCAGCTGTTATCCTGATTGGTTTACCCCTAAATGTAATCTGCTTCCTTTCTCTTGTAGCTTTTAAAATTCTCTCCTTATTCTGTATGTTGGGCATCTTCATTATAATGTGTCTAGGTGTGGATCTCTTATGATTTTGCACTTTTGGCGTCCTGTAGGCTTCTAGGATTTGGGATTCTGTCTCATTCTTCAAGTCTGGGATGTTTTCTCGTATTATTTCATTGAATAGATTGTGTATTCCTTTGGTTTGGAGCTCTGTGCCTTCCTGTATCCCAATGACTCTTAAGTTTGGTCTTTTAATGTTATCCCATATTTCTTGGATGTTCTGCTCATGGTTTCTTAGCAGTCTTGCTGAGCTGTCTATGTTCTTTTCAAGTTGAAATACTTTGTCTTCATTGTCTGATGTTCTATCTTCTAAGTGATCTACTCTGCTGGTAGTATTCTCAATTGAGTTTTTAAGTTGGTTTATTGCTTCCTGCATTTCTTGGATTTCTATTTGTTTGTTTTTTATTACCTCTATCTCCCTGTGTAATTGATCTTTTGCTTCTTGGATTTGTTTATGTAATTCATTGTCAAAGTGATCTTTCCTTGTCTGATTTTGCTGTCTCATGTCTTCCTTGAGACTCCAGATCATCTGAAGCATGTATATCCTGAATTCTTTATCTGACATTCCATCTGTTGCAGCTATTACGTCTTCTAGAGTTGAGGTGACCTGCATTGCTTGTGGTCCTTTCTTTCCTTGTCTTTTCATACTGCTCGCGTTTCTTTCTGCTTGGTGAAACTGTTGTGTTTTTGAAATTTTCCCTCTATTTATTTATATTGCTCTTGTATAGTTGAAAAATCTCCCTTGCAGGGCAGGTAGTGGCTGTGATCCTCCTCCATTTGGGGTGATCTGTCTATCACGCTGGCGGGCCGCTAGTTCTGCTCTGCCGGTTGGTCGCAGGTCCACCTACCCTGCAGGCGCGTGGGGCAGCTCTGTCACTCTGCAGGTTGCTGGGCCTGACCTGCCGGTGGGTCGCAGGTCAGAACATTAGCTTTCTTATTCCATGTCTTCTCAAGCATTAATGTATGGAGTATATGATAAATCTTCATATTTTGTTTTTTGCAATATTTGTGTTCCTAAGTATTTTGCATTTGTATGAATTTCCTTTCCTTCAACAGACTTGAAGTTCTCAAGGACTACATATAATTGTGTGTTTTATCTTTTCAAAAAATTTCCATCCCAATAGTCACTAGACATATTTCATACTATGGGAACTCAGATGAGTTGATTTGGGGTTCCCTGTTTGTTTCTCTGCAAAGATCTCAATAAGACTGGCAAATAATATTATAATATTTATGAAGATAATTACAGTGATAATTATCTTCAATGTAAAGAATTATTCATGTAAAGATAATTATTCATGTGAAGAATTATCTCACCAGAATAATTCATCACATCTCATATCTAGTATTTAATCAGCACACGTTAGATATTCATCTCATTATTGCTATTATCTTCTCGTTCATGGTTTCTTCATTTGTTTGAGGACTTGAGTGAGGTAGGAGATTTTTCCATGTCACCTTCTAACCATGCAATATCTCCAAATTTTATGTAGTTAAGAACTTGCCTTTTTCAATCTGTAGCAGTTGATTCCTACCACTAATCACTGTCATTTTCTCATGTCTCGGACATGACAGGAGATCAATAGGTTATCTTGTCTTTATTTGGACCCTTGATGAACTTGATGACTTGTCTTGAGAATCGGCTGGGAATCCTGGTTGCCGATGAACACTTTTTCTCTTTTACTCTTGACTTGGTGAATGTGTAAGTAAAAGGCAAAAAGAAGACCTTTCTCATCCTTCTCTTTGTTGAGTCTATGGAATGCCATTTCCATTTAGGACTGAGTAAAGGCAGGTGACGAAACCACCAAGAAGTTCCAGGTTTATCTAACGGCTGCCTCAAAGGTGATAGGTACATACAGCTGAGCCCCCATCCAAGATTTGGCAAACCAGAACCTTCTAGAAGTCAAACATCTGTTAAAAGAACACAGAATTCTAGGCACTGTGTATCCAGGAGCAATTTGTATAACCTGCCAGGGCTTTTTGTTCTCATGATTTTTTTGTTTTCAAATGGGTTTGCTTTTGGAAGTGGCAGGGTGGGTAGAAGTCAGTAGAAATATCTTTTCAAAATACTCCAAGTACATTGGGTTTTCTTCTTCTCTTTGATTTTGGATCAACATCAATTTGGCAGTATTTGGAAGCATATTTCTTTCTCCTGAGAGGGAAAGAACTTCAGTCCAAAGTGTTTTATTTTCTTTATCAGCGGAATACTGAGGTTATCATCACAGACAACGGTGGTTTGGTTCAGAAGATAGCAGACCATTTGATTTAAAAATCTGTCAGATTATTTGCTCCACCATCTTAGGGATGTTACTTATCCTGTGTCCCAGTGTCATTCTTTTCACAAAAAACAAAAAACAAACAAACAAAAAAAAAAACAACCAACCTAGACTACATCAGGTTCGCCAATTCCTGTTGTCCCTTTAATAGGAAGCGACGGCAATTATTGCATGAATATTTCAACTTCATATCAACTCATCTGATCAGAAGCATTTTTTTTTAAATTTCTAAAATCCCCAAAGATGGTGGGTAAAGGAGAAAATAAAGCAGGATTCCTCTGCAACACCACGGTAGTGAGTCTGCTGTAGGTACAGCCCGCAGTAGCAGCCCTGGACACTTGGGTCCACTTGATTTTCCTGGAATATCTTCTTACACATTTGCTTAAAAGTCACTTGGTGACCCATCCCACCAAGACAGCATGTTGTTCTATTTGTAGGCTTTTCATTAGACCAGAACCCAAACTGTCTACCACCTTCCTTCTTCTGGTCTCCTGATGGAAACACCAAGCCTTTCCCACTCAACGTGCCTCCCTCTCCCTTAGAAGTGCTGCCTCCCCAGCAGGACCATTGCTGGCACTAAACATTTTCAAGCTCCAGCGCCCGAGGTCCGAATCCTCTGGTCTCAGATCTGTTCTCTGTATTACTTCACTCAGGACAGGTTCCTGTCTGTGTGTGATCCCACCACTTGGATCCCATGGCACGTTCTTCTTTATCTCAGTCTCCACCTGGATCTCTGCTCCATCGTGCTCAGGATCCCTCACTGCTGATTTCAGTAGATCTTTACCAACTTATAGGAAAACTGGAGTCAGTAGCATTATGTGTGCCTGGTAGTCATCGTGCCAGAGGCATGGGCTGTGATCCACGCTACTGGCTCTGCTTGTTGATCTGCATGGTGCTTGGTGGGCCTGGAGAGATTTGCATTTGGATGTATACCTTTATCCTGGTTTATCATTTTACCAATTAAAGTAAAACAGAAATTCTCTTTTGCTACTATTGAACTAGAGCACTTCACCCCGCACTTTTTCCAAACTTAAGAAGATCCTTATTGGAACTGTGTGAAAATGGTTTAGTACTACAATCTGGTTGGTAGGTCAGAGATACATTGTCCACATATTCAGTTACAAGTACAAAAATAGATGAGTTCTTCATGTGTGGGCATTCTGTTTTCCCTTGGACAATCTCAGTTGAGTCAGTTATGGCTCAAAAAGATTCTTGCAATTATGGAGGGTTCTAAGACCTTATAGCCAACAGTGCCCTCACACCTGTGCAAAGATTTCTTCTGGATTCTGAACTTTAGAGACTTGTGCATCTCTCTCTCTCTCTCTCTCTCTCTCTCTCTCTCATACACACACACACACACACACACACACACACAATTTGTTAAACAATAAGCAGTATTTCTTGTCATTAGGGATTAAGCATTTGGTGTATCTAATGACCATAGACATCTATTTTTGTAACCAAAATTGTAGCCCCAGAGAAAAGCGCTTTTGTATTTCTTGCTATGTGCTCTCAAAGCAAAAGCAACCGTGTACAAATGCAATAAGATTTGTGGATCACACCCCCAGCCTTGCTGATGTCAGAGGTGAACACTGTCTCAGCAGGGAAGATTGAGACCATGGAATGCCTTAAATTAGAAGAAAGACAAATCAATGAACTTGTCAAATAGTGTCATACATTATTATATAGTATGAATACAATAGATTCTTGCATGACAAAATGTGATTCCAATAGTGCCAAGCATTCATTTTCTTTCTTCTCATGTTTTTATCTTGTTTATTTTTATCTGTGTGTGTGTGTGTGTGTGTGTGTGTGTATGTCTGTGTCTGTGTGTATATGTTTGTGAGTGGTTCTGGAAGAACCCACAAATTAGTGACGGGTTTATCAGCTAAGGAATATTTTAGAATATTAAAAATCAATACTACTTTAAATTTATAAATATGCATATAACCTGTATGATGTGCAATTCTTTATAATATTGATTAATAGACCCCAAATATAGAAATTATAAATAGTTTGTTTTTAAAAATTAAAAAAATTAACAAATAATTTTGAATTATTAGATGAAAAATGACTTTATGGACATAATTTTTATATTTCACATTTAGTTTTCTATTTTTAAATTAAAGCATGTTTAAGTTCATATGCTTTGAATAAAATTGCATTTTATGATTTAATTCTTTAGTCACTACTCAGTCCTCCTAGATATTTGGTCACTTCTCAGTCTTATGACAACCATAATGTTACACAATTCTTATCTTGTCATTTTGGAGGTCTTATGTCAAAATTGGGTGATAGAATATTAAAATAAAGCTTAATTTGTACTATTACTCCAGGCCCTGCAAATGTCAGGAACAATCTTCCTTGGTAAATTATTCTAGAAATTTTCATTTTGTTATTCAAAATGGGTTTTTTTTTGGGGGGGGTTAAACAGAAGTATTATTTTACTTTATCTTAAGCTATTTCACCTTATACCTAACACACACATTCACATACTATTGTGAACGTTATCAGATATACTCTGCAAAATGCATCTTACAATTATCTTCCTTTAAAATGTGAATTTGGGAATTTTTTTTTGTTATTCTCATATTTTTGTGATTAATTTCTCAGTCACATATAAAGACATATATCTCTTTTTGAGAAGTAAGATGTACTCTATGATACTGTTATTAGAATAGCATTGAAAACATACGAGAAGGAAACTTAATAGAAAAACATTAGAGTTCTCATTTCTCTGCAGTTGATCTAAATTCAAATTTTCTTTGGCTTGTGCACTAGAAAATGAGTCTGTGGAGAGCAAGTGAACTTAGCTGGCCTGGCAGTTTGGGGTCCTGTCCCCTAAGGACTTTCTCAGCTGGCCAGAGGCTCAACTACTCATCTGTAAAACATTCGGCTACTGATTCCAACCAACTACCTGCCTTACAGACGTGATGTTATGTTTTAATGAAAAGTACTTGGAACTCTTTGGAGGGGGTGAGGGGGTGCACCCTATAAACAGAGAATTGTTATCAAAATGTTTTTTTTTTCATTAGATCTTTGGATCCCTTTGTAAAAGTGCAGGCTTCCCAATGGATGGGGATTTATAGATAACAATTTGTAAAAGCACATCCAAGCACACTCAAATATTAAACAAACACAGATGTTTAAATGAGATTATGAAGCTGCCCGACAAGAGTACAGCCTGTACCTGGGAATGGATGGGACGGCCTGGTTTGTCATAACTCTTAATGATTCTCACTCTCTACCATACATTGGAGACTTAAACTGCCTGAGCTGGCCAGCATTGAAATGGCAATCATTTTCTAAAACACTTAACAGTCATTCTAGACAAAATTAAATTAGGAGCAGATTGTCTAATACTGGGTCTACATTGATTTTTAGGCTTTTTAGAGATTTTCTTATTGTGGTGGTGGTGGTAGGAGTTGAACCCAGGGACTCAAACAAGATAGGCAAGCACCCTACCACTAAGACAACCCTCCAGCCCTACACATTAAAAAAAAATCTCACCTAGATCACTGCAGATAGCATGTCGTAATCCTGAAGGATGTACAGGTAGTTGATGGCTAACCCCATGTAGACATGTTTTGCAGTTCTCTGTAGATCTCAGGAACTGCTATAGAAACAGGACTTTGGGGCATCTGAGAGCTGCCCAGGGTTTTGTTCTGACATGAACAGATACTCCCAGGAGGGTGATAATCCCAGAAGATGTTGATCAAAGGTTCTGTCTTTGGGATTTTTATTACTTCCTCCTTCATTAAGTCCCTGAATGACAGAGATGAGAGGAGACTCAGATGATGACAATGAAACATTTTGATTGGGACCGTCTACACCGGTGGCCTCTTCTCCCAGATTCACTGAGTTGTTGCTCAACCCTCTGCTCTGCTCTCGCTCCCATTGGCCCGCTTCTGTTACCATTTGGCAAAAGCTCCCTAGCCTAAATGTTCCTGTCTTGCACAATAGAAATGGTACCCATAAGGTCTCAATCAAATGGTCATGTGAATTATTTTACATTTCATGAGGAAGACAAAAATAAACTGGATTGGGATTGGAAAAACCATTTCATATCATCAACCTCAAGCAGTCTCCATCTGTAGTCATTCCAGAGTGGTTTCATCTACTTGCTAACCTATCTCTGAGTCCTCTTCTTCATGGTGACTCAGGCCACCCTCCTATTGCCCAATTCTTGTTACGACTTGGGAGGTTGCTGTGGCTGGTTTGTTTATAATATCTTGCCCAATCTTTCCATTTTTAGTTCCAGACTATTGCTTTTAACCACTTTCAACTATCCCATTCTTTACAGAATGACACAGTACTGTATACAATCTAGCTCAAATATTTTTTCAATCTAATTCCAGGGTGGCTGCATCATACCCGTGGACTTTGCAAAAAAGCGCAAGTGGGAGATTGTTATACAACCTCCTTTTGTCCTCTTCAGGTTCAATTTCTAGGAAATTTGTAATTATGAGTGCATCAATTTCTCATTGTTGTCTTGTGATATAGGTGACATTAAATGCCTGTTTGGGAGATGAGAGAGCTGAGGGCAGGAAAGGTGAGTCAACTACCCAAGGTCATCCAATTAGTAATTGAGGGTGCTGTTGCCCTGAATCCAAGCCCGACTGATTCCCAAACCCCCTGCTGCTGGTACACACCTGCCTCACTAATAATCTGACTTGATGAAGTCTTCCATGGATTTGCCTTTTCCCATCTCTTCAGAGAGTCCTATTTTACATTCTAAATATAATTTCTTAAAATCATGTTTTTGTCAGAGTCCTTCCTCTTGTCAGGTTTCATTTTACTTAGAAGAGGAGAAAGCCCGGGCTGTCCGTGCAGCACCCCATCTGCCTCCCTCCTCTCCTGGGAGGTGCTACCGCTGGGAACTTTCCACAGCCACCTCCTCTCGGGGCACTGCAACCAGAAAGTCACTCAAAAAAGACAAAATCCATAGAAACCTTAGGCAGTTTATTGAAATAAATAACCATTACTTTATTCTAAGTTCCAAGAAAAAAGGTTTTAATCTTTTAGTGAAGTAAAGAATATTTATCAATATAGTCAGGGTACATTTCCTGTGGGCCTCTGTTACTATTTGCAGCCTCTTAAAGAGTATTACATAATTATCATTTATTTTTGGAACCATGGTTCTTTATCTTAATGTGTATCTTAAAGTGTCTGAGTTGGTTGTGAGGGGTTGCTCATTCATTCAGAACTATGCTATATATATATATATTTGCAAATGAGGATTGTGAGGAGTTTTGTAATATATTTGCTGTTGTTCAAACTGTACTGCAATTTTGGACACCCCGTATTGTCCATGTGAATTACAATAGAAGAAAATACGGCCAACGGTTGCATTTTTTCCAAGTGAAGTTTCTTGAACAGTTTCAAGAATGTAGAATGACTGAATGTGCGGTAATGGCATTACTTCTTAGACGTATGTATTTTTCGCAACATGTTCATTAGAGGTCAGAGTGTTATTTTGAATGCTTTCTATTTCCTTTCCTCTTATGAGCCTGATTTTCATCTAAGTGGCTTTTCATGTTGTACACTTATTTAACTTTAAGTATACCTGTATCATAATTGTGTTCAACAACAAAAAATAAAATTGAAAATGTGAGCAAGATGTCACAAACAATGCGTCTGTCACCACCTCTACATTTCTTTAGTTCCCTTTTAATTCATAATGCTTACTTTCTCAAATACATTTGTTCTATTCAGAAGGCAGCTGCATAAATCATTAGAAAATGGTCAGGAATGCAAAAAGGCCCCAAATACCCTTCTTTGTTGTCTTATCTTTATTTCAATGGAATAGAGCCAGCACAGGTGTGGCCAGTGTTTTTCTAGTGGTAGTTTGGGGCACAAATTATTTTCTGTCAAATCGTAGAGTATCATGGAACTTTGAAACCGCATGAATGGAGCTGCGGGTCTCCCATTTCTCTAACTTGATAAACCAATTGCTTTCCACTATGAGTGACTTTTTTAATATTCCTGACTTTATATCATCATTTTGTATAGAAACACTGGACTTTAGTTAAGGCTTGGAATAGGTCACCGAACAGAACTCAGAAGGAAGCAAATCAAAGGAAAATGAAGGGAGGAAGGGGTAGAAGAGAGTAGAGGAGAGAAGAGAATATAGGAGAGAGAGAATATGTGAGTGCAGTAGTTTGGGTCTGGAATATCTCATGGAGACCCATGGATTAAGGTGTTGCTCCCCAGCTTGCTATAGGGAGGTGGTGGACACTCTAAGCGGTGGGCCTAGGAGGAGAACTTTAGCTCATTGGCAAGATTCCCTTAAAGGGTATAGTGGGATCTCAGTCTCTTTCTGCTTCTCTCTCTCTCTTTTTTTTTTTCTCAAAGGCCATGAATGAATGAATTATTTTTTTCCTCCATGAGCTCCTGACGTGATGTGGAACCACAGGTATAAAAGTATAGATCATAGACTAGAACCTGGAAACCATGAGCCAAAGTAAGCCATTTCTATTACTGGACTGATCATCTCAGGTATTATAGAAAAGTTGATTAGCACAGTCAGTATTAAAAGTTAAATTTTATGTAGTTCCATAGATGATGTTAAAGGTAAAAAAAATACTCAAAACTTGTTATTTTCTAATTATTTTGCTACAGTTTACTATGAGCTATGCTCTTGAGGTTACTTATGCCTATCATTTACAGGAGGTGTGAATACTATTAATGATGTGAACTCTGCAGTTAGTGACCTCTCTCAGATGGCTGTACATTGGCTACAGCAGTGATATTTACATCATGGGAATTGAGAAGCACTTTCACTCAGACCTTCATTAAGTTTTTCTCAGCATACAATAGGCAGGAACACGTATAACAGAAAAGGGAGAAGAAAGAACAAAACCAGTTGTAGGCATTAGTGCACTGTGGCTGGAACAGAGGATTGGGTTGAGGAGTATAGTTAAGTGAGACTGGAGAGGTTCTTCTGAGACGTAGGGGGCTCTAGAAGTTGGAAAACCCTTGGAGAATACATGGTCCAACAACCTTATTTCACAAGAGAAAACTAGGTCTCCGCATAGTGGTAATTTTCCTACAGATAGACAGCCCGTCAGTGCCAACCAGGGCTTGAATTACTGGACTCAGGCTCTTTTAACTATACCACACATCAGTTTTGTCCTCTTTCACTCATTTCATAGGAGATGCCCGAGAGCAATAATCAGCCTCATTCTGTGCTTTGCCTATGACAGGTACCCAGCAAATCTTCTTACGTGACCTGCAGAGTGCCACTGGAGCCGATATAGAAAGGAGCATGATTATTCTAACCCAGTGCTGCAGTGCTAGCTAAAGAGCACTTTGGCTCCTTAAAACATGTGACCTTCCTACTCAGAAGGAATGCAATTATATTTCAGTCTTAGGTGGACAGATTACATTGAAAATGGAAAAGAATGCAGAGTGAAATACATATTTCCAAACTCCATATTGGGAGCTCCAAGGGACCCATGGAGGTGTTCTGGGGATATAGTGTTAGTGGGGTGCAGGGTCTGGGGAAGACAGGTAAGTAGGGATCTCTCTATCCCATCATCCCTCCTGAAGGTTCAGTTCCATTTTTCCATTTTGGATTTCTGTGAAGCATTTCTTTTAAAAAGTTTTCCATAAAAAATTTAAAAAAATGGAATTTTGAGAGGACTTGTGTTAGTGGGCACAGCATTATCTATGAAATGGACTGTAATGATTAAAATGACCTTTTGATCTTGAAAACCACATATTAAAATAACTACAAACCAGGGCTTTTGTGAGGATTTGAAAGAAATGTGCACATTGTCTGGCACATGGGACCCAGTGTTTTTATTGTGGTAACTGTACCTCTCCTACATTATCACAGAGGTCTTAAGCACGCTAGCCTAATCTTCCAAAAGTAGCTTTAAAAATAAGCCCTGTCAAATTGATTGTCCTTTAAAGTCTTATGCAATAATGTTTGGTGGTATGTTAACTTGTAGACTGAACTAATGGAAACTTTCAATCCCAAATAGAGAAAACAATAGCAACAATAATAATTTATCTTCTGCCTTTCAGTGGCCTTTCCCATCCATTGCATTTGAATTTCAAAACGATCCAGCTTGGTGAAAGGGCAAACATTGTAAGTCTTCACTTTACAGATTTGAGAAATGGAAGTGTAGGAATACAACACCTTAATCACAATTACTTCCAGAGGGCAAAAACAGTCCTCCCATCGTGGAAGGAATTTGGAACAGCCACTGACTACTTTTACTCTCACTTTTCTTCCCTCTGTTTCTTAGTTCCAAGAAGAAAAAAAAAAGAGAGAGAGAGAGACTTAGGGCCGGTCTCCATCTATATTCCTGACTAATACTGGTCCAAGAACTATTTAAATAAATGTCAGTTCCAATCCCACACACCCTAACATGACCTATGAGGCTTCCTCAAGTTTTCTGTTTGGAGTGACCTGAATTTTCCTCCATTCTACTCAATGCTGTAGTTCCTCTCTTACACTAACAGAGTTCAGGGCCTGATAACTCACCAGGATTCTCGACATGTTGGGATATACCTTCCTGTTTCACCACACAACTCTCATATGGATCACTTGACTGAAATGAGACTGGAAATTATGAGAATTTTGGATTTGAGCATCATGCTATTCTCCTGCCTCTCTTTCTACCATCTATTCCCTCCTTCACCCACACGTCTGACCAGCTTACCCCATTCTCTCCTGGCTATATCACAGCCACGCTTTGCCATAATATGTCAAATGCATTCATCATGGATCTTGGCAGCAGGACAGGACCAAACAAGGATCAGAGCTCTCATTATCCTTGGCTCAAGGAAACGTGATTGTTAATAAAGCTGGCAGAAACAAGGCAAACATGACTTACTCCTATTTTAATTCAAGGATTTTTAGGATGATGATATATAAATGGCAGAATGTTACAGTGACTAGGGTGCAAACTATGGTGATTGAGGGCAAAGGCATCTTTCTAAGAGTGATTCTAGGTGAAATGTGGAATAGTTATTTATATTTATAGACCTGGTGAGCACATACTGAAGGAGAAAGGAATGAGACACTTTTTAAAAATATATTGTTTTAGGCAAGACGCACACACACAGAGAGAGGGGGCACACAGAGAGGTTAGCTGAGGCAGTAACGTGCAGGGAAGTACCAGAGAGGGTGATGTGAGCCGAGAATGAGGAAGGGTTATGAAGAGCTTTGGAAAGATGGAAACTTGGGCTCCCCAAGATGGGGAGGGATTGGTGGAGTGATGTGGTTAGAACTGAAGTCTGGAATTAACACTGGCAAAGAATCCACTCGTGGCATGTTGGAAAAGATGGATGAAAGCAGAAAGAGATGAAAGGAAGGGAAATTGAGTCATAGTCCCCCCATTCCAAATATTCACTGCTAAGGGGAATTGGGCAAAAAGCAAGGCTTAAAAGGAACTCATGACTGGATATGCTCAGTGAGAGTGAAACCCCTTTCTTCTAGTTTCCTGTTTAAAAGTACAAACAACATGCAAATTCAAATAAAAAAATTCTTCCCGTGTCACGTTGGGAAACTCTCTGTTTTCTTTGTTGTTGTGACTCACTTTGGGACTATTCTGACAAGAATGCAATTTGTAGGGATGGGCAGACCTGTTGGGGGGAAAAACAAGAACCTCTCTGGAATGTTTACCCATTCTGGGGACCATTGATTTTGTTTTTTCCTACAAAGATCTCAGTTCCTTTTAAAAGACCCAGTTTAACTTTGAAGAAGAAAAACATCTCGGATATCACAGCATAGCTAGTCTGAGGTACACAAGACGGGAGAGCCATACAAAGAGCGATCAACGATGCTCATGAACCTTAATTTGGTTCTTTACCCAAGTGACTGAAGAGAGGACGAGTAAACTTGCAGGTGTGGGATGATGGATAGGTACACTTGATCTGTGCTTGTCCAGAATAAAGAAAGATTGGACTGTTGATATTTTGATGTAGCCAGAGGGTGAAAGGGAAGTAAGGGGAAAGCAAGAGGGAAATATATTTCAAATCAAGTCAAAGAATTAAAATCCTGTGCTTCAGATAAAATGTTTTCACTCCACCCAGTGTCTGCATGAGGGGACTAAATGTGTAAGGTGGGGGTACAGTTTCAAAACATGAGCTTTCTTCCATAAACCTAGAGTCTACATTGCAAAATTGGGGATCAGAAAAATGAGAAAAACATCAAGTAGCTTTTCTGTAAGTTTATGGATGCTGTTAAAGGATTCAAGTCCTCATTTCCTTTTTTTTTGTGGATAGAGAGAGGTGATCTTGACTTTGGAACATTTAATCCCGACATACTCTGTAAGTACTTGCATAAAAAATAAATAACAAAGACATTCAGCACAGACTTTTGACATTCTTAACCTGTCAATCTTTTTTCTCTGGAGAGAGGAATCTTTCTGGTTATTTGAAAAGAAAAAGAAGTATTTCAGCAATGTATGTGTTCGTGTGTGTGTGTGTGTGTGTGGTGTGAAAGTGTGGTGTTGTCAGGGATCCAGGGGTAGTTTGGGCAGTTCTGGGCATTACACTGTTACATTGGATTTCTGTGCATAGATCTCCTGAGCAAAGGGATTGGAGACAAAGTAGATGGCATTTCAAAGGACATCAAAGCAATGCTAATTTATCTGTTTTACTTTGACCCCCACTTAATTTTTTTTCCTGAAAGCATTTACACTTAAAATGAAAACATTATTTGAAGAAATAATACACAATCTTTCCTGATTTTTTTTTGAAGCCAAATACACTTCGTATATGCTTACTCATTTTTAAATGTTTCACATATTTTCAGTAAGTAAAACTGCATTTGCCAATGCTTTATGTAAGTGTGGCTGTGAAGTGCTTTTCCAAATTTGCATGGCACATTTGCATCAATCTCACTTCTAATATAGTTATGTGGCATAAAATAATTAACTTTGGAGACTCCCTGGGAAATACATCAAAGAAATATTGAATCCCCCCTTGGAGGAGATAGAAACCAAGACTGATAAGAGAGCTTGCTGACTCTTCAGAGCAGATGTGAAATTTAAACTGAGGACCATGGACAGAGGACATGGAGGGTCCAAAGAGGAGCCCCACATCTAAAGTCTCACTATGAAATCTGAAATGTTGGAATATCTGTGGTGGTTGTTATTCATGCAGGTGATTTTATGATCCAGGGTAGCAGCAGAGAGGTATTTATTTAAAAATTGCTAAGAATTCTTCTGCACCTTGCAGTGAAGTTTTATTTAGTATCCAGGTGGAAGACTGGAAAAACCCTTATGGTCTTTAGTGAATTTGACGATTGCCATCTGCATTTAGGACTTTATTCTTCCATCTTTGGATAAGTTCTGTTCCTGGAAAGAAGCAGATTTCTCTTAGGTTGACAGTGTATTGGTATTAACAGTTTTATTTTACCCAACTAGATTGCAGTTATGGGTCATGCTTTATAATTTCTTATATTCCTTCATGACATGTAGAATTGGGATGGGTACATAGCAGTCACCAAAATCTATTTCTTGTATAACTAATATAACTTAAAATGTTGAATAATTGAGTCAAATATTGTTAGTTCAAAATTCTAGTCGGTTAGACATGCGTATCCGAAAAAATCTTTCAAATTGTTTTGATCATGCAATGAAAGTGAATTGCATTTTTTTTCAGCAGAATTTGTTTTGCAATCTGAATTTCTTGGACTTGAATTTGAAAAAGGTTGAAATGAAAGGCATGGCAGTGAATCAGCCAGTTAAGAAGGTTAGCCATTAGTCATAACTTCAATAGTTGAGACAATTACACCATCTCTACCTTTTAAAAATAACCACATTTTTAATTAGATTTTAATCATAAAGGTCAAAGGTAGTATAAGTTTAGAAAATCAGAAACACAGTCTGTGTTGGCAAAACTGCTTCATCTCAGATGTGTGAAGTTGACCAAATTAACTAAAACAGATGGTGAGAGGCTTTTGTTCCTTAAATGATCAATTGCCGATCGCATGATTCTGATTATCTTCAACATTTCCAGACTGGGTCTCAGAGATGGACTTTACAGGTATTGCTTCTATTTGTTTATCCCTTCAAATGTTCTAGGAAATACAACTATGTGCTCTTCTGCACAATATGATAATTGAAAAAGCCTGATTCTTCAGTTTTCACTTTGTCTGCAAAACATAGATATCCTACTTTCTGTTGCAGATTTGGGTTGCTGATACCCTATTCATTTTGAAACCACTCATTTCAGACAAAAAAATTATATCTATATATCTATATCTATATCTATCTATCTATCTATCTATCTATATATATATATATATAGAGAGAGAGAGAGAGAGAGAGACACACACACACACACACACACACACACTTCAGATTGCAGTTGCTCTTTCTAGCTCTCTAATACTGCAGAGCAAATCACTGAAAGCCTTAGTGGCATGAAACATCTATCACTGTATCATGCTCACCATTTTGTGTCTCTGGAATTGGAACAGGACACAGCAGGATTGTTTATCTCTGCTCCATGATGAGTGGGAACTCAGGTAGGTGGCTGTAAGGGCTAGAGTTGCTGGGGTGGCTAGCCTGGGACCTTGGTATGGGCTGTAGGTTGCTTTCTTAGTTCTCCATAGAATATCTTCTGGGCTTGATTGTCCAAGATGTCATCTGACTTCTTTATCTGGAGCTTGGGATGGAATGTGTAGGGCTGCTCAGACAGGTCTTCCCCCTTCACTTCTCTCCTTCTCTCCCTCTCTCATTCTTCTTCCCTTTTTTTCCCTTCTCCTTCCCTCTCCTGGTCCCCTCCATGTGACTTTTAGACAGCTGGCTGGAGCTTTGTCACAACATGGTAGTATCTGGTAGGTAGATAAATGGTGACTCACTTCCCCCAGAAAGATCCTTCCACTGGAGAGAGGACTGACAGCCCTGGTGGAAACAGCAAGACTTCTTATGACCTACTCTCAGACATCCTGCAATGTCACTTCTACCTTATTCTATTGGAAAAACCAGTCACTGAGGCCTGAGCAGATGCAAGGAGATGGATGGAACAGGCTTGAGGTGGTACAGCATATAAGTAGAGGGAGGGAAGGAATTCATGACCGCCATTTTGGAGACAATGTACCAGACTGCCATTTTGTTTTGACATCTGTAACAAGAAATGTCCTCAAATTGAGCCACTTTTTCTTTTATAGCCTATGTTCCAGCTTTTTCTTGTTCCACATATGCTGTCTTGTCATAGCACTGTGCTTCGTGGAATCAGTGTTTTACTGATTTTCTATTTCATTGCCAAGATGCTATTTCAAATTGCTTACCTCAGACCACAAATATAATGAAATGCTTTTGACTTTTCTGAGATTCTAATGCTTTAATTATGCCTTTATTTAGAACGGACACTGTCAGCAATTAATACTGTTTATGCTAGGGTGTTTTAAATGTTAGCAAATCCAGTTATACTGTACTTGGGAGGTATAATTTTTCAAGTTCAGTGGTTTTTCAGCTAATGTAGGGACTTGCTCCAATTATTTGATTCATTTGGGCTGTGAGCCCATTAAACAGACAGGACCAGATCTTATGATGTCACATAGTCACCATTTGCTATTAAGAATTTTTTTTATAGTAATGATTTCCCTCAACAATTTGGATTAAATTATCACACGGAGTTGGCTCCACAGAAACATTTAAGTCAGGCAAAATTCGTCTTTAATGGCTTTATAATGCCCTTCAAGGATTTTTCACTTCCAAGACATCCCTTTTTTGAGGTTCCTGGAGTCATTGATTGCAAATGACCTCATTCCAATACAGGTGACTGTAGGACATACCTGTACTCACTGTGACCACAGAGATAACTGGCTTTTCAGGAGGCCAGTGATAATGGATGATTTACATTGGTGCCACCTTGGGAATCCTGAACTCTTGGTTTCTTTTCCTCACAAGTGATAGAAAAGTCTACATCAGGGAGTTTAAACCAAAAGGGATTATTTGTACAGAGCTGAGACCTCCTCATTACATCACTTGATTTAGGCTCAAAAGATGTCATCAGGATCCATTTTTTTTTCATCTGGTTTCTCTAGGATGTCTCTGTTGTCAATTCTCCCATGTGGCTACTTACCCAACACAGTATTCAGAAATATTATGAGGAACCTCTTCTTCCTCAGTATCTCTAGCTCTAGTAGAATTCCACACATTGAGCCTCCCAACTCTAAATGTTATTTATTTTTGGCTGCAAGTATTTTTTTTTACATTTTGTTCTAATTAATTATGCATGACAGAAGAATGCAGTCTGATACATCATGCATAAATGCAGTATAATTTCTCCTTCTTCTTGTTTTACATGGTGTAGGATCACACAGGTTGGGTAGTCATATATACACATGGGGTATTAATGTCCTATTCATTCTACTATTCTTCCTACCCCCATATCACCTCACCTCCCTTCACTCCTCTCTGCCTAATCCAAAGCACTTCTGTTCTTCCCTAGCCGTCTCCCTATTGTGAATTAGCATCCACATATCAGAGCAAACATTTGGGCTTTGGGTTTCTGGGAATTGGCTCATTTCACTTAGCATGTTATTCTCCAGCTCCATCCATTTACCAGCAAATGCCATAATTTCATTCCCCTTACAGCTGATTTCATTGTGCATGTAAACCATATTTTCTTTATCTATTCATCTTTTGAAGTGCATCTAGGTTTACTCCATAGTTTAGCTATTGTGAATTGAACAGCTATAAACATTGATGTGGCTGTGTCACTGTAGTATGCTGATTTTAAGTCCATTAGGTATAAACTGAGGAGTGGGATAGCTGGGTCAAATGGTGGTTCCATTTCAAGTTTTCTGAGGAATCTCCATATTGCTTTCCAGAGTGGTCACACCAATTTGCAGTTCCAGCAGCAATGTATGAGTGTGGCTTCTCCCCCACGTCCTCACCAATATATATCATTGCTTGTATTCTTGATGATTGCCATTCTGACTGGTGCAAGATGAAATCTCAGAGTAGTTTTGATTTGCATTTCTCTAATTGCTAGAGATGATGAACTTTTTTTAAATATATTTTTTGATCAATTATATTTCTTCTTCTGTGAAGTGTCTTTTCAGTTCCTTAGCCCACTTATTGATTTGGTTATTGGGTGTTAAGATTTGTGAGCTCTTTATGTATCCTGGAGATTAATGCTTTGTCTGGGTGCAAGGGATAAAGATTTTCTCCAATTCTGTAGGTTCTTTCTTAACATGATTGTTTCCTTTGCTGAGAAGAAGCTTTTTAGTTTGAGCCCATCCCATTTATTCTTGATTTTTTTTTATTAGTTCTAATCAGTTATACATGATTCTTGATTTTTCTTCACTTTAGGAATCTGGTTAAGGAAGTCAAGTCTTAAGCTGACATGGTGAAGACTTGAGCCTATTTTTCCTTCTACTAGGTGCAGGGTCTCTGTTCTCGTACCTAAGTCTTTGATCCACTTTGAGTTGTTTTGTGCAGGGTGAGAGAGAGGTATTTAAATTCAGTTTGCTTTACCTATGGATTTCCATTTTCCCCAGCACCATTTTTTGTAGAGGCTATCCTTTGTCTAATGAATGTTTTTGGTGGCTTTGTCTAGTATGAGATAACTGTATTTATGTGGATTTGTCTCTGCATCATCTCTTCTGTATCATTGGTCTATGTGTCTTTTTTTTTGGTGCCAATTCCTTTCTGTTTTTGTTACTATGGCTCTGTAGTATAGTTTATGTTCCCGTATTGTGACACCTGTTGCTTCACTCTTTTTGCTAAGGATTTCTCAGGCTATGCTGGGTATCTTTTCTTTCCAAATGAATTTCATGATTGCTTTTTCTAGTTCTATGAAGAAAGTCATTGGGATTTTAATGGGAATTGCATTGAATCTGTATAATGCTTTTGGTAGTATGGCCATTTTGACAATATGAATTCTGCCTATCGAAGAGCATGGGAGGTCTTTCCATTTTTCTGAGGTCTTTCCATTTTCTAAGGTCTTCTTCAATTTCTTTCTTTAGTGTTCTGTAGTTTTCATTGTAAAAGTTTTTCACTTCTTTTGTTAGGTTGATTCCCAAGTATTTTACTTTATTTATTTATTTTTTTGAGGCTATTGTGAATAGGGTAGTTTTCCCAATTTCTCTTGCAGTGAATTCATCACTGAGGTATAGAAATGCATTTGATTTACAGGTATTGATTTTATATCCTGATACTTTGCTGATTTCATTTATTAGTCCTAAATGTTTTCTGGCAGTGTTTATATTTGTCTTTTGTTTCTTTCTTTAAAATCCTTCCCTGCGGACTTCCTATCCCTTTCACAGGCACTCTGGAAAACCCTCATTCCTCATATAATTGAAGGATTATAACAGCATTTGGATAGAGAGCCTCAGCCTCCTAGAGTTTGGAGTTCAGAGCATGGTGTCTGACTCACGGGAAGGGTGAGAGCTATTTGTGGTCCTGTTGGTGCTTTCTTCATGTGGCAGATGTAGTTTGTCTTGCGCTTTTCACTCCAGGATTCAGCTCCCTGATGGCTCAAGGTAGCCCACATATGCTCATGCCGTCACCACTTTCACTGAGATCTTGTAGAAAGAAAAAACATTCCTTAATGAGTTCTGATCTTATACAAGTTGAAAAATGCATTGAGAGCCCCTGTACAAGAACATGGACTGTATCGCAGACTACCTGCAGTGTAGAACATAATGATGATCAATTAGAGAATATCTCTCCTAGCATACAATTATGTTGGAAAGTAAAACAAAAAAATGTGAATATTCCTTTGATGTCTGTATATAAACCTGGACTCTTTTCTTAAGAAAGTCATGACATTCCACCCTCCTTCATGGTCCAGCAGAGTTATTTGGGTACCATATTGTGACAATAATAACTATCTATCAGAATTCCCCTAAAGATCAATGTCCTAGGAAGTAGAAAGGAACACTTTGATAAGCGGCTGTGGCTGAGCGGGACTCTCAAAAAGCAGGCTCAAGAAATCCTATGGCCACCCTGATTTTCTCCAGGAAGGGTGGTCTGATTAATGAAGGATGTTTTCTTCTCTGAGTGGATTAGGCACTTCTAGAGACAGTAAAATTTCTTGGCAAAGTGGAGCAGAGAGAATATTTTACAAAGAAAAGGGAGAAGAAAGACATTCAGTTATGGGGCAGAAAAGACTTGGCAAGGAACACTTATTTCACAACCAAGTAGAGGGCTTTTGCTGAGGTGCAATTTATAACACGAACTTTCTTCTCCACTTTCTCTTTAAAATCGTAACTCCACTCTGTATTACCTGTGATGTCTGGTGGGAATGGACTCTTTATAGTGCACATGAGGAAGTGTCGAGCCCCACTTTATGGTAGGGGTGATGTGAGAATCAGATTGTCTGTTGGGAAAGCCGATTGGTAAACTGTATAAGTTTTATGATGTAGGTGAGTTTGTAGTCTATGTAATTTGATTATGTAATTACCATAGGATGGAAAAGGAAACACAATATTTATAGCCAAACCAGTGTATTATTGTGCTCTCTTCTTCAGTGTTCTGTAGTATTGAACATAAAGCAAACACACCTTTAAGATTGTACTTGAAAGTGCCCACTATGTGCCAGATTTCACACAGTAAAGGTCAAGCCAGATATCTAGGGGAGTCAGACTTATCTCCTCCCTATTCTTCAGACCCAACATCCAAACACTCAGTAAGACCTGCAGCCTCTTCTGTCAACACTGACCCTGAGAATTCACTCCGTCTGCCCCAGAACCCTTAGTCGGAACTTCTCTCCAAGTAACATGTGGAATTTTGCATTACCCCTCCACCAAATTTCCTGGTTTCTGCTCTAGTTTCCCTCCATTCTACCCCCATCTGATTTAAATCATGCTATGTTATTCCCTTCCTTGAAAACTTCTGGTGGCTTTCAGCACCAATAGCTTATTTGGTTCAGTGTATGCTGGTCAGAAAGGATCATTTGCCCAGTTTATGACTAGTTCCCTGCTTGTTCCCTTGACCCCTGCAAGAGTGACCTACTTCTCTTTCTTCAATCTGCAAAGCTCACTCTTACCTCTCAGTGATTGCTCAGACTCTTCTTTCTCACTGGAACTCTGTCCTCCTCAATCTTTGTGTGTAGACGCCCATGTACATGTGATCTCTATAGAGTGGTCTCTGGCCATCCTACTTTAAACTTCCCATTCAGGTTACTCCTTTTTCTTCTTATCTTATTCTGGTTTGTTTATTTTTTTTCCCCATTTCCATTTTGAACTGGTTTTAGACTTGGAGAAAAGTTGGGAAAATAATACAAAAAGGTCCCCCACCCCTGAACCTCTTATCTCACTTCACCTAATGCTAACCTCCTGCATCACCATCATAAAATAATCACAAACTGAATTCTGTTAGCTAAAATGAAGATTTTTACTTACATTTCACCATTTTTTCGCCAAAGACTTTTCTGTTTCAGGATCCTGTTTTACATTTGTTATATCACACATCATCAGTTGGAATTACATTATTTGTTCAGTTTTACTTGTGGGTATTCCATCTTCCCAACAATTCTGCAAGGGTAGCAAATTTATGTCTTGTGTACCATCTGGTCCTCAAGGTTCAGGAAGTTGCTTAGCATACAAAAAGTGCTTCGTGTTTGTTGAACAAAGAAATGGAATAGATGCTTCTGGAAGGCAGGGCTGAGGTTGGTTTGACTGTATGTTGTTAGTTCATGCATCTTGAAGAAACAATCCCCATGAAAAGAGCTGGTCAGGGAGTTAGCCAGGAAGGGCAATTCTTCTGACTTTGTGATACTTCTCTACCACCATCCAGTGCCTTTGGGTGTAACAAATGTTAAGGAAATGGTGCTGAAGAAGGAGAATGTTATAGTAAATTTTGGATTCCTTGATTCTAGAATCAATGGCATGATCAAGTGCTAACTGTGACAACTTAGCAGCATTTGCTAAAAAGAAAAAATGGATGAGATTGCCAAGTGTAATGGAAGAAAAACTACTTCTGAGGACTAAACTACTGCCGGTCCATCTCTAGCTACTCCCGCAGTAAAGTGTGAATCTGAATCTGCGCATATGACAATACAAAGCTGCAATCCCCTCGTCACATAATGTCACCAACCCATTTCAGAATATTCTCAGCCTTAATTTTAACATTTTCTTCTGACAGAGAGAAATTCATCTGAAATTTGATTATGATATCTGGCTAACAGCATCCCCCGCTTACTTTCTATAAGTTAAGGAAAATGAAAAACATTGTATGTACAAGTGATGCTACTAAGTGTGACTTGCATTAGTAGAGTCAGCTCTTGACGTTGTAAATGGCGCTGGCAGTTGTACGGAAAGATACCAGGGGAAACAAAAATAAGAGACACCTTCCTGTAAAGAAGATACACCAAAGTAGTAACGGGTAAGTTTACTTTTTCTCACTAGAAAAACATGACTCATCTCATAAAATCTGTTATTTAAATCACATCCAATTTAAGATTTCTTTCTTTGGGGTCAGAAGAATTTTAGATATTTCCTATGGGAAAAAGAATTATTTGTTTAACTATCCTGTTAGTCAGGCTTTTGTTACATAAAGAAGGTTACTCAGAGGTAAAGTGTGAAGCAATTTGTGCTTGTTATTGCTTGTATTAGTCATGGTTCTCCAGAAAAACAGAACCGGTAGGCTATATGTGTCTATATCAGAGGGAGATTTATCATGGGAATTGATTCACACAATTATGGAGTATTGGTCTTCCGTCGGAAAGCTGAAAACCTGTGAAAGCCACTGGTGTAATTCCATCTGAAGCAAAGGAGCCAGGGAGATTCAGCCTGAGAACCAGGAAGCCAACAGTGTAAATTTTAATCTAAAGTCAAAGGCCAAGAGTGAGCGGGGCCAATGAAGTAAGTCCCAGAATCTCTAGGCCCAAGTGTATGAAGATCTGGTGACTGAGGGCAAGAAAAAGTGGAGGCCCAGATCAAGAGGAGAGAGACAGCATTTATTGTCTTTCCCTCTGCTTTTATTTTTTATCTATTTGAGCTCTCAATAGACTGCATGGTAGTCATCCATATTGTTGAGGGCAATGTTTTTCTTTTTTCTGTATTGGGTATTGAACCCCGGGGCCTCAACCATGCTAGGCAAGTGTGTTACCGCTGAGTCACATCCCCAACCCTTTTATCATACATTTTCCCAGGCTGGCTTTAAACTGATGATCCTCCTGCCTCAGCTTCTGAGGAGCTGGGGGTTAGGCCATTGCCCCAGTGCCAGATAGATAGAAGGCAAATCTTTTTTTTACTTGGCCTACTGATTCAAATGCTAATCTTTTCTGGAAACACCTCACAAACAGCCAGAAACAATGTTTTATCTGGATATCTCTTAACCTAGTCAAGTTGGCAACCATTATCCATCATCCTGTTTATACATGTCTTGATTCACAGTTGGAAAAAGAGAGTCTGTATTTTTAAAAAAGCTGGAAGATTTTTCTACCAAACACCGCTTAATTTGACAATTGCTGCTTTTAAGAATGCGTACTAGTTATTGGAAGCTATCAGATGCAAGGTTTCGCCCTCATCCAACAAACTCCTCAGCCTTTCACTGGCGGATGCTTCTTGCAGGGCCCATCAGCTGGGTGAGTGGGATAGACAGTGTGGGGCAGGAGTCGGTGCAAACCTCTAGGTCTAGAGGATTAGAAGGCAGTTCAAGAAAATAGTGTGTGAGAGTTTTAGGCAGACTTTTAGGTAGTCTTTGATGGGAGTCCTCCAATATTTATTCTATCAGGAAAAAATACATTCTTGGTGCTCTGCTTTCTATAATAGCCCTGGTTGTGGGAGTCAACCTTGGCTTTGCTCTTTGTCACATACCTAGAACCTACTTCTGAAAGAGGCCAAAAGACTCAATGGAGAGATTTTGGATTTTTTTTTTTTTACCCATACACTCCCCAAATGGGGCAGGCCAGCACGCAATGGAGGACTTCACTGCACCTATAGCACAGGGGATATATAGAATAGACTGCCTGTCTGCCGTGCAGGTGGATTTATCCAGATGTTTTATGAATGCATTAGTTTACTTTCCAACCAAGTTCCCTCTGCTTTGGTTCTCTCCTGAAAATTGGAGATAAGGGAAATGGCCAGCCTCCCCTGTCCACTTCCTTCATTATCACATTCTTTAGAATCCTTATTCCTATCTTACTGAAAGCTTTTTGTAGACACTGATTGCATCAGAATTATTTTTTGAATGTTGCAAGTTCTATATTTTTAAATTGATGAATTGTCTATACGTTTAGAGGGTACTGTGTAGTATTTTGATAGATGTATAAATACATCTATCACAGTTTTAAAAGAAGGACATCAGGAATGTGTTTTCAAAAAGATTCAAGACAACTCTATCTAGCTTCAGCTCAGGTCAGTTCTTTGATCAGCAGTCAAGGAACCCTAATAAAAGGCTAGGTTGGATTATTCTTCTGCATTATGATTTCCTCTCTCACTGAGAATAAAAGTCACGTGTTCCTCAGAATAACCTCCAGGGCATCTCCCAACTTCTTAACCTTTCTCTAGTTCTTTTCTTTACATACTGTATTCCAGGCAGACAGGACTTTCTTTACAAATCCCACCTCAGGGCCTTTGTATTTTTCTTCTCTTTGGAATGCAATTCTTATAGAGAGACCTGTACCTTCACTTTCAGATTGAATTTGACTCTTCTATCGGAGAGGCCTCTCTAAATAAATCCCCGATGTCTCACTTCTCACTTAGGAGAAACTGATGTGTTATTATCTCCCACTTTCTCTGAGCTCATACTTCCGAATTTGCCTGGTGAGAAGAAGCATGAGAGAAATTCATTGACACACACATTGCTGTTTATTCAACTCAGCACTTTCATCATATACACAGTTTATTTTCCTTCATAGAATATAAGTACCTGACATATTATCAACAACCCAGATGGTTTTGCTTCCATCTTGTGCGCCTCCCTTAATAGATCGTAAGCTCCCTGAGGGTATTGTGTAAATGTATATTGCTAGGCTATAAAATAATTCTGTACTTCTAATTTGTTGTCAAGATGTGTCTGTCCAACTATTCATTGAGTAAGAAGGTAAATGAATCTACAAGTTGATGACTAGTGGTGCAGAGCATGTTTACTACACTAATTGGTTCATTAAAAATAGATGATTTAGATAACATGGAAGATAGAAGAGAAACTATAAAAGATAGAAAGCCATAGCATGTTTCTGGATAAAATTTTCCCTCATGGTTGAACAGAATAGAGTTCCTGGGGTAATGATATGTATGAGAACGACTTGCTTCCCCCAAGAAGAGGTTTCCATGCTGGAGAAGTTCCAACTGGAGTTTGGAATTTGGAAGTTTCAGAGTTTGAAAGTCCACTGATGGTGAGCATCGTTGGCTTTCTTAATGAGAACACAAAGAGCATAATGAAATCTCTATTTGGTCTGTTCATTTAACCATTTTTACCTAGCTGATTTGAAGGATACTGTGTTTGCTAGAGTTGACATACCAAATATCCTAGACGGGATGACTTTAACTATGGACATTTATTTTCTCTCAATTCTGGAGGCTAGAAATCTGAGATCAAGCTGTCAGAGGAGTTGATTTTTTTTTTCCTGAGATCTTTCTCTTTGGTTTGTAGTTGGCTGCCTTCTTCCTCTGTTTTCTTGTGGTATTTTCTCTATGTATCTACCCTAATCTCTTCTTAGCAGTACACTAGTACTATTGGATTAGGGAACACCCAATGACCTAATTTAACTTTATTGACCTCTTTAAAAAGTTTATCTACGGAGTCACATTCTGAAGTTTTGTAAATTAGGAATATAATTCATGTGAATTTGGTGGAACATAATTCAACTCAGACACTTTACATTGCAACTGAATAAAGGCCAGAAAGAGTCCACTAGAACAGAACTGAGCTCACGTGTGGAAGGAGCTGTGTGCAACTTAGTATGTAAACTTCAGTGTAGGTATACCTATATGTATATGCATGAGACTTATCCTCATGCATATTTATATAGGTATAATCATGCTTGTAGTATCTGAGAATAACTAGGTTATTTTTCCTTAAGGGAAAAAAAAAGTTTTCAGTATTAAATTTCTTTATTGTTTACAAAGTCCTAGACTTTCCTCTTCTTTCTATCCTGTTTCTCTTTTGTATTTGTGAACATATTACTACTTACATTGAATGAGTTAGTTGAGATACACATGTCAATTTCTGCTAATAGATTCATGTGAATGTTGCTCTGAAAATAATGAAAGTACGTTGGATTATTATCAAGCACTAGACACAGCTATGTGCTATTTCTGAAATTCACTCTTTCCCCCCTACAGTGGTAAAACTAAAGCCCTTAATGAGGACTAGGTACACATAGTATGGTGGTTCTCAAAGTGAGTTCCCTAGAGCACTAGGTAGAAGGAGGAAGGGTGAGAAGTACTATTTCCCCCAGACACTTTGCATGGGATTTATGAAGTAAAAACTATTTTCATAATACCAAAGTGATATTTGTCTTTTGAGCTCTGTTGATATTTTCCTTGGCGTTACAAAAGCAATGGTGCGTTACACTGCTGGTGCCTTGCAGATCAAGGCAAGGGTTCCAAAGTGGACCGGAATTCACTGGAATCTCGGCACCATGCAGTTGCGGTGAGAAGAAAGACAGGAAGGAAGGAAGAATTGTTGATAAAACAGTAATAATGGTTAATCTCATTACAGCCCAAATTTGACCACCTTTGTTTATCTTTCTAATACTCCATGTTAAAATGGGAAATTCAGATGAAGCACATTTGCTACATTCTGAAGAATGATGAGTGTCTCAAGAAAAGCACATGAATGATTGAGTTATCAGCTAGACTAGCTTTTCTTGTTTCTCTCACAGAACACAATTTTTTACTTGAAAGAGTAACTGATAAACTGGGGATATTCAGATTTTGGGATTTGGGACTTAAAAATGAACAAAACAGTTTTATATCATCACAGGAAACAACTGACAGTATGTTTTGCTAATGATAAAATTCAGGTCTTTGAGCAAAATTAGAATTTTTTAAAAAACCATGCCTGTTATTACATGAATGACCTGTTCCTAGTACTTAAATACTTAGCTATTAAAATTAGAGGTGGTATTACCTATGTGAAGTTTTGATATTGAATGATAGAATCTGTTAAGATTTGGAAAAACTGTAAAAGTTAGTGAAATAATCAATGTATGCTGATACAAAATCATAGCTGACTAAATGAGACAGTGCAAGTGCAATATGCACCGAGGGATGTTAATGTAACTGAGAATCAAAATTTATTTAACAGATTACACATCAAAACTACCCTTCAGGAAATGTTCACTTGTTAAATTTTGGCAAAATAGCAAAGACAAGTATTCACAACTATATGAAATTGTTACTAAGATACTTCTTTCCTATCCACACACCTCTTTGTGGATGTTTTATTTATTTTTTTCACATGCGTCAACCAAAACAATGGACCACGACATGGTAGGTAGAAGGGAGAAGGATGAGAAGTACTAAGGATGAGAGAAAATAAACAACATGGAATACAAAAGCAGCCTTGGAAATTCAGCCATCTCTCCTCTGCTAGGCATTAAGCGAATATGCAAAGCTAATATTTATTTATAATGAAAAACCTTTTTTATACTAACATTAACATATAATTGGTTTTTATTAAAAATTGAATAAATAAATAAATGTATTTAGAAATGATGAGCATTAATGTTTAACATGGTAAATAAAACATCGATGAATTAAACACATGAATAATAGCTCTCTGGAAACCTCAGTGATTTTTAAGGGTGTCCTGGCATCAACATATTTCAGAGTCCCTCCTGCTGTGGAATGTCTCTTCTGTGGTCCTGGTCAAGATACTTTGGTCCTTTCATTGCCTTGGTCCTTTGCCATTCTGGCTTCAGACCAAGTTGTTCATTTTGGAATTCCTCTTTCATCTGCACCACCGACTTCAGTGTTGGTGTTTATGTCTACTTGCAGAGAGCTCTTAGCCTCTGTATCCATTACAAACAAATTTAACAGTCTCCTGATTTCCCCCCTGACCTCTCTTAACTAATCAACCCTGTTCTTTTATACAAGCTCTACGTTAAATTTATTACCTTGTTGATCAACATATTCATTTACCTTTGTTTACACCCTGTTCATTTTACTAATTGCTGAACATCTAAGATAAGTAGGGCAGATACTATTATCACGATCAAGACCTCTAATGGGGAAGATGGATAGATGCTAACCATTGATGGACAGTTGGATTCAGACTACTAGAAATGGCACAGGATGCTAGGGATCCACAGGAGGAAAATCCCTGTCAGTGTGGAATAGGAAAAGCTTTTCAAAAGCAATAAGTCTATAAGTGATGACTTTTTAAGGGCAATTAGCTACTGCAGGGAGCAGTCTTGCTCATTTACATGTCTGGCCATTGAGGCTGGCTGTCAACTGACAAATTATCCAGGACTGATGGCTGGGAAACACTCTGTGGCCTCTTCACATGGCCTGGACTCCTTCACAACATGGTGGCTGGCTTGTAAGGGCAAATATTTTTAGACAAAGTCAAAGGGAAGCCAAGTATTTTTTTTATGACCTAGACTAGATGTCATGTATCATTATTTCCATCAAATTCTACTCTTGAGGTTGTTACAAAGGCTCTTTGATTTCAAGAGGAGAAAAAATATATTCTGCTGCTTTCTGGTGTACTGGCTCTGGACTGGAAGTACTGCTGTGGATATTTTGTCCTTTGATTGCAGAATTCATACCACTTTCACATGCAAAATTAGTTTCTATCCTCCCCAGGCCTCCTCAAATCTCCTCCCTGATGGCATCTGGCTCACGTCCATGGTCTGGGATCCCATGATCTAAATCAGATACAAGTGCCTTAAGTACAAGTGCATGAGGCACCTTGTAGTTCTTTGAATATAAACCCTCTAATGTGGACTTTTTCTTTCCAATCTGAAGACCTTTGAATTAGTAAGACAAGCTATCTGCTTTCCACACACTTACCACACAATGGTAGTGCTGGCATGGGGTAACTGCCATAGAAATTTATTGACAAAGGAAGAAAATGGAACATACATGTTAGTTGCTGGTCCACTGAAACTCTGAAATCCCCCTGGACACATTTATGACTTCCTTGATTAGGGTTTAATTATTTACCCTAGTAATGATTCTCCATGGTTTATGGCTCCACTCCCTGAGTAATCTTTCCTTTACAATGAAAACCCCACTGTGTTTCCAGCTCTCAGCCTCTTTCCTGCACTTAACATTCAGTGGTCAAAAACTCTCTCTTAATTTTGTCTTGGGTCCTTTTAGTCCAAATGATGTTGCAGCAAATAGAAAAGTGATCCATGCTGATGTGGGTACATGAAGGCTACAGGATGAATGGACACTAGATGATGAAGGAGTCTGGGTCCTGAGGCAGAGTGTCAATCACAGCACAATACAGTATAGAAATGTCAATTCCTGCTGCTTACTCCTTGTTCTGGTTGGGGGGTGAGGTGTCCCCCAAAAGCTCATGCATGAGACAATGCAAGAGGTTCAGAGGAAAAGTGATTGAGAACTCAATCAGTGAACTAATCCCTTTATGGGATTAATTGGATGGTAACTGAAGGCAGGTGGGGTGTGGCTGCAGGAGGTGGGGCATGGGGGCATGGCTTTGGGGTATATATTTATATCTGGCAAGTAGAAACCTCTCTCTGCTCTCTAATCATCATGTGAGATGCTTCCTCTGCCACACTCTTCCTCCATAGTGTTCAGCCTCACCTTGAGCCCCGAAGAGTGGAGTCTGCTGTCTGTGGATTGAGACCCCTCAAACTGTGAGCCCCCCAGACAAACCTTTCCTTCTCTACAGTAGTTCTGGTTGAGTTCTTTTAGTCACAGCAGTGGAAAAGCTGACTACAATACTCCCCTCGGCTCTCACTTTTCCCTGTGTACTCTTACTGCTTTAAATATCTATTGCTGTAATGGGGAAAGGGTGATGGTTGTCAGTGATGATTTTAAAGTCATCTTAGTTGAACTCTTACTGTGAGATACTCCCTCGTGTGTTCTTCTCAGTATTCCTGTGCGGCTCTGTGACAAACGGAGCACTCTCCAGCTAGCTGTTGTGTGTCCATTGTGTATGTTTTGTTTTAAAGGAAATCCTCTTTGGGGGGAGACATAAACCGTATTTTCAAGTAAGACCGTCTCCAGTTCATTATATGAATGCGTTTGAATCTTAATTGTAAAGTACAATTTTTACCAGAGCATTTCAATTCAGGAAGTTTAATACAACTCCTATACCCATCATGGAACAAACTCTGTTAAGAGACGATATGATACGAGAAGCAAGCATGACGTTAGGTACTTGAGAAACACATTGTAGTTTCTTATTTTTTGAATTTTCATGGAGGTGTAATTTTCAACTTGCAAATATTTATGCCGATCTGTGTTACTGTGGGTTTTTTAAAAAACTGATCTAGTTGAGAAAAGTTAGGTTTTTTTTAGCGTATTTTTCCCGGGATGTCTAGACTATAGTCTATTAACATTTATAAAATACCATTATCATTAAGGGTCCTGCAGTTAATAACTATTCACATTTTAGTTACAACATTGAGTAAGAGAGAAAAGAGCTGAAAACTTCCAAATATTAAATTCCTCAAATTAGTCATTCCATGGAAAAGCTCTAGGATATGAATAATGCATTACAACGCAACAGATGATTTCACATATGGTACAAAAGAATGTGAATAAAGAAGAGAAGAAATAGGAGAGATGAAAAACTGTGTTACAGACAAGTGGGTAAATCAGTGCTGAACATTCTTTCGTTCCCTTTGATTTAATTAATACTTTTATCAACCATTTGCTCATTTGCTGAGCTCTGGGAGGGAAACACATCTGAATATGATTTGGTCCTTGCCCTTTAGGAGGCTGTAAATGTCTGTGGGATTGTGGGATGGGCATTATAATCGTGTGTCACTGATGTAATAATAATATGCACCATAGGACAACAGCCTAGAGAGAACTTCTAGTGAAGGACTCCCGAAGGTCAGGGGAAGTGGCGGTAATTATTCTGGAGGGCAAATAATGTGTCCAATTTGGGCTTTCAGTCTATATGCATGGAAGAGGTACTCAGAGACAGTAGGAGAATATGAAATAGGAGGTGCCTCTGGAAACTGGGAGGGTCTCCTCTAGCTGAAATGAAAAAACAGTGAGGAATGAATTAGAAAGTGGATTATAACTAGATCCTACAAGATCTTGAACCACAAATAGAGAAGATTATCTTTCCCTCCATACGAATGGGATATAACTAAAGATGTTTGGGAAGCTGTGTTGCAAGATTAGATGGTGATTTTAAGACTATGCGTCAGACTGCTCAGTGAGTAATGACTTAGAATTGACAAAATGGAGTTTTCTACAATCGGCAATATCTAATAAAGACACGGTTTTGGCCGAGTAAAAGAAATATCAGTAAATTACGTACAGGTGATTCTTTCTGAATGCAATGGTAAAGGAAGGAAATAAATATAAGAGGCAGCTACGAATTAATAGGAAGTTTCTACATTTGAATCAAATGTATGAAATATGATATGTCAAGAGCTTTGTAATGTTTTGAACAACTAATAAAAAAATAAAAATTAAAAAAAAAAAATAAAAATGTCCTGCAAACATAAATACGACAAAAGTTAAGGGTAACTGTCTAAAATATTCTAGTCTGATGACACACACAGCATTTCTGCCTTAATGGTCATTGTGAGAGGCTGCACAGCATTATGTCAAGAGGACTGAGGCTGACACCGAGTTAGCTATTGGGCTCCCTTCATTTCCTGGTGCCTCTGTGTTCTTAGGTATTAAGTGGGAATACTAAGAGCTCTTGGGACTGTTGTGTAGCTGAAAGCAAGTTAATATATGTAAGGTGCTTATAATATTACTATTGCTTTATTAACAGTTACTATTAGGTCATGTGTATGCAGACAAGACAATCTGTTTTTTCAGTTCATAAGTCTTTGAGTAAAGAACTGCACCTAAAATCCTGATGTCAGAGCTGCTGGGTATTAAGTTTTATTAGAAATACTAGCAAGTAGTTAAAAGAAAGGTGCTAAATGAAACCTTCAAGTAGAAAATACTAACTTTATCAAGTCACACGATGAGAAATACAAATGATTATTAAACATGGTACAAAATATTCTCTTTTGGTGTTAATCACAGAAACAGAGGTGAAAAGAGTACTGTGTTATGACATGAAAAGAAGTGATGTCTATCTTTGGTTAGAATGGGAGTGGGGGAGTTTAAAATCTGTTTTAGCTTCAAATTCCAATCTCGGTGGGGATGTAAAATTATCATCTATCCAGAAGCCAACTTGAAAGTATGTATCAAAACCCTGCATAGCATAAGCATCAGACAAAAATAGATAAACACTGCATTTTCTCACTCCTATGTTGGAAGTTTAAAAGTTGATTTCATAGAAGCAGACATTAGAACTGTGATCACTAGAGGTTAGAAAGGGTAAGGAGGAGAGTGTCCTGGGAATCAAAATATAGTTACAGTAGGAATAGGTTTTGAGGTTCTACAACATAATAGGATCTCTATAGTTCATGACAACTTATGCATTTTATAAGGAACTAAAGAGAGGAGTTTGAAGTTTCCCTGGATAAAGAAATGATAAATATTCATGGAGATAGAAATGCTAATTATCCTGATTTGATCATTTTGTATTGTATACAAGTGTCAAATCATCACATTGTACTCTATAAATGTGTACAATGTTTATGTTAATATATCTAAACTGGAAAGATCTCATAATATTGTAATATATTGTATGTTGCATAAACATAAATACTTATAAATAAATACTTATAAATAAATAATCTTCACTGACTATCACTAAAAGTCAGCACTCTGTTGGGTGTGGTGGTTCATACCTGTGGTCCCAGTTACTCAGGAGGTGGAGGTGGGAGGATCACTTGATTTCAGGAGTTCAAGACCAGCCTGGACAACATAGTGAGATTGTCTAGCAATTGTCTCAATAAGATAAAAAAAAAACCCAAAACCACCAAAGTATGACTCCCTTTATGAAAAATAATACATATGCTATAGTTTGAGTGTGACCCCAAGGGTTCTTGTGTTGGAAGCTTGGTCCTGGGTTTGGAGATGTCAAGTAGTGCTGAGAATTTTAAGAGGTGGGGCTCAGCAAGAGTTGGTTGGATCCTGGGGAGGCTGCCCTCAGAAGAGATTAAGGTAATTCTCATGGGACCCTGAGTTACCTCTTGTGAAAGTGAGTAGTTATGAAAAAAAAATGCTTTTTACTCTCTGGCTTCCCCTCTCACAGTACAATTGTTCTCTTACACATTCTCCCCATGATGCCATCTGCCATGAGCTCCTCACAGTGCCAAGCTGATTCTGGTGCTTTCCTCTCATACCTCCATAACTTTAAATTAAATAATCCTCTTTTCTTTATAAAGTACCCAGTCTCAGGTGTATCATTATAGTGAAAGAAAACAGATTAACAGAATCTATAATATGATTCAATTAGTGGAATCTATAATATGATTCAATTAGTGGAAGAAATAGTTTTCTGAATATGTGTATTCAGAAAAGGCATAATAAATTTTTTTAAAGTCACAGGACCTTTATTTTATTTATTTAATTTTATGTGATGCTGAGGATCAAACCCAGTGCCTCACATGTGCTAGGAGAGCACTCTACCACTGAACCACAGCCCCAACCCCCATTAAAAAGGTTTCTAAGAGTTGTCATTCAGGGCTAAAACACAGTAATTATGTTTCTTTCCTGTACTTTGTTAATATACATTAACTCTTCTCCACTGAGTATATTGCTTAAGCAATATAAACTTCAAGGAGGGTGACACTATGTTTTAGATCATGAAACTAGCAAACCAAATAGTAAATATTTCAGAGTGCATGTGTCATAATCCTCATTGCAACCAGTCCACTCCAACTTTGTGGTATGAAAATAGCCACAGAGAATCCAATAAAATTTGATTCACAAAGACCAGTGATGGGCTGGATTTGGCCTGTGGGCAGTGGTTTGCCGATCCAACATCCAAACAAGAGATAATAAATACTTGATTGGGAAAATGACACTCAGATTAGAAAGATAGGAATAGATTCCAGACACGTTGCTGAGCTGGAGTTTACAGGTCTTGAATGGATGATCTGTGAAGTCTAAAGAAAGAAAGAGATGACCATGACTTTTAAATTTCAATTTTAGACATCAGCATTGAAAGATAGTGAGTGATAGATACCAACCAACGCAGAAAAGTCAAATGAAGGACCAGATATTTGGGGATCCTGATGGAATCAATTTGTGTTGTGTTGAGTTTGCAAGAAGGCGTGTACCCACAGGGCCCTCGAGTTCATCCATGGAGCTGAAAATTTAGAGGTTATCAGTGTATCAGGGATCATTTGATAATCAAAATCATGGGAGTGGTTGAGAATCAGTAATGTTTAAAAGAAATCAGTGACTAACTGGGGCTTTGGGAAATCTAAAGTTGATCTTCTGAAGATACACCAGGGCATGTAGGATAATTTTGGTCTTTTACCAGTCTATCTTTTCCCTGCTCCTGACAGTGGGAAAGACAGCTATGGAAACAGAGAGTAGCCCCCAAATTTTATGGTCACTTTTCTATTGTATTGCCAGAGAATGCAAAGGGACTCGCTAGGAAGTTAGAACATGAACTTGTTAATTACTAAAAGCAAATGGCGACATACAGATCAGACATAAAAGTGGCCCATTTTTAGGATTTTGTCTAAGACATCAAATTCTGTAGTTTGAGAACTTGCATTTCTCCCTTCCCCATTCAAATTTATATTTTAAAATAACCATGTGAAGAGAAGTTAGAAGGCGCTCACTATGAGCCAGAAAACGGGCCCTTGCCGGACACTGAATCTGCCTTTATTGTGGATTCATCAGCCTTTAGAACTGTAAGAAATAAGTGTCTGTTGTTGATAAAATATCCAGCTTCTAGTATTTGTTTCTAGTATTTTAAACATGAACGGATTAAAATATCAACCTACTGCTGAATGATAGGAACTCAGAGAGGCTGCTTCCATTGAAGAAATCCATTATATTTTCATAATTAAAGAATTAAATAGAGGTAGCATTTTTGTTTTCTTCCATAAAAGTCATGTAGAATTTAGGCATCCTGTTGATCCTCATTCAGGAAGTTGAATAAAAATGAGTACCTCATTTGGCAATTTAGTGGCCAAATAAAAGACAAAACTGCATGGAATTTAGGTATTTCTTTTCTTTGGACATGCCTTCTCAATAGTAATGTCATTAATATTGTCATTATTATTCAGTGTTACATGTAGTCATATAAGTAAATATTTTGATACTGAGTCTAAATGTTTCCATAGAGAAATTATCCCAATATTTTGGCCTCTTTATGAAAAAAAAAAGGAAATGGGAAAGAGATCTAGGGCAGATTTTTAATAATATGGATTTTTCCCCCTTTCACATAGTGTGAAAGTTACAGCCGTTGCCAGCAGCATTAAACCAGTCAGACCACTTTCAGAAATTCAGTCACCTCTTAAACACTTAGAGCCTGAATTGAGTGAAAACCCATTTTCAGAGGAGTTTCCAAGGAAGTAGAAAATTTCCACACCCTACATCTCGTACTGAAAGAAATGGAAACTGGGGTCTGTCTGCCAAAAAGTCTGAATTGTTGTGTCACAGGCTGTTGAATATTATAATCAGTAATAAAAATGCGAACATGCTTGATGCTATATTAAAACGCACTTTGAAAAGCTTAACCTATTGTTTTGCATTTATCTTTTTTTAAAAAATTTTTGCAATGCTGTGTTTCTACATTTCAAGTAGCAATAAGGAAACACAAAAGAGGGAAAAGACCAATGAAATTCAAATGGGGCATTGTTTTGTACTGAAATATTCCTCTTTTTTTTTTTTCAAAAAGTTACTTTAAAAAAAATCTTAAGATTGTCTATTTGATGGGCCAAAGCTAGTATGAGTAGAATGCATGATTATATGAAAACTTAAATGATTCAGAAAAGTGTAGGAAAACAGTATCATTCCAAGATGTCTTATGATAATCATTGTGGCTGTTTGGACAATTCCAGGCTCTATTCAGTGTGTACCTGTGTACAGATACTGTGTATATGATTTTATGTACACAGAGTTTTATGTAAGTAGGTGCAGATTTTAGGTTTTGTTTTGTTACACAACCTTTTTCATTCAGCCAATCATATCTACTTGATATTTTTCCAAGTCAATAAATATAAATCTATTACTTGATTCTTGTTTTTGTTCTTTTATTTATTTTTCTTAGTTCATGTGTTGGTCAAACAGGTTGCTTCCAATTTTTTGTTATTTGAATAGTACTGTGATAGATATCCTGGTAGGTGTAGACTGCTTATCTTGTGTTAAGATCAATTTCTAGAAAGAGAATCCATTCATTCATTCATTCATTCATTCATTCATTCATTTATTCATTCACTGTCCACTCAGTCAACAAGCATGTACACACAATGGCAGGCATTGGCTTGGGCACAGGAGATTTGGGGGGATGAGAGAACAAGAAACTTTTTCTTACATTTTCAGAAGCAAGAGACAAATCATAAATAAGCTAACAAACACACAATCTATTCAAATTACAGGTGTTAACAACAGCATTGGTGCGGGGTGATGCTCTAAAAAGTGATTGGTGACCCAACTAGTTAGAGTGACAGGAAAACTTTAATGATAAGAGAATGACTGAGCTGACAAACAAATGTTAAAATATTTGCTGATATATAAAAATAAATGTTGGAGCATTACAGTTAGAGGAAAAATCAAATGCAAAGTTTTTAAGGCAGGAAAGATATTGGCACATTCAAAGAATAGCAAGAGAGCCAGAAAGCCTACTTCGGCTTCCATGGAAATCGGGAAGGCACCAAGTAATGTAGATGAAGGTGCATGTCTTGTGAAGCACTGGACTCACTGTAAGAAGCCAGGAACTAAAGTCTTACTATACTGGGAGGCCTCCTGTAAGTTTCATGCTAGGATTGCAAAGAGCAGTCCTGGCTGCTCTATGGACTGTGGTGAGATCCGAGAGGATAAGATTAAGTACAGGGAGGTCAGTCAGGGTATATTTCAGCAATCCAAGGAGAAGTCAGAACAAGAAAGAGTTTTGTGGAACGGATGTTTAGATAAAGGATTTTATTTATATCATGTTAAACTTGAAATGCCTCTTAGACACGTGTGTAGATACACACAAAGTAGCTGAACTTCCAAACTTGGAGTTCAGGGAAATAGTTTGGAAGTTATCTGTATGTAGGTAGTATTAAGATTTGAACTGGAGGCAAAACGTTGGGAGAAAGTGTAGAGAGAGAATTGTGGAGTCTTAGGACGAGTCTCTGGGGGCACCTAAGGTTGCCAGACTGGGGAGAGAAAAGGCAACCCACAGAGGAAACTAAGCAGGAGGATCAGTGAGGGATGAGTGAGAGCAGGAGGGTAAGCACCCGAAGCCAAGATGAGATGGTGTTTAGTTGCTAAAGACTAGGGAACTGTGTTGAATCCTGTTGTGTTCTGAGCAAAATAAATACAGCAAAGTGACCACTGGATTTGGCAACACAGATATCCCTGGAGACCTTCAGAAAGACAGTTTCAGTGTAGCGGTGGGAATTACAGTCTGGTCGTAATGGATGGAGCAAAGCACAGGACGTGAGGAAGTGAGCACCACATGGACAATTCTTTCAGACAGTTTTACTTTGCAGGGGAGAGAAAATGTGGCAGTGGAGGGTGGGAGATGTAAGAAACATTTCAGAAAGGAACATTCCAACTCTGTATTCTGATGGGATTGACCCCATGTAGAGAAAGAAATTAAAAATGCAAAAAGCGAGGTTAAAATCCAGAAGGCCCATTCTTGCATGCATAAGGCAAAAGAGAATGGGATTCAGAAAATAAGTGGAAAGGAAGGCTGTAGAAGACATTGCAGTGCCAGGGAGTGTGGTGGGTGGTGTCCACTCAGACAAGGTGCTTCAGTTTCTTCACTATTTATCGTGACCAAACACCTGATAAGAACATGTAGAGGGGAAAAAAGTTGATTTGGAAACCATGGTTTCAGAGGTCTCAGTTCATAGATGGCCATCTCCATTCCTCTAGGCAGGAGGTGAGTTTGAACATCATGGTGGAAGGGTGTGGGGGAAGAAAGAAGCTCAAGACATGGCCACCCATGAAGAATAGAGACAGGGGTGGGGGGAGAGGAAGAGGACAGTCTCTGCTTAACAAAGACAAAATGTATACCCCAAAGGCTCGACCCCAGGAACCCACCTCCTCCAGCCACACACTACTTCTCTCTACAGTTACTATCCAGTTAATCCCTATCAGGTGATTAATTCACTGATTGGCGTAAGGTTCTCATAACCCAAAGTCTCACACATGAACTTTAGGGAGACACTTTACATCTAAACCATATCAATTTTCCATTAGTATTAAGTTCTCATGTAAGATATGTATTTATGAAATGGAGACTAAATCATGTGGCTTGGTAATGTACAACTACATGAGTATAAATATGGAATAGATACTTGAGTTTAAATAGTTTGGGGTTTTCCTAGCTGGGTATGGCAGAGGGAGATGGAAGTTGAAAGAACGAGCAAGACTCATCATTGGAGAAAATGCCCGTTTATTGAGGAACAGCTCTGCATATTTATAGAGCCCGGGGTAGTTTGACAGTTATGACAGTTAACGGTTTAACGGTTTGATAGTTGGCATGGGGCGCTTTCTGATTGGTGGGTAAAGATCATGTGAGCCAGCAGGGCTCACCATTGGACGGCTCTTCTTGGGGGATGGGGAAGTTAGTCTTTGGAGCTGGGGTGACTCCCAACAGAAGTGGTTGCTGATGGTGTTCACAAAGCGGTGATTGAAATGCTAGATCATGGAATCTAACCTGGTAAAGTGTGAAGTATCAAGTATATTTTTTTGCTTGAGCTGTACATAAGTAGATTTCTTTTCCATTGTCAAATAATATAGTGTAACAAGTATTCACATAGCATTTACATTGTATTAGGTATTATAAGTAATCTAGAGATCACTAGATGTATTTAGGATGATGTGCTTGGGTTATATGCAAATACTATATCATCTTATATAAGGGACTCCAGCATCCTCTGATTTTAGTATCTTTGATGGGGTTTGGGAAATAACTCCCATGGATTCCAAGGGGCAACTATATTATCACTGGAGCATAAGGAAGGATGAAATATACATGCATAAAACAGAGATCCACATGATTTACACACGCACGCACACACACACACACGTGTGGTGCACATCACCATTAATAACCAACTGACTACAAATAAAATTAAATATATTTTTTTCAAGCAGATTGTCCAGTATTATAACATCATTTATTCTACTCTGTGTTGATGAGGGTGGACAGTATGCACCATCCTTCACTGTTGGGGCAGACCAGATTGGCACAGCCTTATGGCAAGGCTGGCTTATCAACATGTGACCCTGTTTGACTGTGGAACCCCTTGATCCAGAAATCTCTCTTTGTTCTGCAATGAGATAATCTGTCCCCTGGCACCTACGGTTTCTGTTGTTGCACAGAACTCTGCCATCCTCTAGGTTACTTAGGTAACCTTGTCTACTTCTTCCTCTGGCTGATCTTTTATTTGTGGACCATACACTGGGATTAGGGAAATAAAGGTGTTTTTTTTTAATCTTTCCTATTGATCAACTGTGTGACCACATGCCCTATTTTAACCACAGCTGATCAAACTACTTGAGCACTAAATGAAATGGAGTGTGTGAAATTGCCTGGCATCATATAAAATGCATGTAACAGTGATGAAGATAAGGGGATAAATACAGGTCTATATTATTGAACTCCACAATTGATTCTAATATGAGAGACAACATAGAAGTAATGGTACCTGCTGAATGTTTTCTTTGATATTTAAAATTTAGATTCAGGTCTACTTACTCTAATTCAGGTATACTGATCTGAAGACCAGTGCCTCTGTGGGTTTCTAGAAAACAAAGGAATTCTGTTTATTTTGATAACACTTAAACACCTTGGCTCACTTAAATTTTATTGGGAAGTGAGCTTATAAGTAAAATATGAGTAGAATAAATTTCAAAAGTAGAAATATAGTAAATCTGATGTAACTATGAGATTGTGAGCATAGTATTATCATTCAAATTCATTGAGGCCATTTATCCCCTTGTGGTGGTCTAGAATGGCTTTGTGGCAGATGATATATTTTTTTAAAAGATGGCTGCAACAATATTTTCCATTTTGGATAGAATTTTAATATATTATCTTTCCATCCTTCCATGAAAAGCTTGAGTATAATTCCTCATCTCTTGCATCTGGGCTGGGTTATATGTCTTTTGCAATCAATAAACTAGACAACTCTATGAAGGCACCTAACTCTGAGCTGTACCCGACTCTGATCTGAAGAATCCAATACATAATGAAGTGGTGGTTGTTTTAAACCACTAGTTTGGGAGGGGATGCTATACAGTGACAGTAACTAGAATAGACACCACTCATAGAAGGGCATGTGTGGATTTTTTCCAGGGTGGGTTAGAATAGAGAAGCAGAGAGAAGCAACGGTAGGATTATTCCCTGGGGATTTGGTAGCATAAGTGTTCTAGATGAGGGTGTGTGGGCCTCCTATTCATTCACATGCCATCAGCCAAATCAAGCCACTCGGATGATCCCAAAATCTATGGTGCAGGAGAAACCTCTTTTCCTTACAGGGAAACTTGGTAACAAATAGTGCAATTCACTGTGGTTGATAATAATGGATGCTGAAGTTGTCACAAATGTTATGGGCTTTTACTATGAAGAGGTTTATGAACCAGTTGTCAAAGCCTTAGAAGACAATAATGATAATGGTTAGAAATACACAGCTAACATCACCATAAAATTGTCTAAAAGGATCATGTTTGTATTAAAACAGAGCTGGACAATGACCACCCTTGAAGTTTCATGCTTTATATCCTCCTATAAAATCATATCCTTCAACTAAAAACCAATGGGATGGTTCAGTAAAACAAAATGAATGTACTGAGCTCAATTTAGATCTGTAAAATCTCCCTACATTTGCTGCTTTCCTTTTTCAGCAATTTTTCTTCTTTAGAAGTTATCATAATCTCACTACCTTTTCCTGTTGATAAATGTGCAGAAGTGGAATGCCAGTTTCCCCTGAGTGGGTTGGAAACTCTTCATGTCCACAATCAAAAGCTTGGCTAACTTCTTGCATTTCTTTTTGTATTTCATTGGACACTAAAGATATAGAGACATTATTTTCTTGGAAACTGCAATGAGTTGCATGACTAAGCCTTAATTATAACAAGGATTTTGTTTTAAGGAAAGATGACACGGAAGACCTAGTTCTGCTTATGGGGTATCCTGGGAGGAATCTCTTCGTAAGACTCTTCAGAACTTCATATTCCAGCTTGTTACAAATAAGGGAGCTGGGAAAGGGTGTCCTCACACCTACACACACAACTCTGTAAGTCAGATGCTGTCTGAAAGCAATAGAAGGGGAATATTGTATGATATATTCTCAATAATTATGATCATAGATTTTTACAAAAACTGTACATAAGAAAGAGTTTTACATAAATTTTCTTAACTGAAGCCTCATGATAACAACTCTATGAGGTATTATTATAAAATTCGATCTATAATTGAGTGAACTAAGGTATGAAAAGGTGAACTACAAGTTGCACAAGTTACATATTTAATCATCAGTGGAGTCGGGATTGAACTATGGTTCAGGAGCCTGAGTTAACCCATAGAAAATGCCTGTGGTTCCCACTCTGTGTGCAGAGACACCCTGGGGTAGTGTAGCAAATTTCCGTGGTTATGTTGTTTAATTTTTCTAAAATAACAACAATATTTGTTGGATGTGATGTAGATGACTGCTTCTAAGTCATTTGGACCTAACTATTTAAAGCATGGAATTATTAGGTTATTTCTTTTGACCTAGAGATGCCTTGGAGCAATCCTGGGCACTGAGACTATTGAGCTCTGAAGATATTTGAGAACATTGGCTCAATTCTGTCTCCATACAGCTACTAATCTGCATACCAGAATTCCAAACATCTCTGTCACAGGCCATTGGCACCTGTCACTTCTGAATCATCAGCGTTACTGTTTCTAATTCTTTTATGTTAGAATTATTAGCATTTTTTTCATCCTAATCATCATTACTGTTAGCTTTTTTAATTTTGAGTAATTGTAAATGTTTGGCTAGAAAAAGGAAAAGAAAGCCACTTACAAGGAAGGTTATCTGCTTGCTTGGTTAATCCAGAACATTGACTCTAATAGGAAGGGTTCACCAGATCCTTCTCCTGCTAGATTGCTCTGGCTAGAGTTTCAAGAACTGTATTGAATAGGAGTGATGAGAGTGGGCATCCTTGTCTTGTTCCTTGCTGAAAGGAAATGTTTTCCAGGTTTTCTCTGTTCAGTAGGCTATTGGTCTTGAGTTTATATAGTCTTATAATGTTGAGATAAGTTCCTTCAATTCTTAGTTTCTCTAGCATTTTTAACATAAGTGGGTACTGGATTTTATCAAAGGCCTTTTCTGCATCTATTGAGACTATCATATGATTTTTGTCCTTAATTCCATTTTTGTGGTGAATTATATTTATCGATTTGTGGCTATTGAGCCAACCTTGCATCCCTGGGATGAAACACACATGAACATGGTGTATTATTTTTTTAATGTGTTTTGGAATGTGGTTTGCTAATATTTTAGAAAGAATTTTCACATCTATGTTCACCAGGGAGGTTGCCTTGTAGTTTTCTTTCCCTGTTGTGTCTTTGTCTGGTTTTGATATCAGGATTAAACCAGCTTTAAAGAATAGATGTGGAAATTTTTTCTCCATTTCTCTTTCATGGAATAATTTGAGAAAGACTGGAATTTGTTCTTGAAAGGTCTGGTAGAACTTGTCTGAGAGTCCACATGGTCCTGTGCTTTCCTTTGTTGGACATTACAGAAACTGTTCAAGCCAGAACTGATATTTTCTTTCAGATTTTTGGAATCCATTTTGTTGGTCTTCTTTGTCTTATATATACCCATTCCTTGCTTCAGGGCAGGGAACTTATTAACCACTAAAGCATTTTAATCTTGCTTATTAACTTGTTCAAGGACTATATTGAATTCCTGGTATTTATTAAGCATGTTCTTTGGAAGGCTTTGCTTTCATCTAATATTCTCTGCTGGTTGCTAACCACCGTTTCTTCCTGTTAGAAAAATACAGCTTGTCTTGTCATTTTTAATATCTCTAACTTGATCACTCTGAGTTTGACTTTTCTAAACAATAATTAGCTAGACAAGGCAGGGAGACACCTGTAAAACCCCTGATATGTCACATTATTTGGCATCTGTCAATCAAACAGTCCCCCATTCCTCAGAAATATGGCTTTACTTGTCTAAAGCTCTTAAAGATAAATCCTTATATTTTATCCTAAATCCCTATTCTTAGTAGCCCCAGTCTTTCTGTCCAATAACCTAAAATTGAGTGGCCTTGATGACATATAGGACAGTTACAGACTGAATGTTTGTGTTACCCCCAAATTCATTGTTGAATCTTTGACTGCCAATGTAATGTTGTTAGGAGATAAAGCCTTTGGAAGGTAATTAGAGTTAAATGAGGTCATAAAGGTGGGGCCCTCACGATGAGATTAGTGTACTTATAAGAAGTGATAGCAAAGAGCTTGTTTTCTCTCTCCCTCTCCTACTGCCTTCTAAGGACACAGCAAGAAGGTGGCTGTCACCCTCTTACACCAAGCCAGGAAGAGGGTCTTCACCAGATCCCAACCTTGCTGGCTCCCTGGTCTCAGTCTTCCAGCCTCCAGATCTCTGAGAAAGTATACACCTATTTTCAAGCTATCCATTTGATGGCATTTCATAATGGCAACCCAAGATTACTAATATAGGCAGATTCTCATTTTGGGAGCTTGGTTGTTTAATGATCAATATCCTAATATCCTATCAAATAATTTCATTGTAAGTCAAACTGATAACCTGTATGCACTGTGGAATGGATAAAATAAGGTCAGAAAAACACTTAGCTGCATTTGCCTGACATGTCTAGACAGCTCCTCCAGCCTTCTTTTCATTAAGCTGAAGAGATGTCGTCATCACTTTGTTACCTTTGGATGAAATTCACAATGTAAATGTAGACAAGTGGTGTAGACTTGTACCTCTCAGAAAATGAACCCACCCTTTATTTCAAGACAAATAACTTAGCTACAGATGAGAATGATTGCTGAGGATAGGTTCAGAAATGGCTTTGAGTGTTAGAACATATCTAAATAATATTAGTGCTGTGTAATAACAAGAACTGAAAGCAAGCACAATCCTAGTAAGTCTACAGAGCAGAAGGTGCTGGCATTCTGATGATTCATTGCCTCTTACACTGAAATGAATAGCCTGTGGGTAATCTGGAAGAGTGGCTTTCTGGGTGAGTGAAGTTTCCATTGTTTTTTCTTTGTTCAAAAACTTTCTGAGGATGAATTTGTTTATAGTGTTTTTGGTGAATATCAATTGAGAATTGGAAGCAGCCCCAACATGCCAATAATCCTGCTTTTATTTTAATACAAAGTAATAAAATAAGCACTGAGTTTTATTCCGTCCTCCATTGCTCTTGTCAGTTGAAGCAAACTTAGCATCAAAAAATTCATGTAACTTCCAGTCTACCATAGTATTGCATCCTCTCAAGACACCTCTGAGAGTTTTCTCACTTCATTCATGTAAATAAGACCTTACTGAAAGTAGAAAGGTCTATGTTTCACCATCTAAAAGACGCCTATTTCTTATTTCCACCTTCCTTGCTACCATTTTGGTAGATCTTTCTGATTTTGACTGTTTCACATTATATATTGCATAATTTAAAGCATGTTTCTTTCTGGGACTGTATGTCCAAACCTGTATGTCTCAAATAGAAGAAGTTCCCAGTGCTGGTCCAGTGACTGAGGCTGTGAAAACTCTCTAAGAATACACACAGGATCTTTTAAAATAATATCAACGTTGGTGTCTGAGCTCTAGACATGTTGATTTTGTAGGTCTGGGATGTAGTCCAAGAATTCATTTTTTTTAAAGTTCCCAGTTTCATTTTGGGGTGGAGCCAAGAATAGGGACAACTGAAATGGAAGACTATTCAGTAGAACTCTTTTTTTTTTTTAGTGTATAATGATGTAGCCCTTACATTGATGTTGTTCTGTTAAAAAAAAATGAATTCATGTGAAAATCAGTTTCTTCCTTTTATGTTATAAATAAAACATATGGAGATTAGAAACACACAAGTCTATTTAATGCTGTGGCAATTTGATTTAGAATTAATAAGCTAATGAATTTCGAGCACCCCTTTAAGTCAGATTTGCTGCTAGGCACCAAGGAGGCAAAATTTATTCAACCTGCAATGATGAAGAATTAGTAGTGGCCATGAGAGTACATAGAGAGGGTGCTGAAGTCAACCTGTAGGAATAAAGAAGGATTTGGGTGACATCTTGTCCTCACTTTATACAATGAGTGATAAGGACTAGGCATGCATGAGTAGAAGGCTGAGTAGTCAGGGAGCCCATGAGTGCAAAGCCTTGGAGGTTAGAAGCCATGGAATATTTCTTGAGATTGACAAGACTTTTGACTGGTTGAACATCAAATGTAATCAGGTAGCAAACGGGTTTTGTTTGCTTGTGAGTATAGAATCAGACAATAAGGCACAAGAAAGTACTGATGGTTTCTTTTAAAGTCAATACTTACACTAGGTAAAAGAAAGATGAAAATAGGATTTGAAAATGTCTGACTCTGAACTTCAGACCTTGCCACTACATCTAACATGTACGAGGTGGAATAACTTGAGAGCGTGCACACCACATGTGGGCAGAGGGACAGAAGTAATGTGAATGTGAGGGTCAAAATGAGTCCTCATGTGACACTGTCTTACCTCCTATAAACACCATGAACACTGATTATATATTTAGAAATACATGGGTCAACCATGATGCAGGTAAGTGAGTGGCATTCTGCAAAGTCTTCTCTTGAATGCACGTGCTTGAGGTCTATTATAAACTCCTGGAAGGTCAGTAATCTTTTTTAAATTTCTGTCTCTCCAGTGCCTTGACTGTTATTATCTCTTAATGATTTAATTAATGTTGATTAATGCAATGAGCAGGATGGAGGGCTAATGTTATTAAATGTAAACTCATCACTAGAGTGTATAATGTCTCCTAAGATTGAAATACAAGAAAAATTCACTTTCTGAAAGTAACATTGGTACCAGAAGAAAGAGGAGGAAAAAGGAGTGGAAGGGAGAGGGAAGGGGGAGGGGGAGGGGGAGGGGGAGGAGAAGGGAGAGGAAGACAGAGAGAAAGAGACGCAAATAAAAAGAGTTGCTACTGATATTAGATACTTTTTCAGTTGCTATAAAGCAAAAATATCTACAAAGTGAGGTGCTATGGTTTAAAAGTTAGATTGCTTCCATTATAAGAACCATCAAAATAATGATACCACAAGGTAGAAGTATTATATAATGCTAATACGTAATTTGGTATATATATTTAAATTAGTAATTATATATTTGATGAAAATGGAATATTATAGAGTCAGTAGCTTATATCTAAAACCTCATGCAACTAAATAAAAAATTAAAAGAATGCTATAACCAAAGGGCTTAAAGCTCATTAAGCCCTATATATGTTAGTGGAATATATATATATATATATATATATATATATATATATATATATATAATTTATTTATATATAATATATAATGTATTTTTATTTATTTATATATAATATATATAATGTATTTTTATTTATTTATATATAATATATATAATGTATTTTTATTTATTTATATATAATATATATAATGTATTTTTATTTATTTATATATAATATATATAATGTATTTTTATTTATTTATATATAATATATAATGTATTTTTATTTATTTATATATAATATATAATGTATTTTTATTTATTTATATATAATATATAATGTATTTTTATTTATTTATATATAATATATAATGTATTTTTATTTATTTATATATAATATATATAATGTATTTTTATTTATTTATATATAATATATATATAATTTCCCTATATTATATACACACATATATATTCTGTAATATATATATTACTATATATTCTATAATATATATGTGTGTGTATATATATGTGTGTGTGTATATATGTATATATATACATATATATATATATTTATAAAACAGAAGAATCATAAGACCTTCATGAGTCCCAATGATTGATGTGAGTTTTTTAAAATTAAAACTCAAATATATATATGCTTTCAGAAAAATTCCCTCCATCTGTGAGCAGGGGTTCCACTCTATATACATCCTTGTCAGCACTGATAGTCTTTTGTTTTATTGATAAGAGTAATCTGGACAGGTGTGAAATGACATCTCCTTGTGGTTTGGTTCTTCATTTTTTAATATATCTTTTGGACATTTTTTATCTTTCTCATAAAATAGATTTTGCCTGTATCTACTTACAGGATATCTGGTATTTGGTTTATAATTTTTTTTTTGCTCATTCTCCATATTGTATTTTCTTTCTTGATGGTTTTCTTTGTTGAAATGCAATTTTGAATAATTTAAAATGCAAATGAACCCTGTTGCTGTGCTATTCTATAGAGGACAGCCATGGGATCTTTAAAAGTACCCACAGTCACAGAGTAAGATATAGAATTTTTAGATGAGGTCTCAGGATTTCCTTGTGTCTTCTGCAAAATTGCTTATTGCTTTTCTTGGATACTCTTGTTTCTTTCATAATCATCCACATGTTTCTTTGGTAGCTATGTGAAAATGGAAATATGCAATCTCTCTCATTTTAGCACACGTCATCTTGATACTCAAGAAATTATTATGGCCCTAATTGATTTTTAATATTAAGAGCCAATTTTCTTTGCAAATCATTTATTCAGTGATGAAAATATGATACTTGTTGTTTTAGTTAGTTTTATTGTCACTGTGACAGAAAGTCCTGACAAGAACAATGTAGAACAGAAAGAGTTTATTCTGGCTCACGGTTTCAGAGCTCCCACCCATGGTGGATTGACTCCATAGCTCTAGGCCTGAGGTGAGGCAGAACATCATGGCAGAAGGACTTGGAGGAGAAACACAGTACAGAATGTGGCAACCAGGAAGCAGAGAGAGAGAGAGAGAAAGAGAGAGATCTTCTCACCAGGGACAAAATATAAATCCCCAAGTTACCTCCTAAGTGACCTACTTCCTCCTACAGTTACAACTCAGTTAATCCATATCAGAGGATTAATCCACTGATGTAGTCACACCTCTCATGATCTAATCATTTCACCCCTGAAAATTCTTACACCGTCTCATACATGACCTTTTGGGGGATGCCTCGTATTTAAATCAGAACTCTCATTTCAACACTTCACAGAAGAAAGGTAGCAAAAAAGTTTGGTGAAGGAAAATCATGTAAATGTGGTGTTGAGGCCGCTCTCTTTATATCTTTGTCTTAATTATCTTCTTATCTAATTTTTTTTCACTAGATACTTCAATTATTTTATCAGTTTGTGACTTGATTTTTTGTTTTTGAGACTCTTCTAATCTTCAGGCGTTTACCTTTGATGACCCGACCATCCACTTATTTTCGAGACATGAAAATGTTTGAATATGTGTATGTTCAAAGAAGGCAGGAACCCCCTAAAAGAAAATATCCACAGCCTCCTCTTTTCTTCCCCGTCCTCCTGCCTTTCTTGACTTGTTGACACTCTATGATTACTGTCATTTGATTGTCCCAGTGCTACCCACTGATAACCATTCCTGTCGCTGCAATTATGAAGAGAACAAGAAAGCGAACACTGTGCTCTCCGTTCTGTCTGCATTCAGAACTATAATCTTGTGGCTGCCTTTGGAGACTATAGCAGAAGAATAAGATGCACTTTCCTCTCAGTTTGGCAGAGGACCATTGTTTGGAAGGGAAAGTATGTTCAATTTCAACTGAGATCCTCATTTCACAAGTCTTTGGCCAGATACAATAAGTTGGGAGATGGGTAGTTTTTTGATGGGTGCAGAAAAAAGAAGCTTTACATTCATGCATACAGTCATTATTGCATATTATCAACCAGACTCAATCACTGTAATAATTAAAAATATTTGAATCATCCATTGCTGTGCTGGCATTCAGAAAAATACTTGACAGTCAATATAATTGAATAGGGGATCTAGTAAATATTTAAGCAAAATTTCCATAAGGCTCAGTGAGTTTGGTGACTAAATGAAAACAGGTGAAGTAAAATGTTAATTTTATATTTAAAGAAAGATTGATTTCACAGCTAGAGATCTATCTTTGTGCTTTTGATCGGATGTTTCTAGGTCATAGCCAGTAGTCTTACATTTTGATATTGTTTTCCATTTCTTCTGGGTCTCAATTAATGTACCAATGTTTATAAGGAGCTAGGTTGACAGGAAATAATACAGATGGCTGTTATATGTCCCACTGCGAAAGCTGACTTTGGATGTATTTTGAACCTTTCAGTGTCTCAAACTGGCCCTGGGGTTTTTATTGAAGGAATGTTTTATTATGTTTAAAGCAAGTCTAATGTCATAATAAGACATGTTCATTCATTGAAACATCAGAAATCTGAGTCTTGATCCAATTAAGGCTGATTGACATCGTCTTTCTGAAGTGAAAATGTTGTTGTCCTGTTGGGAATATTTCTTTCGCATATTCTTTATGAAGTCATTATTTCCAAGAAGTACCTCCCGTTGTGATCGTCTGTCTGCCTGCTCATCTGGTTCCCATAGATCAATGTTACATAACGTACACACACAGTGACATGGACAGCTTGTTTGCCCATTGCGGAGGCTCTTGTTCAAGTGACGGATGCCTCAACTTAGATACACCAAGGTCAGAAAGCAAGTTTATGGTGTGTTTTCAATCATTTCCAAATGGATCCATTAAGAGAGGGATAAAGAAGGGGAGAAGAGATACCCATGGAAAGTTCTTATGTCTTGGGGAAGAGTGCCTAAAGATGTTTCCTTAAACATATGGGCACTTGGTCAGGGACTCATGGAATAACTTGTACTTCCTCCACACTCCTCAAGATGGAAGAGAAAACAGTAGCCTAATTCCAGTGTACTTTACTGGAGGATCTTACAGTTCCAGAGGTGAGGTTTTGGGTCTTTAAATCTCCATTGAAATCATGTTAAAACCACTTCTTGAACAGCTAGCTTGGTGTACTCAGCACTTTCTTCTTGTCATACACTTGAAAAAAAATTCCATTTTCTTTTCTGCATTTTTGTGTGGTAAGTCCAGGATTTTCATAGGAAATTTCTTTTGTAAATACCCTCATTCAGGTTCTGTGAGTGTATGTGCCAGGTGAGTTTCCACGTGTTTCTGTTTAGAGATGGCAGATAGTTAAAACAGCAAGATCATTGGCATATCTTCCTATATGCAGTGTTATCAATGTTCCTCAAGTTTCAACACATTCAAATTAATACACATGCATTTTGGAGGGAGAAAAAGCCAACTTCTTAAAATAGTGATTTTTCTTAATTGTACTGAAACTATCGCCCATTCTAAGTCTTTGGATTTCACAGGCCATCAAAGTCTATGGGCACTTTAATTAAAAAAAAAAAAAACTAATGCTATTAAGAGCATCACATTAAGCCTTCACAAGAGATTCTTTTTTTTTTTTTTAATGGAGGAATATTTAAGGAATTCTGAAATAATATCCACAGGTTTGGGCAAGTTGGTAAAGCCATTTTCTACTATTTATTTTAAAGTGGTTCAAGAACTGGTCTGCTTTCCAGCCCTGAAGCATCCCTTAGCCATGAACACCAAAATAGCTACATGGCTCCTTTTTTTTTTTTTTTTTTTTTTTTTTTTTATGTGCTGCTGCTTAAAATCCAGCTCTGAATCATTTGTGGGAATCTGAACTTTCTCTGGGAGTCCACCAGCATCTAATTTCTGTTTGTGGATAAATTAAAAAGGATGATTAGATTCAGTTCTTATTTCATCTCATTTCCTTATTTTCCACATTTCCTAAACTCCAGCCATCAAAATACCGAACTTGTGAATCTATTTATGTTTTGTTTCCATTTTCTTCAATGGCTGGGTATGCATTTTTGCCTTTAAGAGATCCCCCCCCACCTTTTTTTTTTTTTTTCTGTGCCCAGGAATTGTTGAGATTTTGTGATGGCAGCCTGCCCACACTGTGCCATGGGCTGCTGCTCCATAGAGCAAGACGGAGCAGTCTGGCTCACCATTAGAGGGCTGCCATTCCTTTTTTTTTTTTTTTCCTTCATATGTGGAAATGAAAATCAGTACATGGCTTTTTCTCTGCCTCATTTACTAATTAAGTTTCAGCTCTTCATGCACCACAGGCAACCAAGGTCACAGAGAAATCTCACCAAGTTAATAGTTATTTTATAGACAATACTCATTTTCATTAAATCACTATACTTACAACCCCATTCTCTTCTCTTGTAAGACAGTATATGAAACTACTTACAGTAGTAATTAGAACACAAGTTTAGATGTAATCAATGTTATTGGCACCCTGTGGTCTTCTACAGTGATTTTTTTCCTGAATGACGTATAGTATGTGATGAAGGATCTCTTATTTCCTATTTTTTTTCCCAATTATATGACCAAACGTCATGCTTCTGAAATCCTGACCACTTGAATTCCTCCTGCCTTTTAGATTTCCTATCACTGAAACCTGTGATGACTTATGTTTATTGACCGTTTAATTATTTTATATAGATTTAATTTTCCTCCATGAATAGCAAGGATGCTTTTTTATTATTTTATGTTCTCCTCCTCTGCCCAGTGGTAATAACAGTTAACATGTATTGAACATCCTCCATGGGATGATCCCCTACTATTAATATTGATGACCATTTATGATTCTCATATGAACCTCAAGGGGATAAAATCATCGTCCTCATTTTCTTGATGAAAAAAGCAAAAATGTAGAGAGATTAGGGAACTTTTATGAGTTCTAAAACCAGCCAGTTGTAGCAAAAAAAAAAAAAAAAAAGGAAGAAAGAAATGGATTCAAATAAATTTTATTTCAGTGCTTTCACTATTAATCTTTGGACCATAGTGTCCAAGGTACTGGACATATTGTTCCTGAAACACATTCTACAATTCCAACTTCATGCCCTTCAATTTCTCTCCTCTCTGTAATGTTTATTCTTCTGCAGGGTTTGTGAAGAGAGGCTGGGACTCACTCTAAGGAGCCCTCCAAGTTCCCACTGGCTTGGTTGAGGCATCTCTTACTTTGCATCACAGTTAAACTTCTCCCTCTCCCTAGTCCTGCTTTCCTCACTCCCCGGAATACTGCCTGATGATTGTGCAGAATGTAGAACTCAGAATCTCAATGTCTATTTCCCAGGGAACCTGACCTGTGAGAGCTGGTATAGAAAATACATGGGGACTAAGTGGTCCCAGGAAGCATGGTGATGGAAAGTCAGCGAATGCTTAGTGAGACTTTTTTTTTTTAAAGCCATTGTAGATGTTGCGGGTATGGTGAAGTAATTATAAAAACTGGGACCCTAAAACTCGGATGAGTTATATCTGGTCTGATGCATGTGAAGGATGAAGGTCTTGAATCCCCAGATCTCTTTGGACCTGCAGAAGTAGCCCACTTTTCATGGATATTAACCTCTGATATGTAGATATCTAAGCCCCTAAAGAGTCCTCTCTTTTTGTATTCACCCTTGGGTAATTCCTTAAAAGTAAGCTGAGCCTAGTGGTTTAATTCTAAATTAAGGAATGTGGAAAAGATGATGGAATGATACGTCTGTGATTATCTTACAAAGGATTGTGACTTTCATCTTTTTGCAGATCTTCTTTATTGTGTCCTCAGCTCACATGAAGCAAGCTGTCATATTAAAAATGCTCCCATGACCACAGCCAAGTAAGAACTGAGGCCTTCAGCCCCAAAGCTCACATTGAGTGTACCCTGCTAACCACCCTAGGACCTTAGTTAGACTTGGGTCCTTCCCTAGACCAGGTGGCACCTTGATTGCATCCTGGGAGAGATTCTAAGTGGAGAATCTAGCTACCCCATGTCTATCCTCCTGACTCATCATAATGAGACGATCAATGTGTATTGTTTTGATTTGCTAACAAATTTGCTAATTTGTTCTATAGCAATAAATAATGAATATGTTATCCTAAAAATATATATTTACATAAAAAAGCACATACATATTTATATCAGCTTTATTTATAGTTTTACTAAACTAGAAACAACCCAAACAATCTTTAGTAGATGAAGAAATGAACCTTGATACACCTTCACAGCAGAAAATCACTCAGCAATTAAAAAGATTGATATATTAGGCTGGGGATGTGGCTCAAGCGGTAGCATGCTTGCCTGGCATGTGCGGGGCACTGGGTTCGATCCTCAGCACCACATAAAAATAAAATAAAGATGTTGTATCCACCGAAAACTAAAAAAAAAAAAAAAATTAAAAACTTCTCTCTCTCTCTCTCTCTCTCTCTCTCTCTCTCTCTCTCTCAAAAAAAGATTGATACAACTTGTTTTAATTTCTTTTTTAAAATGTATTTATTTATTCTAATTTGATATACATGATATGCATTTAAATTCATAGTACACATATAGAACACAATTTTTCATTTCTCTGGTTGTACACAAAGTAGAGTCACACCATTCGTGTCTTCATGAATGTACCTAGGGTAATGATGTTCATGACATTCCACCATCTTTCCTACCCCCATGCCCTGTCCCTTGCCCTCCCTCCCCTTTGCCCTATCCAAAGTTCCTCCATTCCTCCCATTATGGATCAGCATCCACTTATCAGAGAAAACATTCGGCCTTTGGTTTTTTGGGATTGGCTAACTTCACTTAGCACAATATTCTCCAACTCCATCCATTTACCTGCAAATGTCATGATTTTATTCTCTATTTAATGCTGAGTAATATTCCATTGTGTATATTTACCACAGTTTCTTTATCCATTCATCTATTGAGGGGCATCTAGATTGGTTCCACAATTTAGCTATTGTGATTTGTGCTGCTATAAACATTGATGTGGCTGCGTCACTGGAGTATGCTTTTTTTAAGTCCTTTAGGTATAAACCGAGGAGAGGGATAGCTGGGTCAAATGGCGATTCCATTCCAAGTTTTCCAAGGAATCTCCATACTGCTTTCCAGATTGGTTACTGTGGGAGTTTTAATGTCTATTATAATCTATTGAATTTTGAAGAACTTTTTGTTCTCTGAATGTTCCCTTTTTCATATAGCAAATTATTTTTGTTTCATGCTTGAAATATTTGCTTTTTAATTTTTTTCTTTTTAGTGCTAGGAGTTGAACCTTGGCCCTGTGCAGGTGGAGTGTGCACTGTACCACTGAACTACATCCTCAGTCATAAGATGTCTTCACTTATCTCTCTGAATATATATTGAGAGCTTTTATTTTTTTTTATTTTTATTTTTTATAACAATCCTAATTGGCTTCATTTTTAATTTTAAATTCAGGTAACACTTCATTCCATAAAACAGAATTAGTTTTCCTATGAGCCAAGCACTCATAAAAAATAATTTGATGAGTTAACATCAGATTATTTATTTTGCTTACACAATATAAGGACAAGGGAGCTTCACTGTTTCGCCAGTTGAGAATGGCTCTTCTCCCCCCACTCCACATTTCTCTGGGAGGACCAGATGTGTCCACTTGGTTTGATTGACTCCATGTCCCCCCCCCCACCTGGAATATTGTCTCTGTTGAAAAACTGGCTTCACAAAGAAGGTGGCAGCAGGAAAATTTCAGAATCCAAAGCTTAAAAATAAGTCTTGGGCAGTGTGGGGTTATTTTCTGTCTTTGGAGGGATCATCCGGTGTTCAAGGCTTGGGGACAGAGGCAAAGTCCCAGCCACCCATCTAGGAGATGTCACTCTCAGTAGCGTCTAGTGTCCTGACCTTTGCTCGCCCAGGATGACAGTGGGTAAGGAGCAGCAGGTCACAGGGACCCCCCCGACCCTCTGGGAGACAGAGCTCTCCCTGGGCAGACCTCGGGGCTGAGGGTCAACAGCCAGGGGAGAATCATGTTAACGACTCCCCGCCTGTGGTCCCTGAGGTCCTGGGGCAGGGATGTAGGAGGCAGCTAGTGTCATAAGATGTCCCAGTCCCCAGCCAGGCCGGGCGCCTGGCTAAGCAAGGAGAAAGACAGTGTCCCTCCTCAGGGCCTTGCCCCTACTCCTGATCTCACTTCCTTCCTGGCACCACCTGGAAGGGGAGGAAGTGACACCCAGAGGAAGGCTGGGAAGTGAGGCCATGGTCACATTCAAGTTCAGGGTGCAACAGCTGTCTACCCTCCCCCCCCCCAACAGGCCCCATACTCTGCTCCCCTTCATGGGCTACGTCCCTTCTGAGAGTCATGCCTTGCCCTTTATAGGCACAAGGACCCAGAAGTTCCAGGGACACGTCCATGTTTAGGCCCCCGGATCCGGAAGTTCCTCAGACATCCATGTTTAGGCCCCTGGATCCCGATCCAGAAGTTTCAAAGGTGCACGTCTGTGGGAAGCCATTCTGACACGTGATTGGGTGACTCATGTTAAGGGCCTGAGGCGCTTTGGCTGTGTCGAAGCTTTCCCGACCCTTTCCTGATGAGAGAGCCCATCCGTGTGGGGGTGTGCCTGACCACTGACCCCGGGGACCCAATCACTGACCCTGACCTTGGAGTGCAGCCCCCCTTCAACCTTCATTGGATGGAATTCTCCCCTGAATCTCTTGTTCTCCAAATAAAAGGCTACTCCCCGGCGTGTTCACTCTCTCTCTCTCCTGCTAGCCCTGAGTAATCCTCGCTGCCCTGCTGGGCGGCTAGAGGTGGGAACCAGAGAGGTGAGCCGTCTCGGACCTAGCAATATAAATAAGGTAACTGGTCTGTGTGTTTTATTTCGATCTCTTCTAACTAACTTTATGCCTAGAACCTCATTAATGAAACCACTGCGCAGGCCGCGTGGTAGACACGTCCATGTTTAGGCCCCTGAATCTGGAAGTTCCTGAGGCGCATATCCATATTTAGGCCCCTGGGTCCAGAAGTTCCTCAGCATCCATGTTTAGGCTCTAGGATCTGGAAGTGCCTCAGGCGTCCATGTTTAGGCCCTTGGATGCGGAAGTTCCTCAGGTGAACGTCCATGTTTAAGTCCCCGGATCCAGAAGTTCATCAGTCCTCCATGTTTAGGCCATAGCAACTGGAAGTTCTTCAGGCACACATCCATGTTTAGGCACCTGGATCCGGAAGTTCCTCTGGCGCACATCCTTGTTTAGGTTGTAGTTCCAGAAGTGCCTCAGGTGCACATCCATGTTTAGGCTCTAGGATCCGGAAGCTCCGCAGGTGTCCATGTTTGGGCCCACGGATCTGGAGGTTCCTCAGGTGCATGTCCATGTTTAAGCCCCCGGGTCTAAAGTTCCTCAGCATCCATGTTTAGGCTCTAGGATCCAGAAGTTTCTCATGGGCACACCCATGTTTAAGCCCCAGGATGCGGAAGTTTGTTGGGTGCACGTCCAGGTTTAAGCCCCCGGGTCCGGAAGTTCCTCAGGCATCCATGGTTAGGCTCTAGGATCAGGAAGTGCCTTAGGCGTCCATGTTTAGGCCCCCATATCTGGAAGTTCCTGAGGCACACATCTATATTTAGGCCCCCAGATCTGGAAGTTCCTCAGGTGCACTTCCATCTTTGAGCCCTCAGATCCAGAAGTTCCTCAGTCTTCCATGTTTAGGCCATAGCATCTGTAAGTTCCTCAGGCGCACTTGTTTTAATTAATAAGTATTGTATTAAGTGAAAGAATCTAATTTCAAGTTACTTGTGTGTGATTATTTTTATATGGTATTCTGGAAATGGAAAGAGAACAGAGCCGTGGTGGCCAGGGCTTATGCACTGTGTGTGTGTGTGTGTGTGTGCGCGCGCGCGCGGGATTGCATTATGTGCAGGGGGGATTGGAATAAAAGGGGCAGCACAAGGAAATTCTTTGGAGTGTTGGAACTGCTCTGTATTCCATCTGTGGTTTTGGTTACAAGAATCTCTATGTGTTTAAAAACTCAGAGCTCTCCAACAGATCAGTGAATATTTTTATATATCTAAATGAAAAATAATAATCCTGCATTTCAAGGGGGAAAAAGAAGAGTTACCTTAAAGACTTAAAATATGCAAGAATGATGATCCTCTTCATATCTCCATTTAATTTACCAGGCTGGGGCCTCCCAGAAGTAGACAGACCCTAAAGAATGAGAGCAGAATATTATGAAATCAATCAAATAGTAGCCCCCATTGCTGCTGTGTGTCAGATATGGTGTCCTTGTTAGAGTAGACTAACATGGCCTCAAGTACATGGTATGTGACCATTGACTTATTGAATTTACTTTTTTCCATCCTTCTTAGGAGGGACAACAAGAAACAGTTTGAATTTGTATGCAGTCAAAACCAGTAAATATTTATAGTCTAGCTCCTTCCTTAATTTTCTTTCATTGGTTAGGACAAAATCTGAAGGGATCGGGATCACCTGGATATTTTGCAGACTGTCACACAGGGTCACGTTTATGGGTGATATTGAACTGATGGACAGGAAGTAGAAAATCTCTTGGAGGTCATGGTAAGCTAGATTCACTACAAAGGGTGGTAGAGAAACCCTTTGAAGATTCAGGAGTCCTTCTCATTCTTAATCTTAGGAGGAGTCCAGGGGCCTGGGGCATGCCAGGGCACCCTTCAAAAGCACCTTCAACCCTGAGAAGAAGACCTACCATCAGGCCTGTTGGGGATCTGGAGTTCGCAAATTTGTAGGACAATATGCTTCTGTTTTCTTCTTCTGTGTTTCAAAAACAGACTTTTCCCTTCAACACCTAACAACTAATGAAATAAAATGGCAATATCGATAATAAAGTGTCTCGTGCCAGGGCTTCCCATTTTTTTCTGCCTTTGTTGGGATCAGCAGTGGGAAGTGAATCCTTAATTTTCCCCAGCGAGTCATCCTCAGAGGATACTGGCAACAGGCCATTTTTAACCACAGGGAAAATAAAACATATGACAAAGCTAAAAGCTAAAAATATAATTCATTTCCCATCAGCATGTTGTATGCCGTGCTTTTCATCCGTGGCTACCCTTCCCATGAGCACTCCAGTCACATGGACTTGTCTGGTGTCACCAGCATCAAGGGAGTTTCCAAACCCTTCCCTATAGCAAATGGAATTCTCATTCTTTACTATGAAAACGTACGTGAAGGTCTCTGAGTCGTTATCCTGGATCTTTTCTGGAGAAGCTGTAGGGATGCTGTGTTTGCCTATCAGACCTTATTCTTTTTGTCATCTTTGCTAGGTACATGGGCTCTTCTAAAGCTCTGATTTATAATCACTTCCTGTCAAAATGGACACACACCCATTTGTCCCCATTCTGATTACAGTTTTAGGTAGTGAACAGAACTCCTGAGGACTCCAGGGATCCGTAGACTCCCATGCTTAAGAACATTGCCTTAGACAATATTTTTCTAGTCCCTTTACCCAGCAGCTAAGCTGGGTAATACAATGATGGAAGAAGGGCCTACTGAGACTCTTGGGTGTTGAGGCTGTGAAAAAGCTTACTCTGAGTAGAAATGTCCTCCTTCACTGGGAGGTTGCAATCAGGAACTCTGTGTTTTGCTAGATTGAGCTGCTGAGCAATTCTGGTATATTTGAAAATCAAAATCTGTGTTCTGTCTGCATAAAATTTCAATGGGATTAAAAAATGACATTATGAGTGATTGGTTAAGTTTTCCATCTTTATAAGTTCAAGAATTCTGTTGGCTTTACAAATGCACTTAATATATATGCTTATTTATAAATGAATTCTTCTGAAATATTGCTATGAGGAAATTATCAATAATGATATTGATAACAATGGTAAATAAGTAGTAGTAATCCTATGTATGAATTTTGCTTAATGCTTTCCAGGGATTTTCACTGTAATTTAAGGATAATTCTATGAGATCCTATTATCTAACTCTTACAGATGAGAAGACAGAGGCTTAAGGAGGTAAAATGACTTGCCCCGTGCTTAGCCTTTGGAGATCACTGTATATGTATCTATCTATCTCCTCAGTCTCTCAGATGTGCTGAATATTATTCTGGTCTTTAACTTGCTGTTTTGTTTTCTTTATAGTGTCTTCTGAAGAACAGAATTTTAAAATTTGGATTAAGTCCTATTAATATACATTTGTACTTTATGGTTCATTGATTTGGTGTCCTAAGAAATCTTTTCCTATCCAAGTCTGCAGATTTTTCTGTATGTCTTCTTCTAGAAGTTTTGCAATACTCCCCTATAAACTTGATTACCACTTTACCTTATGATTCCCTTACTCCTCCTACTTCAACCTGTTCCTCCTATATTACTCCTATGCTCTGTGTCTACTTTATATAGAGTTGAGTGACAGTTGAATCTGACATCCCTTGTATGACCTTCCTAGGTCTCCATAGAAAACCCTGAGTGACCAACAGATTCTTTTTTTTTAAATTTATTTTTGTTTTTTATTTATATATGACAGCAGAATGCATTACAATTCTTATTACATATATAGAGCACAATTTTTCATATCTCTGATTGTATACATAGTATATTCACACCAATTCGTGTCTTCATACCTGTACTTTGGATAATAATGATCATCACATTCCACTATCATTAATTACCCCATGTCCCCTCCCTTCCCCTCCAACCCCTCTGCCCTATCTAGAGTTCATCTATTCCTCCCATGCTCCCACTCCCTATCCCACTGTGAATAAGCCTCCTTGTATCAAAGAAAGCATTTGGTTTTTGGGGATTGGCTAACTTCACTTAGCATTATCTTCTCTAACTCCATTCATTTACCTGCGAATGCCATGATTTTATTCTCTTTTATTGCTGAGTAATATTCCATTGTGTATATATGCCACATTTTTTTTTATCCATTCATCTATTGAAGGACATCTAGGTTGGTTCCACAGTTTAGCTATTGTGAATTGTGCTGCTCTAAACACTGATGTGGCTGTGTCCCTGTAGTATGCTGTTTTTAAGTCCTTTGGGTATAGACCAAGGAAAGGGATAGCTGGGTCAAATGGTGGTTCCATTCACAATTTTCCAAGAAATCTCCATACTGCTTTCCATATCGGCTGCACCAATTTGCAGTCCCACCAGCAGTGTATGAGTGTGCCTTTTTCACTACAGAGGTTCTTAACACTGATTGGTCAGAATGAAAATCTCTTCTACTTGGTTAGCTCCAGAAACAGGTCTTCTTTTCCAAGTGCCTGTTTTGATATGATTTTATGGAGATTTACCCTTTGCACGTGCAAGCTGAAGTTCAGCCAAAGAATTTACGGGAATTCCTATGTCGATTTCTGGAGCTTTTTCTTTGAATAGCTCCCTCTTCTCAAGAGCTCAGCTCCACAAATGATAGCAGGCTTTTGCAGGAACTCACCTCTGTTTCTCCTTCTCCCCCACCTCCATTTCATTCCAGCTCCTTGGCAATGGGATTCCTAGAAACCCCTGTCACGTGCTGGCCTTCAGGAAGGCCCTCTGGTCAGAAAGTCGGGATGATAAAATAAATTGCCTCATTTGATTATCTTTCCACAGAGATCACAATCCTTCTCTCCTAGTTGCCCAATGTTTGATAACTATTTAAAAATATTTTGCCCTGTTTTCTAGTTTCCTCTAATGGGAAGGGGGGTTGGTTCAATGCCTGTTGTTTTATTATGGATGAAAACAGAAATCTAACCTAGAGCTTTAGAATGCACTTTCATGTTATTTTGTTTGTTTCAATGCCTTTTTCCCCTTTCTTCCTAAATTTTAAGGTGAATTTGAAGTGAAGGAAAAATAGTTTGTTTGAATTAAAATATTTAGAAAACAAAGCATTTTAAATGTATTAATTTTTGAGTAGCTAATGCAGCTTTCTGGCTAAAAGCATTTCATTTTAAATAAGAGAATGAAAATAATTTTTAATGGTCTAGCACTTTTTAAAATTAAGGATATGGAATTACAGTGTTTATGGGTGATTTGGTAAAGGTTATACAATTGAATTTCATTTCATAGAAGTATGAATGACTAACAACCATTGTGTGTTTACCATTATATATATACTGTACATATACATACACACTTTTTAAACTAAATTTTCCCAGTAATAATAGTCTGATCTGGAGCCTGATTTTTTAACCACTATAATTCATAATTTTTATTAACTGAGCAGTATAGGTCACCCTTAGGTAATAGCAATGAGTAGTGAAATGTGAACAAATAACATGGCAGGGTCACAGGGTTTCTTTGAAATTGCCTTGAATGAACAGTCAAGTAACTTATAGCACAACAACAGGTGTACTAACCGTGAGAAAAAACAGAGAGAAATAAATGGAATCAATTAAAAAATATTTCAAGAAAGAAAGATCAATGGGGTTATCCTCTGGCAGGGTCTCCTGGGGTCATTATAAAGTTAGGATTTATAGTCATAGGTTTCTCAGTGTATTTCAGAGGGGAAAATTCATTAATAGAACAGCCACATGAAGATGAATTCTGCCCAGTCATTGACCCCAGAACCTGCATTAATATAGGATTCACTTACAAGTGAGGATCTTATGGATAGGATGGCTTTCATAACAGTTCCAGAGAGGACCAACTAGGGTCAAAAACTCTCCTGTCCAACACAGAGGAGGAGTTCAACATCTGATTGGTAAAGACTGCAGAAGGGGGACCCCAGTTCTCCTGGTAAACATCAGCAGCGATAAGTTTGGAAGCAGCATGGTGTCCTCTGTCATTCTCTGCTCAGAGACTTTCCACTCTCTCGAGGGTGTTCTTTGCTTGAGCCTCACTTTGCTTTCAACACGCAGCAAAATTCTCTTGCTTGACCTTTTGTGGGTGACTTTAAATTTTCTTCCATCCAGACATAATAACGGGGGTTTGGAGCTTCAGGTCCCCCACTCTCCTGTGACAACCCTAGGCAAAGATGAACAGTGTTCCATTCAGTTTCGATCATCATTGAGCTTACAACTTTTTGACAGGGAGACAGAAACATGAACAAATTACCACAAACACAGAAAGTTGCTAGGATAGATATTATGCATGAAGAACGGTAAAGGAAGGTGAGGAAGGAAGGAACTTCCAGAGTAAAGGATGAAGATCTATCAAGATACCAACATGAATAAGAAATGAAGTGAAGCATGGCGGGCGGTGGTGGTGAAGGAGAGGTGGAAAGTGCAGGCTGTAAATGCAAAAATATTTTTTATTTTTCTGGGCAAATAATTCTTGTGGGAGGCTCAGAGAACAAATATTCATCCAGTATGGAGGATGGCATGAAGATCATTGGAGGTAATTGCCTGCAAACTGGGCAGAGAAATCACCCCTGGTCCATTAGTTTCCCTTTGGGCTCCATGAACTGTACTGCAATCTATGGAAAATAAAATACTTTCTTTTATCAATTTGTTGTGAGGGGATCTGTCTTTGCACCTTTGTTGTGAATTGTCCCCAAATTGGATGTGTTATGTTTCCTGAACTCTTTTCAAAGTGGTTGGTGTTATGTAAGTTGAGATTTTTGAATCATTTAAGGCAACTTGAAAAGTCTTCCGCATATTTGTAAAAAGAACCCATTCCTAGACATCATGTTTATTTCTCAAGTGGTGGCACTATTTTTAAAAATTAAGGACTTCAAAACCTTCAGCCACATTTTTAAGCCGTTACACAATGTGTTCCTCAAACTTTTGCAAAACAATGACACAGAGAAATCACTGAGCTTCGAGGGGGAAAACAGCAGCTCAAATTCAAAGTTTGTTAACAAATATTATGATTTGTTATTTAACAGTTGGTTTCATTTGACATTTGGAGATTTTTTTTTCAAATGCAAGGAAATATGGCATATTAAGATTTATTTGTATAATAAGCAAACATTTTTTGGTTGAAATATGGCTGGCATATTTAACCAAATCAAGAATAAGGAAACAACACATCCTAGAGATTGGTGATATTTTGGAAAATATTTATAAATATGCAAAACATTTTATTGATTCTCCAGAATTTTCTGTGCCTGTAATTTTTTTTAATGAGTCACAGTCAAAATAATATTTTTTCTTTTTCTCACAATTCAGCCTGGGCCACACATAATATTTCAGTACACAGTAACATCCTGTTGAGGATGAAGCCTCACGGGGTCAGTGTTAACTTCTCTCTCCTCCCACTGTAGGTCAACTAATGAATTTGTGAGTCTTTTTTTTTTTTCATGCATATCCATTATACCCTTCTCATGACAAGTGTGTAGGCTTCTCGATTTTTCTATCTCAGAGAGATGAGCTACTTAGAAGGATGAATGAAGGGTGGGTTTGTGAGTTGAATTCAATACCTCTTCATTGCAGGATAACTTTAAACGCCCTAATTTAGGATTAGCAGAGCTTTTGGACACAATGCAGATGCTTCAACATGCTGAGAACTGTTGTTGAATTTTCATCATTCCTGAGCATCCACGTGTATGTTCCTCTGCACATCTTTTTTAGAGGTGTCTTTGACTCTTTTCTCTGTGATTATGTGTAAAGTCATTTATTGAAATGTTACAGCATGGTGTAGCAAAGAGTTAACAGGGTAGGCTACTTGCTTTGGGAATACTATCTTGACTCTTTGGAAGTGATAAATAACAAAGGGTTCCATTAGTACTTTTACCTTTGAGAGAGAGAGAGAGCCTTCTTGATTGGAAGTCAATTGCAATTTGAAGACGCACACTTATTAGAGCCTCTTTCTTTGAAACAAACAGGAAACTTTGATGTCACCATTAAGCAAGATCTGAATAGAGAAGTTGGAAAGGACTGGGGGCAGGGATGTCTCCACTGCCCTTCAGGGAAGAGACCAACCTGACCAACTCAAAGGTTGTCTGGCTGCATTTGTGGGGCTGTTTCTATAGATTTTTTTTTCTTTCTGGTTCTTACTTACTGGGCAGCTCGATCGTCATTTCATTTCCAGAGTGGATTCCTCTGTGAGGAAGAGAATGTGTTGCCCAGCCAATGTGAACATCACTGTGCTTGGCAGTGAGGGCCTCGTAAATTACTCTGTTGATCCTTTGACACAAATCAGTCTCATGTGAGTCTGAGTTGCATAAGCTGGACATTTTCATTGTTGTGCCTGATTGCCACACTGGCAAGGCTGGTCATTAAATATCATCTTAAGACATAGGTATCCTGGAGTAAAGGAGGATAACCGAAAGCCTTTCTCCAAAGTCACACCAACTCTGCCCAATTATCAGTAACATGAGCTCATCCTAGAAACAATCATGGAAAGCCATGGAATAAACAGTTGTGACTAATTGCATAAATCTTGGTAGACCATTGTACCCTGGTTTAGATATCTGTTCTCCTATTCTTTTTAACACAAGTTACATAATTCAAATTGTATAAGTGCAGCTTATGCTTATTGAGTATTTCTGATACTCTGGGCACTGTCAAAGTGCATTCTGTGCATTAATTCATTATAGTCCCCACTCAACGTCGAATGAGGAGGACAGCCTTATCATTATGCAGGTGAGAATACTCAGACACAGAGATGTTTAAATAACCTGTTCAATATCAGAGAAAGTAATGGGGCTTTTATTTAAACTAAATGGTCTAATGTGATAGTACACATTGTCAGCCATTATTATGATATAATAATGTATATAAACTCTGTATTTGCTATTTTTCAATTCGCCTAAGTTAACACGATGTATAATTGTAAAGGTTTGACAGCTTTCTTGACTACCATCCAATTTCTCATGCCTGTGTGACCCTTAACTGTATTTTTCCATGAGAAGATTCAAAGTAAAATTTGCTCAGCTGAGTATGAAATATTTTCCACCCATTGATGGTAAAGCTCAGCTGCTGAAGAATAAAATGTGGAATGGGATATGGTATGAGATGTAAATTCACTGACCTATATCCCCTTAACACTTCTAAATTATACTGAGTATCATGTTAAAATTTCACTTGAGAAATAAAATTGCAAGTATCATGTAAAATTTTTGCCTGGGTTGGGGATTCGCTTAGATTGTCAAGAAAGTGTTAGGCTTCTGTGATTGTTCTCATTCAGAGAGTGCCCTTCAGAATACAAATAAATGTGCTCTCTGCAATGTGTGAACATCCTTCAGTCTGATGGATTTCCACTTGGTGTGATTTAAGACGTCCCTTTAGTTCAACTCCACATCCAGAAACCGGAGGCCAACAGGATTTAGGGCAAGGGAGGGCTTGGTTTTCTTTTGCAAGTGTTGATTCTAAGAGGTTCATATCTATTCTGTGATTTTTATCTCCTTTTATCACAAACAATATATAAAATTGAAAGTAAACAAGAATCCAAAGTTTTTAACCGATGGTATAGATATGCAAACAAGATGCTATATAAAAAAAATTTCTAGCTCTTTGTTTTGTTTCTTTGTGGGTTTTGTTTAGTTTTGTTTTGCTGGTTTTATTTATTTTTTTTTCTGATTAATGAATACTTAGAAAATAAAACAGGCTCTTTAGGGGCTGCCGAGAGTTTACTAAGCTCCAATTTTTCAAACTTGCCACCTATGCTTTTCTTTCTGTCTCTCTTTCTTTCTTTTCTTCTCTTCCTCCCTCCCTGTGTCCTTCCTTCTTTCCTTTCACAGTGATAGATTGAGAAAATATTATAATATTTATTTATACAGACACTTTTATAAATACCACATGATATCACTGTAGGTAAAGTAATTTGCATTCAATAATTAAGTAATGAGAAAAACAGAACCATGTTATGTTGCTGCTCTTCCACGAGGAAAAGAGGAAGAGAATCAGAATAAAATATGGTTTTTAATGTATCTAATGGGTGGTCTCACTATCCCTAATAGTATATAAACTGCTGTTAACTCACACAGTATCAGAATATTAATAGCATAGCAATAATTTTTAATAATTCAGCTATAATCCTGAAAGTTTTAGATAACTATAACTCACTTGCGGATGGTACCATAGAATGGTTAATTAAAAAATGGCTAATGCCAAACTAAATAGCATGGATAGAAATTTACTGTCTAGAAGAAGGAGGTAACAGACTCTACAATTCCTGTCAGAAAGACCATGACTTCAGTTTAATATGTATTTCTAGGGACTGGATTTTGAGAAGTACATTGCCTTTAAATTGGAGTGCATTCAGAAAAGGGCTTAAGATGGTGATATCTAGACCCCATTTTCAGTGGGGAAAAAAAAATCAACAATGGATAGCTGAATATTTGAAGGTTGAGGAATCTAGTGTTAATTATTTCAAATATGTAAAACAACGTGTGAAAGAAAAATTAGACCCTTCTTTGTGATACTGTAGACCGCTAATGCTAGGATTGATGATGGGAATCCCAGGAGAGTATTTTTTGATTCAAAACAAGGAAGATTTATGAAATGAAGCTTACCCCAAATATATCATCTCACAAAAACAGTCACAATGTTTGTTTGCAAGAAGATATTGGGTGACTGTCTGTCAGAAACATTTTTATAAAGAGAATGTTCCAGGGACTTGTTGATCTAGAGGCCTCCAAATTGCCTTCCACAAAATCATTTCTTAATTCTATGTATTTTTTCTGCATCAAGTTAGATCTATTACAATTTAGTTCTTTTATTTTTCAAGTAAATTATTCTGATGCATATCCTATACGTTTGATTATCCTGGATAGCTTATTAAATTAGAAAAGAAGGCCAGCCCAAAAACTTATCTCACAACCTTGCTATATTACATCCTCTCCAAGAGACACAAGATGTATTTCTCAGGTCTTTATTGAGTAATGTCCAGTGATTGTGAGGTGTGGTCAGAAAGACTTCATTTAAATGGACAAAATAAATATGGTGTGCACTTTCCTTGATTTCAGAATCCTAACGTGTAGGTGGTTGGCTTGGCTGAGAGTAGAAACTTGTGGGGGGAATTAGAGTTTGAAGTTGATTTATAAAACAAGAAATTCAGTATTTTCTATTTTAAAAGTTTGTAGGTATAACTGCAAAGTGAATATTTAAAAATTGTGTGAATTCAGAGCCAGAAAGCAAAATGTAGTTTGATTACATTGATGAGAGCGATGGCAGAGCCTGACATTAGTGAGACCGCAGAATAGGATTATTCAGTGCTTGTCTTCCACAGAAACATCAATTTGGGCAACCATTCATCAAGCATACTTTCTCAAGAGCTCAGGATCCCAGGGGAGAGATCACAGCTTGGGTGTGCTCAGCAATAAAAGATGCACTGGAGAGAATAGGAAGGATAGTTTTACAATACTGGAATCATCCCAGCTCCAATCCTAGACAGCACAGCATGGGGAGAGATACCCTCCACATGAGACAAAGAGAAAAATGGACACTGGATTTTGCCTCAGGCCCTAATACCTGACCCAGCACAGTAAAACCCAGTTCTGGGAAGGTGCCTATGGTCCCAGACTTCAGACAATTACTACAGAATGAGTCTCCAAGCTCACCCCATTGTCCGAAAGGAGCTATTGGACTAGGACCAGGTTTCCAGCTACCCCATCACCAGTTAGTACCTATAGACTCCATATTCCATACCCACTCAAGGGCTAAGCTGGCTTCAGTTACCCTGGACTCCATATTTCTCCCAGTAACAGGTCAGATCCTCTAGTTTCAGTCAGTAGGCTAACACCCTTGCCTCAGAATCCAGTTTAGCTCCTGTGGATACAGGCTCCAGGCCCATCCTAGTCCCAGAACAACTCTAAATCGGATTGTTCCATATAGTCCCAGACTTCAGGCCTACACCAGGCTAGGCTGGTACCTTCAACCCCAGATACATGTAGGTTTCGTTTGAACACAGGCATCAGGTCTTTCTATTAGCAGGTTGTTCCTGGCATTACTGCCCTCCAGGCCAGCTCCTCTGGTTCCACACCCCAGAAGACTCAAATTCTAGGTCTATCCCAAGAAACTCCACTGCCAGACTAACCTCCAGCAACTGAGACTCCAGGTTTATCTCTGCAAACTCGGGGTTCTAGGCCCTCTTCAGAACCAGAGGAAGAGTGAAGATATATCACTTATCTTTTCTAACCACAATAATATAAAAGTGGAAATCAGTAACTGAAGGATTTTCAGAAAATTCACAAATACATGGAAATTAAACAATAACCAATAGGCCAACGAAGATATTTAAAAGGAAATTGAAAATATCTTGAAAACAAATTTAAACGGAAGTAAGACATAGCAAAACTTATGTGATGAAGCAGAAGCGATTCTAAGAGACAATGATTTGGCAATAAATGTCTATACTACAAAAAGAAGAAAGATCTCAAACAATCTAATGTTACACTTGAAAGAATTAAAAAGAATGACGAATCCCAAAGTCAGTAGAAGAAAGAAAATAATAAAGATCAAAACAAAATAGATGTTAGAAACATTGTGAAAAGATCAAGGAAACTGAGTAGGTTATTTGAAAAAATAAATAAAATTGACAAACCTAAGAATAAAGGGGAGAATACTAAGATGAATAAAATCAGAAATGAAAGTAAGACATTATGACTGATAACACAGAATTACAAAGGATCATAAGAGACTATTGTGAAAATTGTGTCTCATTATATCAGATAATGTAGGAAAAAAAGGATGAATTTTTAGGCATACATGACCTACCAAAACTAAATCATGAATAAATATATAATCTGAACAATGAGAAAGAGATTGAATCAGCAATGCAAAGTCTCCCATCAAAGAAAAGTCCAGGATTTATTGGCTTCACTGTTGAAGTCTACCAAATATTTATAAAGAGACTAATAACAAAACATCATACTCATCCAAGAAATTGAAGAAAGAATATTTCCAAACTAATTTTACAAGGCCAAAATTATTACCCTGATACCGAACCCAGAAAAAAAAAAAAACACTGATGCTATAAGAAAAGAAAATTATAAATCAACATCTGTGATAAAAACAGATTTAAAAATCCTCAATAAAATGCTAATAAATTAGCCAGGTATGGTGTAGCACACCTGTAATCTCAAGTGACTCAGGAGGCTGACATAGGAGGATCATGAGTTCAAAGCCAGCCTCAGCAACTTGGTGAGGTCCTAAGCAACTTAGGAAGACTCTGTCTCTAAATAAAAAACATATAAAAAAAATGGAGGCTTGGTATGTGGCTCAGTTTTTAAGTACCCTTGGGTTCAATCCCTGGTACCAAAAAGTAAAAATGAAGGCTAACAAATGGAATTCAACAGCACATTGGAAGAATTGTTCACTATGACCAAGTAGGGTTTACATTTACCCCTTGGATGCAAGGTGTTTTGACATCCATGAATCTGTCATTGTGATACATTTTTATAGAATGCAGCAAAATGTATCAACATATTCATAAAAAGCATTTAACAAAAGTCAACGTCCTTCTTCTGTGAAAACACTCAAAACAAGGATGCCCACTTTCACCACTTCAGTACTCACCACTTAAAACTCTCACCACTCTTACCCACTTTCATCACTCTCATCTCTTCAATATAGTATTGGATATCCTAGCCAAAGCAATTACAAAAGAAAAGGAAATGAATGGCATCCAGATTGGAAATAAAGGTGAGAAACTTTTCCTCTTTGTAGAAAACATAATCTTATATATAAAAACATATCCTATAAGACTTCTCTCTCTCTTTTTCACTTTCCTTCAACCCTCCACCCCGCAACAAAACCTGTTAAAACTAATAAATGGATTCAGTAACATTGCAGGATGTGACATCAACATACAAAAATCGGTAGTGCTTCTATACAATGACTACCAACTACCTGAAAAAGAAATGAAGAAAACAATCCCATTAATAATAATTATAATATATAAAAAATACTTTTGAATAGATTAATCAAGGAGTGATAGACCTGTATGTAGAAAACTACAACATATTAATGAAAGAAGTTGAGGAAGACTCAAATAAGTGGAAGGATATCTTGTGTTTATGGATTGAAAAAATTAATATTATTAAAATATTAATTTTAAGCAATCAATAGATTCAGTGCAAATCAATTGACAGAGCCAATGCAATCTGTATCAAAATTCCTATTATATTTTCACAAAAGCGGAATAAAAAGTCTGCAAATTCATATGGAACCATATAACATTCCCAAAATCCAAGGCAATCTTGAATTAAAAAAAAGAAAGCAGGAAACAACACACTACTTAATTTCAAAATATATTACAAATTTATAGTAATCATTACCATATGCCACTTGCCTTAAAAAAAGTAAAGAAAAGAAAGTAAGACATATATACTAATAGAAGAGAGTAGAAAGTCCAGAAATAAATCACATTTATAGTCACTTGAATTTTGACACAGATGCCAAGAACACAGGGTGGTGTATGTAGGACAGTCTTCTCAATAACTAGTCTGGGGAAAGTGAGTATTCCATGAGGAAAACTGAAATTGGACCCTTCTCTAACATCATAAAGAAAAATCAACACAAAGTAGATTGAAGTTTCAATTTGTGACATAAAATTGTAAAATTACTAACAGAACTCCTAAAGCACAGGCTCCATGACATTGGTCTGGGCAATAATTTCAGAACATGGCCCAAAAAGCACAGGCAACAATGTGAAAGTACACAAATAGGATTGCTTCAAACTACAAAGCTCACAGCAAAGGAAAAAGTAGCAGTAAAGTGAGACATCTTATAGATTAGAAAAATGTGTTTGCAAACTTAAGAGATTAGCACCCCATATTAGGAACCCAAACACCTTAATAGCAAGAAAACCAATAATCCAATTAAAATAAAAGCAGTGGACCTGAATAAATATTTCCCATAAGAAGACATACAATGGTGAACAGATATATGAAAAAAATGCTCAAGGTCACGTCATTGGAGAAATGTAAATTAATAGTACAATGAGTTATCACTCATGCCTCTTAGAATGGCTATTATCACAAACACAAAAGTCAGGTGGACGTGAAGAAGAGGGAACTCCTGCATACTCTTGGCAGGAATGTTAATTAATGCGTTATGGGAAATGGTAGGGATGTTCCTCATACAATTGAAAATAGAGTCATCATGTGATCTAGCAGTCTGACTATTGAGTGTGTCCTCAAAGGAAATTAACTCAATATATTGAAGAGACATCCATACTCCTATGTACATCGCAGCATTATTCATAACCGCCATGATATAGAAACAACCTCAGGGTGCATCAGTTGATGAATGGATAAAAGAAACAGAGAAAGAAGGGGGACAAGATATACTTTTCAAGGGCACATTCTGATGCCATTCCCCACCTACCTACAGATCCCACCACCTCCAATTAGTCCATTTGGATTATTAATCCATCAAGTGGATTATTCCGTTGTTGAGGTTATCATTCTCATCATTTACCTAATCTAATCATTTCATCTCTGAGCATTGCTACATTGAACATCATATTTCATGTGTTTTGGGGATATACTTCATATCCAAACCATAAGAATAAACATGTATACTTTTTTCAGTTTAAAAATTAAAAAAAAAATTTAAAAGATAGATGGTAGGTACTTGCTGGAAACAAGTAATTTTTGAGGAAATTTAATTTTTATTTTCTAGTGGGTGAGATCCAAATAACTAATAGTTTTCCTTGAATGATTTTGAATGACTCAAATGTAATATTGAATGTCATTTTTCATTTCTATTTTGGTTCCAATTGGATTTTTTAACCTGAGGTACACAATTTGTAAGTTCTATATTGTCCATAATGCCGACTTATTAACAGGAATCACTAACTGGTTTAATGATGACATTGGTTTCTCTATTAAATATGTTTTCAGTGACGTCTACATGTTTGCAAATATCAAAATAAAAAAAATAGCTGCGCATTTCTTGAGTGTCTCAAATATGAAATATCAAAGTGACTATTAAACCTCACTCCAGTGTTCGAGTGATTTGTCCCAAAGGGTTTTTATCAGGTAAGGTGGAGTACGTACATGTACACACTTGCCTATAGTATTTATTTGAACTATTATTTGTTACTGCAGGTAACTCTGTGCCACTATTTATTTAGTAGAAGAGTAAGATCTGATTTTTTATTTAACTAGTTTATTGTTATAGATGAAATATTATATTTATTAAAAGAGGACAGATATATATTTTCCTAAAGAAAATAAAAAGCTTATTGTATGTAAAATTTGGTAGATATTCAAAGGAAATGAACTTAATATATTGAAGAGATAAAATTGAACATGAAACATAAGAACACTTTTAGGGGAAGTGGCAGAGCACATAAAACCTAGGCAAGTTTATGTCCACAACCTGAACAGAACAATGACTGACACTTGAGGAGACAGCCTGGACTCTGGCATGGAGGCTCGGCAGGCCTGGAGTCTCTTCCAAGGACGTTCACAAAGCTCCAAGAGTAGGTAGAGGGAAATGCTGACTTCCAGGCAGGACAGCAATACAAATGCAAGAGGAGCTCAGATCAGTGGCCCTGCTTCAAGGGTGGGCACAGGTGAAACCCTAGTGACTGGGGATAAAATGCAAGGCAAAGCCATAGTGAGCCCTTTTTGAGGAGGAGGCCCTGAATGCAGACTTCAGTTTTGATTTTTTCAAAAATAGAACTGACAGTGCTCTTTCTGCTTCTAGTTGAGGGCACGTTTCCTTTTCTGCTGAAATTTCTGAATCTCCTTTCACCATTTTTTTTTCATGTATTACCTAAGAAAAAATGCTTGTCATCCAGCGCGGCTTCCAGATGTACTAGCAAATAGATCTCATAGAAACCTGTTTTAAGATAGAGTTTTTGAAACTTCAGTGCACATGAGAAGTGCCTGAAGAGTTTCTTCCATACAGATCTCTAGGCCATATTTCTGACAAACTCCCAGGAGAGCTGATGTCGCTGGATGGTGGCACAGAGCCACCTTTGAGTGGCAAGATGGTGGCCGAGCAGATGTCTTAACACTGGCTCTTCCTCCGCAGGTGAATTTCTAAATTGATGGAACTTATGTTGAATGTGGGACCCATTCTTAGAGAGAATGAGACCAAATAAGAGCATCTCACTTTTAAATAAAATTTTATTTAAATTTTAAATAAAGCCTCTACTGTGTTCCATAGGATTCCATCTTCCCCCTGGGACAGGTCACCATTCAGGCGCACAGTATTCGTAAGCATGCAGAATTATAACTATTACCTCAATAGGAACACCCTTTATTTGACTTCAACTGTTGATGAGAGACAGGCAAAAACAAACATTCAAAGTAATAGGTACGTGTATTTGGGTCTGTCCATCATCCACTACCAGATCAAACACACTTCTTTTTATATAAACCCAAAGCTTTCAGGGAAACCTGAGTGGTTTAGAAAACTCAATTTAGTCCATCTGCTGAACATGCCTGCTTGCCTGGTTTTATTTTCCTCAACTTGTAAAAGAATTATGTCTAGAAGGAAAAAGTTTTCATCTTTGTTTTTGGAAGATAAACTTTGAATAATGCAGAAGCTCATACTGGGTTGCCAGCTGTGTATGCTTTATCCCTGTCTTTGGGTTTCTGGTGTCTAGTCTGGAAATGAAGTGGGTGGCTACAGGATTGCTAAAATCTACTGCACTTGCAATGTCTGTGGGTCTGACATTTGGAAGCTAGCCTGGCCTTTGCTTTGAAAATCATGTTTTGGATCAAGTGAGCTAATTACCTTTCTCATCTTTTCAGTTCCTCTGTTCTTTCTGTGCATCATCAATTCTGCTGAAGAAAAGGCAGTGGCAAGGAAGGTTTATGATGCCATGCCCATGCATCACCTGAGAGAAGCAATGCTTAGGAAAGTCAAGAAACAGAAAAGCTCACGGTAGAGGACTATGTATAAAAGAGTAGAGGCATGTGGGAGTGCAGCAATTAAAAGTTTGACCCTGGAAGGAGAACTGTAGGCCTCTCCTCAATCCAGAACACATTCAACTGTTCGATCATTCATTTATTTGACAATTGTTTATTGACTATTTGGTGGCTGGCATTTTGATGCACTGTTGAGGGGAAAGAAAAGAAGTCTTTGCTCTTATGGAATATATAATTTAGTATTTAGAGAGAGTGGATAACATTAACCTAAGAATCATATAAATATATGTAAAAGTGTTAGCTACTAGGCCAGAACTCTTAGGGACAACCTAAACTTGTAGGGAAAATGCTGTCACTCCTTTAAATGACCATCAGCCTGTCTCTAAAGTTACTTTTCGTTGCAGACAAGGCTAGCCAGAGAAACTTCCAAAGTGACCTATGACTGAAATCTATGTAACCTTCAAAGTCATCCTGTTCCACCCTATTAGGTGACCAAGAAGTGAACTTTGTTCATCATAATACTAAGTTCTCCACCCAGGGGTGTTCCTGTTCTCTCTCTTTTTTTTTTTTTTTTTTTTTTTTTGCACTTTCAAGGTTTGAAGAGGTGTGGTGGTGAACTGAGCATGCTCAGGTATGTGTCCAGCTCTACCCATGATACTGAGTCTCTCTGGTGTGAATAAGTCTGAGTGCCTCCAATGAAAGCCCCTTGCAGTGTTCACTCAGAGAGATACTGCTCTGGGAATGATCCCCAGCGCTGTCCTTGCTTTGCTTACTTGAATAAACCATTCTTCCCTCTTATCTATGGAAGTACTTATCAGCACTCACCAAGAGGAGAACCCATTGCATTTGGTTTGATAACTGTGATAAACCCTACAGCAGAGCGGCACATGTACTTTTGAAGATTAAAGTGAATGAGATTTGATCTTGCCTTGGACTTCAGGGAAAGCTTTTATGAGGAAGCTGAGATCTGAGGGAAGATAGGCATTAATTAACTGATTAAAGCAAAGCAGGAGTAGCAAAAAGAGGTTTTGGCAGTGGAAAGGTTTTCAGGCAAAGAAATGAAATTTAAAATGCCTTGATGTGGAAAATCCAAATAATTCAAAGGCCAGTATGGTTTGAATTTTACAGTAGTCCAAATTCCTGATGATAATAACTTGTGGGACCATAGCAGTCACTTTACTAATATAGATAGAAATAATTGGATTTGAAATCCAGTTAGGACATATGGTGGAATGATTGTGGAAAGTAAGCAAGAGGGTGGTGTCAGAGTGCTTTCTAGGTATCAGGTTTAATTAGATTAGTATTGTTGTGACTTATGGTACATAGGGACTTTGGAAAAACAAAAACAGGGTTGAGTTTGAACATGTAGATGTTGAGGTGCCTTTGAAACCCCACATGGGGATGTCCAGAAAGAAGGCAATTGTGTATTCAGAAATGGGCTTAGGGGAATCAGAGGGGAACCTTTGAGAGTTACCTGCATGTAAGTTGTAGGTGAAACTGTGAACTTGATAGGGAAAGAGTGAACTAAGGAGGAACACGGGCTGAGCCTTAAGGAACCCCGAATAGTAATAGCTAAAAGTGAGTTTGCAGAAGAAGTATGGGAGGGGTGTAAGGCTAAGTGGGTAGAAAGAAAACCAAGAGAGTTATTCAAGAAGGAAGAGAAGGGAAATAATGTCAAAATACAAGGGCATGGGAATGAGGGGAAAGCAAGGTGGAAGACAAGGAGCTTATGGATGAGGATTATGAAAGTGAAAGAATTAGGGATGATAACAAGGTCCAAAGCACAGCCCTGGAAGAGCGTGGCTGAACTGGCATGGAGTGGTCAAGGCTTCATTGCTATTTAACACCCAAGGAAGGGGGGGGGCACCGAATCACGAGCCACTCAAGCAGGAACAAAACTTTATTTTTGAAAAAACCGCCAATACTCCGTACGCTCCAGCAAGCCAAAACTGGTCCACCTGAACCGGGGGCCCGGACCTCCCCCGGAATTCCCTCCTACTATCCTTCCCCAACCAATGGGAACTCTCCAGGAGTCCCGTAACATGAGTCCCGTAGCAGGCCAAGGTGAACAGCAGGAGTCCAATTTCCATATGAATGTAAATCTTAACATAATCATATCATCTCAATGGCTAGCTGGCGTCACCTTACAACCGAAAGTGCCACGCATCATATTATTTGCTTGTGGCTCCTACCATCTGCCCCCTTCTGTTTAATTAAGCAACAGGCAATGTGGCTAGGGATTGTGCCTGTTAGGTATGTCCAATTCAACATATGGTTCTTACCCGTCATCGGAAAACTGACCTCTAGGGGTCAGCCTCCTGTCTTAGGTTGATACCACTGCAACTGAATCATACCCGTCACTGACTACCAGTCCAGTATATAGCCATACCTGTGGATAGGCCTATGCACCAGTTGGGGGGGTGAGGTTCTTTGCCTCACCTCTGTTGGCCCCCAAATTTGACCTTGGTGCCGGTGGGGGGGTGAAGTTCTTTGCCTCACCTCAGTTGGCCCCCAAAATTAGACCATCACTAGTAGAAGGGAGGAGGATACAGAAATGCCACGACATCAAGTCAATAGACAGCTCTTTAGGAAAAATTGCATCACTGGTGACACATCAGCAAAGATACGCCAGCACTACCATAATTCGCTGCATCAACAGATAGAGCACAATGCATACAAGTGATACATAGTCCAGGCAAGTTTTGTAAGCAGTTCAAAGTGGAGGAATCTATCAATATGTCCATTTCCTCCCAAAATAAATCGACTCAGTGATTGAGCATTACTTGTTGAGTTATTATTCATTGATGCATCAGTTTATACAGTTTGTTGTGATAATTATTGAAGAAGTTGTAGTTTGGTTTCATCTTTGTCTTCACTGGCACTGGGATGAAAATAGGGATTGACAATGATGTTAAGAAAAGAGAAAAAAATGTAACATTTCAACAGGTATTAAGAAAACAATTTTTAGAACAATTTATATTATCCTGAACAGAATTATTAAATATAATGAAAAGGAAAGGTGAAAGTAAACAAACAGATCTGTTAACCTGCTTATTTGTACACATATTAAAACAGTCTTCAACAGCTGTTTACCCAAATTAAATTAAACCATTAAAATCACGTGAATAATAAAAAAAATTTGGGATCCATATTTTTATGAGCGCTCCTCATATATGATATATGGACATACGCACATAGAGACATACAACACAAAACAGAAATGTGCACACGTAACATACAACATATAAGACAATAGTAAAGGCCTTGTAGATTACCTAGGTGAAATCTCCATTGCAATGTTTAAAAACTCCATAGTCAAAAAATAAAACTGATCAGAAAAACATTAATTTATGTCTGTTTGAGCTCAAAAATAAAATGGAACTTTATGATGTGGGAAAAGCAATAATAAAATAGATATTGAAAAAAGCATCCTGGTTGATCACTGTCGAAGATGTAAGAATAGCCAAGCTGGAGTTCTGGATATCAGCTGTTATGGATTTGAGTCAAATCATCTTCTTTTTCTGTAGAAATTGTTTTGGTTAATCTCTCTGGAATCCAAATCGGTTGCTGTTCCTCCTGTGGAAAAACACAGACAGAGCTCCGACTCCAGACTATCACTGGATCCGGACCTTTCCATTGTCCTGTTAGAATATCTTTCCAAAGTACCTTAGGCTTATGTACATTTTTTGGATACAAATGTCTTTCCTCAGCACTAAGTCCCGATGAATCCAAATTTAAAAAGTTTAGAGTAAAAAGGGTTATTTTAAGTTTATCTTTGGGGGATATATACCCCTTTCCAATTCCCTCCTTTTGTTTTAATAAGTACATTTTAATAGTTTGATGAGCTCTTTCAACTATGCCTTGTCCTTGTGGATTGTATGGAATTCCTGTTATGTGAGTAATGCCAAATGATGAGCAAAATTGTTTAAAAGAGGTGGAAGTATAACCAAGACCATTGTCGATTTTTAACTGTTTTGGAACGCCCACAGTGGCAAAATTTTGTAAGCAATGAGCTATAACATCTTCAGTTTTTTCTCCGGCATGAAGGGAGCCCATCAAAAATCCAGAAGAAGTATCAACTGTAACATGCAAATATTTTAATTTTCCAAATTCTGGCAAGTGTGTGACGTCCATCTGCCAAATATGGTTAGGTATCAGTCCTCTAGGATTGACTCCAAGATTAACTTGTGGTAAAAATATCACACAATTTTGACATTGTTTTATTATATGTCTGGCTTGTTCTTTAGTTATTTTAAAACGCTTTTGTAAAGTATTAGCATTGACATGGAACCTTTTATGAAAATTTATAGCTTCTTCTATTGTGGGGAAAATATGTATGTCATGTGTAGATTTATCTGCTAGTTTATTGCCCATACTAAGGGCTCCAGGCAATCCTGTATGTGCCCTGATATGTCCTATAAAGAATGGATCTTTTCTGTCCCAGATTAGACTTTGTATAGCGGAAAACAAAGAGAAAACAGTAGAAGAAGGTGAAATCCTACCAGCATCTTCAAGGGATACTATAGCATTAACTACATACTGACTATCAGAAAATAAATTAAATACAGAATCTTTAAACATCATAAAAGCTTGTAATACTGCATTAAGCTCTACCTTTTGAGCTGATTGTTTGGGTACTAAAAATGTAAAAGTTTGATCAGGAGTAACTACTCTTGCTGTACCATTGTTTGACCCATCAGTGAATATATTTGGAGCATTTATGATAGGTGTTTTTCTTGTCATTTTTGGAAAAATTACAGGATGCAATGACAAAAAAGACAATAAAGGATTAGATGGTAAGTGGTTATCAAATGAAACATTAGATTTGCACATGATTATTGCCCAAGTATTTAACTCATTAGCTAACTCATCAATTTGATCCATAGTATATGGAGTAATAATTTTATTGGGAGAAATCCCAAACACTCCCTTTGCTGCTTTTATTCCTTTGAGTATTAATTGTCCTACAGCCTCAGGATATCTAGTAAGAATAGTGTTAGGAGAATAAGATAAATGTATCCATAATAATGGACCTTCTTGCCAAAATACTCCTGTAGGAATAATTTTTGTTGGTAGTACAATAAATAATAAAGGCAAACTTATATCAATTCTATCCAAAGGCATATTTTCCATATATGTTTCAATGATTTTTAATGCTTTTCTTGCTTCAGGCGTTAACATGCGGGGTGAATTTGGATCTGATGGACCTTTTAGAATATCAAATAAAGGTCCCAACTCTCCTGTTGGTATGCCTAGATAAGGCCTTATCCAATTTATGTCCCCTAATAACTTTTGAAAGTCATTAAGTGATTTGAGTTGATCTACTCGTATTTGAATTTTTGGTGGACGGACCATGGTTGAGGATAATAGAACTCCTAAATAATTAATTGGAAGATTTAATTGTACTTTATCTATTGCTATCTCTAGATTATAATTTTTCAATAAGTTTGTAAGTGTGGCATAACATTCTAGCAATGTGTTTTTATCTTTATGTGCCAATAACACATCATCCATATAGTGAAATATTTGTAGTTCAGGATTTTGATTTCTAAGTGGCTGGATTGCTTTATTAACATAAATTTGACACATAGTTGGGCTGTTAGCCATCCCTTGAGGGAGTACTTTCCATTCATATCTCTGATCAGGACTTTCATGATTCAGTGCAGGGATAGTAAATTCAAAATGTGGACTATCCTCGGGATGAATTGGAATTGAAAAGGAACAATCTTTAATATCTATAGCTAAAACATGCCAGGTTTTTGGTAAAGCAGACAATTGGGTAATCCCTGATTGAGCAGGTCCCATAATAACCATCTCATTATTAATGGCTCTTAAATCTTGCAATAGTCTCCATTTACCAGATTTCTTTTTAATGACAAAAATGGGAGTATTATGGGGGGATACAGAAGGTTGTATATGTCCTTCCACTAATTGTTGTCTGACCAAGTCATGGGCTACTTGTATCTTTTCTTTAGTCAGGGGCCACTGAGGAACTCACACTGGTCTTTCTGATTTCCAAGTAATTTTGATTGTCTCAGTGGCCCTTTCTGAAAACCCAATCCATGTCTATTTATTTCTTGATCTATTTGAATAGGTGCTGTCATACCTTGTTCTTGTTCTCTTAATCTTTTTTCTTTCCTAACGCCTTGTTTAGCCCTAGTAGTGGGCGCATTAGGATTGATGTTATTTGTTAATGTCAATCCTAATTGATCTAGGACATCTCGTCCCCATAAATTTACGGGAAGATGATCCAATACATAGGGCTGTATAGTTCCTTCACATCCTTCAGGATCCCTCCAATCTAATACCATAGCACTTCTATGGGGATTTGTTGCCACTCTTAGGCCTCAAAGCGTTTGAGTGGCTTGTTGTAATGGCCAATGTTTTGGCCATTCTTGAAGAGATATGATGCTGAGGTCAGCACCTGTGTCCAGCAGCCCATTAAAGTCATGTCCTTGAATATTTAATTTTAGCATTGGGCGAGAATCTAAATTTAAAGACAGCATAGCCCAATCTACACCTGTGGAGCCTAATCCCTTGGAACCTCTTTCTACATTACAACTGGAAAATTTATCATGCAGGCTGGGTATTATTAATAACTGTGCTATTCTATCTCCTGGTGAAATTACTGATATACCTCTTGGAGAACTAGCTATAATTTTTATTTCACCCTCATAATCGGGATCAATTACCCCAGGACTTATCATAAGTCCTTTTAGTGTAGAAGAACTGCGTCCCAATAATAAGCCTACTGTTCCCTGGGGAAGAGGTCCTTTTACTCCTGTGGGAATGATTTGAACTCCCATCTCTGGAGTTAGTACTGCTCTGGCAGAGGCGCAGATGTCCAACCCTGCGCTCCCTCTAGTTTGTCTGATGAGGGATTTAATGGATAATGCGTCCTGGGCACTACCTTGATGGTGCTGCTGGGTTCCTCCATTGCCCCGTATATTTGTGGTTTTGGGCCCCGGGGCATTGGGCCCTCTAGTTCGTTTTTTGGCAATGGAGCCTGATACCTTTCTCCACGATATCGTGGGTAAACAATTGGTCCTTGTCCGTTTTTTTGATAATGGAGTACCCTCTATGGTGGTTTGAGAACGGCATTCATTAGCCCAATGTTTCCCTCTATGGCATCGTGGGCAAATACCCGGTATTCTATTCCTTTGATACCTAGTTTTGTTAAACCCTCCTCTTATGGGGCAACTCCTTTTAAAATGTCCTGTTTGATTACAATTATAGCATGTTTTTGGCCTGGCATCTAAAGCCTGTTGTACTGCTGCTAAGACATGCCCTTGTTCATTAATGTCTCTACATAATTTAATATATGTGTTTAAATCTTCATGTCTCCATGGTCTAATGACCTCTCTGCACCAACTATTTGCTTGGTCATAAGCCAGTTGTTTTATAAATGGCATTGCCTGTTCTGTATTTCCAAATATTCTAGAGGCTGTCTGAATAAGCCTATCTACAAATTCAGCGTAAGGTTCATTAGTTCCTTGTATTACCTTAGATAATTGACCTTGTAAATCTCCATGCCCCTGTAAAGTTTTCCATGCCCTAACTGCATCTACAGCAATCTGTGCGTATACGCCAGGGTCATATTCAATTTGCTGTCTTTGACCCTCATAAGGTCCCTTTCCCAAAAGCATCTCTATATTTCTTTGAGGATAACCAGCTTCTGCATTTCGCCTAGCTGTCTCCATGCAAAATTCCTCATTGGCAACCTTCAATAACAAATATTGTCCTCCATTTAGCACAGATTGACACATGTTAGCCCAATCTGCTGGTGTCATGTCCAAGTTGGTAACAGATTCAACCATGCTTACCGTGAAGGGAGCTTGCGGCCCATAGGTTGTTACAGCCTCCTTTAATTGCTTTACTGTTTTGAAATCTAAAGCATGGTGAATTCATTGCCCTCCTGCCTGCTCAAGTACAGGGCATGCTAATCTTTGGGGTCCTGCCTTAGAATTCCGTCCATCAACTACTGGAGTTGAGGGCCGCTCAGCTGTAGATGGATCTGTTGGTTGAATTATGCCCTCTGGTGATAGAACAGAGTTAGTAGCAGCCTCCTATTGTAATTCTCCACCTGATGGCTGTTTTTCCTCTAAGCTTTCTTTCTTTAAATTTTCCTCTGTCTGACTAGCTTGAGAGACCTTCTCTTTTGCTTGACCTAGCATTATTTCTACCATAGTTTGGACCTCTAACAATTTACTTAACAGTTTTTCGGTTTGTTTTTTACTAGATTCTAATCTACTATAAAGGTAACGTAACCCAATAAGATAGGATAAAACAAAGCCGAAACAGAATGAAACAAAAACGGAGCAGAGAATGGTTGTATCAATTTTCTCTTTCTCAGGGCCAAATAACTTCAAACCTTGAGCCAACCATTTTTCCCAGTTCGCCTGAGAAAATTCTAGGGCTAGGGAGCTTGAAATAAAAACAAAATAAATCAAAACAAGAACACATTGTTTTTTGAAATGGTCACCCATTCATTCTGTCGCCTTCCCTCAGGGGCGAGCAATTTTACTCACCTCTAAGTTTCAGGCGTTCCCCGTCCGGGCCACCAATTGCCTCAGTCTGGCTGGGCACAGAATCACGAGCCACTCAAGCAGGAACAAAACTTTATTTTTGAAAAAACCGCCAATACTCCATATGCGCCGGCAAGCCAAAACCGGTCCACCCACGCGCACGTCTACCAGAACCAGGGGCCCGGACCTCTCCCGGAATTCCCTCCTACTATCCTTCCCCAACCAATGGGAACTCTCCAGGAGTCCCGTAACATGAGTCCCGTAGCCAAGGTGAACAGCAGGAGTCCAATTTCCATATGAATGTAAATCTTAACATAATCATATCATCTCAATGGCTAGCTGGCGTCACCTTACAACCAAAAGTGCCATGCATCATATTATTTGCTTGTGGCTCCTAGCAGTTGTGACTTATGGTACATAGGGACTTTGGAAAAACAAAAACAGGGTTGAGTTTGAACACGTAGATGTTGAGGTGCCTTTGAAACCCCACATGGGGATGTCCAGAAAGAAGGCAATTGTGTATTCAGAAATGGGCTTAGGGGAATCAGAGGGGAACCTTTGAGAGTTACCTGCATGTAAGTTGTAGGTGAAACTGTGAACTTGATAAGGAAAGAGTGAACTAAGGAGGAACACGGGCTGAGCCTTAAGGAACCCCGAATAGTAATAGCTAAAAGTGAGTTTGCAGAAGAAGTATGGGAGGGGTGTAAGGCTAAGTGGGTAGAAAGAAAACCAAGAGAGTTATTCAAGAAGGAAGAGAAGGGAAATAATGTCAAAATACAAGGGCATGGGAATGAGGGGAAAGCAAGGTGGAAGACAAGGAGCTTATGGATGAGGATTATGAAAGTGAAAGAATTAGGGATGATAACAAGTTCCAAAGCACAGCCCTGGAAGAGCGTGGCTGAACTGGCGTGGAGTGGTCAAGGCTTCATTGCTATTTAACACCCAAGGAAGGGGGGGGGGCACCAACTTGTGGGAACTCCTGGCTAAATGCTAGGGTGTGGAAATTACAGTGAAGAAAGAGGTCTGGACTCTGAGACCCTGTGGGGACTTGGATCTCTTGGAACTTCTCCTAGGATTAATTCATTTGTATAACAAGTAGAGTTGCATCTCTACCAGGAGCTCCAAAGTAATTCTGGATGCCACAGAACAAAGCAAAAAGTACTAGCATTCTGATGGATTTGTGTCTCCAGAGTCTGGTGTCTATGTGAATGATGCTTTCAAAAAGATCAGAAACCTGACGTCTCCAGTCCTCTTCTCCAAGTTGAGAAAGGTACCTGGGAGGAGAAGATTAGATGAGCTCTATTCTAGCCCTTTAAAGGAGACCTTTGGTCTGTGCGATACCTGTCATTGGAGCAAGCAGAATTTGTGGGAAAGAGCAAGTCACTTACTGGCTTTGGAAAGGACTGCTTTTATTTATGTAGTAAAAGTCAAAATGACCCTTTTATCTAATGAAGATGTGTGTTGAGGATTTGCATATAGCATCAGGCCTGCAAATAATGAAAAGTGTGAACTAGGGATCAGAGAATATGTGACTTCTGAGACTATAGGACAAAGTGCATTTCCTACCATTGTATAGATAACATGACATGTCAAGAATTTCATTACTATCGATTATGTTTACTTATGAAGATCTTCCAACTTTAAGTGACTCATAAAATAAGCCAATGATATAAGTGAGTGAATAAATATATCAATTTAATTTGTAATAAGTCGACTATATCGATTTAATATAAAATCAAGTTCATGGCAAATCAGGGAGCTGAGCTGAGCCCCCTACTTGTGCCACTGTTCTGTTAATGACTTCAGCGTTCTATGTGCGGGTGATTTCAATTCTGGTTTTGTTTGGGCTCCACTAGAATCCTCTCCTGACCGGTCAGTAGAAGCTTCTCACCTCTCTGGACACTGCCACAGATAAGTTACATAAAACAGAGGAAAAATTTCTCTTATTCTTTGGATCAATATGACATAGGTCTTGGCATTAAGTCTGGGCCCTGAAATGTCATGAGAAATCCAGCCATTTCTTTCCAGTTTTGATGAATAGAAGACAATACTCTTTATCTTTGAAATCAGACTGAAGAATTATACTGCATCTAAAACATTCATATTCCTCCAAAATTTCCTGGAACTTTTTGGCCAAGGCATCCTCTTTCCTATCCTGGATCCCTTCGGAGACTTTGATCCGGTTTAGTTTGGTCTGCCCTTATCAGCAGGAGCCGTGATGCTAACATGAGTGGTGAGGATGAGATCAGCTCTCGACAGGTAGGACTGGAATATTGTGATAAATCAGGAGACACAGGGAGCCAGCTGCAGCAAACAGGCTCACTGAAAACTCCCTCCGACCTTGTGAGATAATAAATTTGAAAAGTGTTCTTCAGCCTTCTTTCAAATTTGTGTAAGCTGATGATAAACCACATTTTGTTTTCTGTTTCAAAGGAAAAGGACCACAAAGCATCTTTGGCCACCAAAGAGCTCAGCTCTTACAAAATATTTTGATGATCTAAGTGTAAATGAATCAGAAAACATACGGGTTGAATTTCTACCATTATACTCATGGGAGACTCTTTTCCTTTTTTCTTTAATGAGAAAAATTATGCAGTTGACAAACAGAGTTTAGGTTTTTCTGAATCAAATATTTAGAAACCAGTTCAAGAGATTTTTCCTGAATCTGAATGAAGAAAAGTTTGCTTGCCCATTTTTTTTTTAATTTTATCATTTGTTTTGACTTTCTTGGTCTTTATTTGTCTAGGGGCCCAATGGAGAAAATGAGTAAACTCGAGCAAGCTGACTTTAAAGGTAAGCTTCCATTTTAGGAACTTCCTTAATGAAATTCAGCTGTTGCAGTGAGCTATTTATCTCATGAGGAAATTTTCTTCTTTGAGAATGTCACTGGCACTTCTATTTTAATGACATCAGATGGCCAGAGAGGTTTCACAGTAGATTGCCCATAGGGTTCTCTTTGGGCAAATATTTGAATTTTTTTCCCCATTTGTCACCTCACCACCCCCACCCATTTCCCCCTCTCTCTCTTCTCTCAGAATATTGTCATCCTCCCAGTAGATGTCATACCCTATCTGATGACCAGATGCCCAGTACCCTGGGTTTTTGCATTTTCTTTAACTTTCCAACAAGCCTCACACTAGCCCAAACTAGTACATCCCACTAACATGGTGAGGTCCCCATTATCAAAGCTTACACTTTCCTAGTACCCATTCCGTAGTGTCCAAATAGTATATGTTCATTTAATTATGCAAATTCCTCAGAACTGTGTGCAAATCTTATTATTGTTTTTTTTTAGCTGAGGTATTCTTTACTGAATTAAAATCTTGTCAATACATGTCCATCAGGAAAATACATAAATGGAAAAACAGATTTGGGAGTATGTCAAGGTTAGTCTGTTGTTGATGCTCCCTGTTCTGCTCTCTGCTTTGAATCACTGTTCTTTTCCATGTGGCTTTGAAGTTTCTCCCACAAAGAAGTGGAGAATATTTTCCTACAACTCTATTGTCCATGGGGTCATTTGGACCAATGGAATGTTGGTGGGCATAACATAACTAAAGGGTTAGAAAGCTCACTTCTGTATGCTCTGTCATCATGAGAAGAACATGAGGCTCAGGATCACCCAGAAGAAAGATGAGCCACCTGTGGAGCAGAGCTGACCTAGCCAAACATCTCATGGGGAGCCCAGTTCTGAGAATCCGATCCGTGGCTAACACTGGAAGCATGAATGACCACATCCAAGATCACAGAGCCATCCACCTGAGCCTGGCTGAAGCTGGCCACCCCAACAGTGGATCACAGATGCAGGAGCTAAATAAGCATTCAGTATTGCTGACCACTAACTTTGTGTTCATGTTTGTTACTCAGCCTTACTGCAGCATGTGGTTAATGGATAAACCCCACTATAGCCTCCTCTTTGGCAGCTACAGATGTTAAGAAAAACACATATCTGTAAGTTCTCACTGATAACATCATTTTAAAACAGATTTGTTGGTCAAGAGAGACTTTAAAAAGTAATGGGAGCCCTGGGCGTGATGGCACATGCCTGTAACCCCAGCGGCTCAGGAGGCTGAGGCAGAAGGATCACGAATTCAAAGCCAGTGTTAGCAAAAGTGAGGTGCTAAGTCAGTCAGTGAGACCCTGTCTCTAAATAAAATACAAAGTAGGGCTGGAGATGTGGTTCAGTGGTTGAGTGCTCCCGAGGTCAATCCCTGGTACCTCCCTGCCCCCCCAAAGCAAGGAGAATATAAGGCATCTAGCAACAGCCTCAAAACTAACATGTGGGTTACATGGTCTGGATATCTTTCTGAATTGTCAAGGCATCTTAGAGCTATATGTTACTTTCTGTGTCCTTTGTAACAAATCCACAAGGTAGATCCAATGTTATTATCATTTACCAAGAATCTTCCATGTGCTCAGGACTGCTCCAAATGCTTGATATATGTTAACATCTTTATTTTTACAGTTATTCTATGGGGTAGAAAATAGTTCTAACTTCCTCACAGAAGAATGCCAAAGCTCCTTTCAGGTTTATACCAGTTCTGTTGTATGTGTAAGAAAAACATTGTTGTGACTATTTGCTAAGTATTTTCTATGACTTTTGCATGCATCATCTCATTTAATTTTCCCATCAATTATACAAGCCAGGAACTCTCCATGAATAGTCCTACTTAGCAGATGAGACAACCAAGGATCAAAAATGTGAAGTATGTGATCCAAGGTCACCGAGCTATTGCACCCTTGCCGAGGAGTCTATATCTCAGAAACTCCATACAAGTTGGCCCTAGGTACATAGACTCCATGCTGGGGAGTCAAGAGTAACATCAATGGTTTGCTGTCAAGCTTCATCCTCAGTGTTCTTCTCAGGGGAGCCCACTCCAGTGGTCTCATGCAGTACTGCGTCTGAGTTTCTTCCTTTGAAACATCCATGGGAAGCAAACTCCAAAAGCCGATTATTTAGTCCCAAAATGGCTGACAGCTGACCGTCTGTGCCTCTGGCTAGCTAGTTCTGCACCAGTCACTAAAAACCTAGGAAGGCTACTGGACCCTCTCTCATTCACAGTGGACTCAGATGTCACTTTAGAAAAACATTTGCAGTCTTTAATAATACTTAATAATGAATGCATCCCAACTGTTTACTCTGAGAACGTCTCCCCATAGGGCCAGAAGATCAAAGGATAAAGAAAATTCATTTTATCAGAATGTTTTCTGCTATTTCACCACAAGTTCCAGTGTCAATTTGTTTTCTTGCTTTTAGTACTGGTTATTAAGGTTAGCATCCTGATTTTTTTTTCTCCAAGTCCTCAGATTGATGTAAAGTCAGAGGAAATTGTTGGAATACAACATTTTGGCTTCTTGAAGCATTGTTACTTAAGCCTGAGGATCTCTGTTGGGATTAACCATCATTCAGAATTTAAGAAATACTTTAACTAGTTACCTTGATAGCAAAAGCATGTGACAATTAGGCAACCAAGTTCTGACTTGAACGGGGGTGACACAGACGATGGAGGTTTGAATTGAGATAAACCTGTCTTCTGAATTCTGAATGCAAAATTCATTAATGCATTTTGATGAGTCTGGTTAAGATAAATGAGTATGTAATCAAGTACCTATAAAAAGGAATCATCTTTTTAAAAGCATGTCGGTATGTGTGCATCTTGGGTGACTGTGGATTTTGTAAATAATTACCATTCACTAAGCAAGATACTCTCCACTTAAGGACACAGAACATTTTGCTTGCTAGACCCCATGCCACGTACATTTTAATAAAGAGTCGGCTTCAGATTATGATATTTGGAAAAATTAGAAAAAATGATAATTCTTCTGAATGAATGAATGAACATGAGATCCTGAATAGACCTGAAGATGAATGTGAATGAGATCCAATATGGAATATCTTGAATGACTCTCAAGTAAGGAGCCTATTCCTTGGGTCTTGATTTTAGAAATAAGGTGAAAGTAAGAAGTCTAGAGGTTTTTAACCTTAAGTAATTTATTTTTGAAGGTGAACCTAAAATAAGAAGAAGGCATTGCCCCCAAATCTTGAAGGGATCTAGTACATATGTACAGGGTACCTTACCAACGAAGGAGAGGGTCAAGGATAGCTTTAATGGGTCTGGGTGTGGTAGAAGGGCAGAGATTCAAGAGGGGGCCCAACTGTAAATCCTGGCTCTGTTTCATATTAGTTGTATGACCTTTGTAGGTCATTGGACTTTTCTGAGCTTCAGTTCATGACCTAAAGGGTATAATAATATTTACCTCTGAGCTATGAATATTGCTATGAAAACCAAAAGAAACAACACATATAAAACGCCATGCAGCAAGTCTGAATCTGTAAGTATTAGAAACTTTTTTCATTTCCTTTTCACTTTCTCTTGTCACTGGGGAGTATGTGTTCATCAAATTTTTAATATCTAGCTCTGTTCCTTATCCTTAATAAAGGGTTCATCAAATGCCCTTTTTTTTCAGTGAATGAACTGATGGAACCATTGTATGAATCTGAAATTGTTCTCTAATGCATGACCCATGGTATAGCAAAACCAGGTAGAAGAAAACCATGCCAGTTTTCTGGCCACATATACACGCATATTTATGCACATACACACACCACATACCACACATATATATGCATGCATACTTGTACACAATTGTATTTTAAAATGATTATATTAATACTGTTTTAATTATTTAATATTATTTAACTATATTTAAACCATTTTAATAATTCAATGACATTAAATACATTCACATCATTGTGTAGTCATTACCATTACTCATCTTTAGAACTGTATTTGTCTTCAGCGGAAGCACTTTTGGTGCTCTGAGTTTTCTAACACATGGAAATCTAAGTTCATGCGCTATGAACTTGACAAAGTTCATGCATTCATCCAAGTGGAATCAGACAGATGAGCTTATTTTACCTAGCATATTGGTATGGTCAATTCATGTGGCAGAATGTGTCAGAATTTTCTTCCTTTTGAAGGCTGTATAGTATTTTGCTACATATGTATGCATATTTCATTTTCCTTGGACAGCCATGTTACTTCCAGTATTTGGCTACTGTGAATGGTGCTTCTGTAACATGGCTGCATAGAGAGCTCAAAGATGAAGCCCTTTTAGTTCTTTTCTTTCTGTACCCAGAAGTGCAATTACTTGATCATATTGCAATTCTATTTTTAGTTTTTAAAGGAACTACTATCCTATGTTATGCCATATTTTCTTCCATAATGGCTGAACCATTTTGTATTCCCACCAACTTAGGTCAGATTTCTGATTTGTTCTCTTTCTCACAGCACATGTTCTTTATTTTTAAAAAAGACATAGCCATTGAATGGCTAGGAGGTGCTATCTCATTGTGATTTGGGTCTGCATCTTTTTGTGTACTTATTGTTTATTTGAATATCTTTTCTTCAGTTTATTTTTCAAAACTCAGCAGTTCAAATTACACTGTTTTTTTTCCTTCTCCTTTTCCAACCTTCCCCCTTTCTTCTAGAAAAAGCAAAAGCTACCTACTGTCAAAGTTCTCTGCCAACATGTGGAAGCTCATGTGGTCTGCTGCCAGAAGGCTGGCATGTTCGCTTGGCTTGGGCTCCAAATCCCAAGGATGCTACCAACTTACCCAGCAGCACAAGCAGCTTCTCCAGCAGACCCCGAGGCCATGGCTCCCCCAATGCCAGCTCCGCTCACTGTGCACACTGACTTTCAATCTTTAAAGTCAAAACTCAGTATTTTGGTCCAACGAGATCCCTTTTTTATGAAGTCCAGAAAAACATTTCGGTGGAGGAGAGTATTAAAATTAGAATCCCCATGGTTGTCTCAACAATTTTGGTTTCTAATGGTTTTGACTGAGCAATGAAGCACCTATGTTTGAATATATGCCCCTTCGGTAGGAGATGCACCTTTACCACCATAGGAAAGCCCAGAGATTGTTGTAAAAGAAAATTAAAATCTCATAATAAATTTAAGTTTGGCAGATATTTTAAATTTGACTAAGAATAGTTAGAAAAACTCGGTATGATAAACAATTTGTAGTTTAGAAGTGTTATGTTTTAGAAGTATTACATCTAAGAAATAAGCACACTGATGACATCTGGCCCCACTTTGTAGCCTCTTGACTCCAATTTCTTTGCGGCAAATCTATTTTAGACATCGTGCTGTCTTTGTGAATCTACTCTGCCATCTTTTCTTTCATTCAAAGCATCCTCCTCTTCAGGGTAAATTCTGGAGCATTCTAATAAACTTTTTCTTTTACATTAAGTAGTCATTTGTCTTTGAGAATATACTCAGTTACATCTTGCCTTTTATTGGTTCGAACTGTGGGTTCCATTATTGAAATATAATCCATCAATTACATGTTTAGCAAACACATGTTAAAAGTGTCTTTCCAATCCAGAGTGACTCTTTCTTAACAGTAATTTAATGGCTAATTCTTCAAAGCTTTAGCAAAATTTCTTCATGTGTGTCAAAAGAATTTTTTGATGAAACATAGTTTCCATGAGTTATTTTATCTAGTTTTACCTTGTTAGGAGCAGCACCTGCATTCCCATGGAATATAACTGTTTTTTCCTTTGCCATTCAATAAAAAGTTTCAAATGAGATTCTTGCAAAACATTCATTACCGATTTTAATGAGATGTGGCATAGTTTGTATTTTGTATTACATGACGTTAAAAATGCTGAGAAAATTGTAGGGATGTTTTTTGTTCCTTACACTTAATATATACTCTTTTATGAACACACAAACACACATATACATGCTACGTATGTCAAAGTCACATAGCAAGAGGCTAATGATAAAGGATAGGAACACACATCACAATTAGTACTGATAATTTTAGATTACATATCATTAGATTATCAGCATTTTTGCCCTTATTAGAAGGATACTGATGAAAGCCAATTTTTGAAAGTGTTGACTGTACCTTATGGGTTTTGCTAATTTAATTTGCCTCACTATTACTGCTGTAGGCATTAGAGTCTCATATGACACCTGTGATTGACAAGGAGTGACTAATACACACTGAGATTAAGGAACGTGCTCAAAGTCGCTTTCTGAGTATATAAACAAAATTAAATATAAATAGAAGTTCTAATATATCCTCTTCATACCTATAATACATCACCTTGGATGCTCGGTGAGCAAGAAGCCCACCCAGGAGACCATTGTAATATTGCAAGATGAACACTTAACTGAGACTAGAGAAAAAAAAAAGTAATTGAACCCTGGACTGAATTTTCAGGAAAGAGTCAAAATAAAAAAGGATGACACAGGTCAACTAAGATTAACACTTTAAAATCTCCATTTTCTATGGAAACAAAAAATTTATGCCAGCAGTTTGAGAAGGCTAAAATGTCTGTGAAAGTCAAAAACTATTATCAGGCTTAACTGAAATTGGCTTTCGAGCCTCAGTCTGTGGTTACACAACAGTCAGCCTTCAAACAGCCTCTCCGCAAGTGGTGGCTGACACTTAACCTGCAAGAACGCCGGCAGCTGGCCTGGAGACTGGGGGCCGTGGCTCACCCAGGGGGTCAGTTCTTGCTGGTAATGGAGGCCCATGCACAGAGCGACACTGGCCACATTGTTTATTGAAAACGTTCCCTGCTAACCTCTACATTTTTCCACTGGTGAACCTTTTCTACTTTTTGGATATGGAAATAGCCGATAATTTTATGGACCTGCACATTTACTCTCATCTCATATTAAATGGCCGAGAGATTTAAGGAGTGTTCAGAGATTTACAATGTCTTGGTATAATGAATGTCTTATGTTACTGGGTCTGAGCCAATATACCCACTACCTTATAATTTTGTCTCTGATTAGTTTGCTTCAGGCCCTTTGTATGTTACTAACAACCAGATTTCACTGCCTGCCTCCGAGTGATGTTTCATAAGTTCCTGGAGGCCATTCTGGCTTCCTCTTTCAAGTAAATCTCCCTTTTCATAATTTATAACTGTCTGCATAACTTCTGGTCTTACTGATGACCCGCGTGATCCGCTCCTACAGGGAATCGGGTGCTAACAACCATCCAGAGACGAGTTGGAGAGAAGCTCAGTGACGCTTAGACACCCTTCTTAGGATAGCTGTTGGTGACTCCAGTTGACTTTCCATCCCATTCCATTCCATTGACCCTCGAATTACTAATGGACTCTGTTTGGAACTGGGAAACCTTTTCTCCACATATTTTCTTCTTCTCTCTCTTTCCTAGGCATCCTCAGCATAATCAGTCAAGAAAACACAGCTCTGTGATATGTTTGTTTTTATCTTTTTTTCTGTTTGTTCTTTTTTTTCATAGTTGAGTGGTAGTAACACTGGGCCATTAGTGTCAGGAGAATCCTGGATAAGTAATCAAGAGATACCAGTTAAAGACAGTCTAAAATCAGTCATGAGGTTAAATGCCATCATTTCCTGCACACCAAGTATCAGCTTTGATCCTCTCTTCCTTCTCCTGTTGCTGGGGATTGAATCCAGGCCCTCACACATGTCTAACATGTTTTCTACCACTGTGTACACCACCAATCCCATGATTCTCCTTAAGAACAGTTCATAAATTATGGGGCAAGTGAGCCCCATCTTGCATTTTTTAAACAGAGTTTAGATTACATGCACATTTTATGAGTCATATCTGATATTTACATAAATGGATTCCTACTGCTTGTATATTCCTGGTGTCAATAAGGAACCTCAAAGATCCTCCAAGGAGTATTTTGGACACAAGTGTCTGGTATATGACCAGCACCATGCTCCAGAAAATGGGAAATTAAAAGACAATGGGGTACTTTGGATTCTTAAAATGCTTTTTCACCAGTGAACCCAAGGCATTTCTATGTTTCCATCTATGTAAAGTAATACAATGATAAGACCATAGGGACCATCACTCTCTGTAAATGATTTCAATTTTGTTATTTAATTCTCTTGATCATCTTACAAAGTTGACAGTTTTATGTCCTATTTTAAAGATGGGAAAGTTTGTGTAGCTGGAAACCAACAGGGGAGAGATTTTAAGCCAGAGCCACTGATTCGAAAGCCCAAGTTCTTTACCATTCTGCTTTACTTCTATTTCTCCTCAGCTGCTTTCTGATAGAAAACTAGTAAGGCACATTTGCCTTTTATCAGTGGTAAAACTAAGCTTTGAAACAGGAAAACGGCACTTTGTTCCAAATTACTGCAAGTTATAGGACGCCCAGGTTCATAAGCAATTAGCAAAAACTCATATTTAGAAGGTAAGAATTTTATGTATGGTATTTACCATCTAAAAATAGTAACTAATATTTTTAGTACCAAGTATGTGGCATGCCATATATAGGAAGCACCACAGCCCTAAACTCTTTCAATTCCCACAAACTAATGAAGTAGCTACTAATGTTTAATCCCATTTTACTCAGAAGAAAACTGAGGCATTGAGAGAGGGAGTCATTTGCCAAAGAGCAGACTGCTAGCAAGGAAGGAGAACTTGCATCTAGGTTCTAGAGTCTGTGTGCCCTTGTACCCACTTACCTTCCCGTGGACATCTTAGTAACTGACTATTGAAACTTCAGGGCTTCAGTCGAAGTCCCTTATCTTCTGAGTGATACAGACCAAATAAATGATGAATGAGATCAGCTAATAAGAGATCATGGAAATACTGAGTAGCAGACAGAATTGAAGACAAAATTAGTAATTTTATCATGAGAATATGACCTAATCTGGAGCTACATATGGTTCAGATTGAATCCAAACTCATGGAAATTCAACAAATTTCCTTATTTTTTTCCCCTCTTGCTTTTCACTGTGAAGTCTATGCTGGAGAGACAAATATTACTCATTTTGTGTGTATCTGTTTGATGCAATGTCCTCCCTTTTGCTTTCTCAATCCAAATTTATAATTGAAGACTGTCGGTAGGCAGGCAAGTTTGGGAATAATTCTGAGTAGAAGTCTGTGGCTGATTGGCTTAGGGGTGGTCAAATTCAGTATTTTGAGATTTAAGAGGAGGGAAAAGATTACCCTCTGTTCATCCTGATGCAAAGAACATAAAATAAAATAATGACTCTTGACACATGTGATCACGTAAGCTGGAGACCCTGGGTGGCTGGGATATGCAATGGACTTGGCTGCTGTAACAATAACAAGGCAGGTCACACCAGCCCACGCTTCCCAGTGCTCGGGATGACTCATTTTGTCCATGTGGCTATCCAACTGACCCATCACTCTTTGGTGAAGTGGGTCTCTACCAACACCGTTCTGTGTATTTAGCAATTATATTTGTGTCCATACTACATTGTCTTACTGTGGCTTTATAGCACGTCTTGTGAGTCTTTTTATTTTCCTTATTTTTAGCTTTCTTGAAATAACCAAGATCTCCATTTCAATGCTGAATATTAATAATGTTTATTATTATGTTTCATTTTTGCTACTTGGGAAACATTTTTATATTTTATCATTAAATATGAGGGGGTTTTGGTAGACATGTTAATCAGTTTAGAAAAACTTTCTGCTGTTACTGATTTCCTAAGGTGATAAATTTTGTCACATATTTTTTCCTGTATTCATTATGATGTCTTCTTTCTCTTAATGTGATAAATCATATGAGTTTTGAATATTACCACACTCTTGCCTATGTGGAATAAGCTTCATTTCAATTTAATGTATTATTCACCATACATATTACCAGATTCAAATTGCTGACATTTTTTATAGATTTTGTACCCCTAAACTCATGAGTAAGATTAACCCATAATCCTCTCCCTACTTTTTTTTGTGTGTGATTTTCTTGTTAGGGTTTGGAATCAAAGTTTTACTCCTAGCCCCAAAAGAATTAGGAAGTATTTCTGTCCTCCATGATTTTGAACAAGTTTGAATAAGACTGGCTTATTTTTTCCATAAATGTTTGGATGAATTTACCAGTAAAATGCCCTAGGTCCAGATATTTTTTTTTTTTTTTGCAGAAAGATTTTACAATTACGTATTTAACGCAGACATTTTATTTCTTCTTTTGTTAGATATAGTAAGTTCATGATTTTAAGTTCTGAATTTCTATATATTACTAATTTTGCTGGTCACAATTATCCTTTTGTTATTTTTTTAATAGCTGTAGGATCTGTAGTAATGCTCCTTTTTACATTCTTGATATTGGTAATTTATGTATCTTATTATTTGCCCTAATTAGTCTTGTAAATATTTTGTCAATTTTATTAATATTTTAATATTTTCAAAGGCAAAATTTTAGGTTTAGAGATTTCCTCTACTTTATGTTTGCTTTTTAATCATCATTTTCTGCTTATATTTTTACTTCCTTTGTTTTCTTTTTTTTACTTTCATGGTAATCTTAAATAATTGATTTTTTTTCTAGTATATTTATTTATAGTTATAAATTTTCTTCTGTGTATTGCTTTTGTTTAATCTCATACATTTTAATATAATTTTATTGTTATTTGGTTAAAATACTTTCCAAACTTCTTTTTTTTTTTTTACTTTCTGGATTCATGAGTTACTTTGATTTTATTTCTTTTTTTTAAAATACCTATTTTCAAAACATTTTTCTGTTATTAATTTATATATTATTATCACTTTTAGAAAATTTCTGTTTGAATTGCTTTATTTGATATTTGTTTAGATTTGATTTCCTGTTCAAAATTCGATCTATTTTGTTAAATATTTCAGATGCACTTGAGGGGAAAAAAACTATAATTCTGCAGCTGTTGAATGTATCATTTTGTGTGTCAATTAACTTAAACTTCCAGATGATTTTTTTCCTTATTTCTAAATGGTTACTGAAAGAAGTATGTTTAACTAACTATATATGGAGGCTTGGTTTTATTTCTCTTTTAAATTCCTCTGATATTTTCTTTATTTACCTGAAGTATGCTATACAAAGTTTAGGACTTTTATATTTTCTTGTTGAATTTACCTTTTAATTATTAACTGTGTGTGTGTGTGTGTGTGTGTGTGTGTGTGTGTGTGTGTGTATGAGAGAGAGAGAAGCTTGTTATAAGTTTTTTTGAATTAAATTCTACTTTGTCTGATACTAGAACAGGAAGATTGGGTTTTGTTTGTTTTATCAGTCCTGTGGAGCATATTTGTTAAATAGTTTTAAGTTAAAGAATTTGGGGCTTTTATAGCTAAAATATGTCACTTGTAAGAGCCTATGATTTTTTTTTGCAATATTAATTCTTGACTTGGAATATTTAGCCACTTATATATAACATAACTGCTGATATATTTCATTAAATATCTGTGTTACAATTTGGCTTCATTTACTCTTTCTGGGCTCTGTTTCATTCTTCTTTTTTCTGCTGTTTTTGGATTTATGTAGTATTTCTTAGTATTTCTTTTGGTGGTCTCTACTTGCTAGACATCTTTGTATTTTTAAAGGTTGCCCTAGAGGTTAAAATGCACAACATGCCTTCATGATACTCTTCCTCCAATGAATGCTTTTACTACTTTCCAAACAATGTAAGAGCTCCGTTTTCCTGACCTTTCCTGTCTGTGGTGCTGTTTTGCGGTATTTTACTTCTGCATGTCGTGGACCTCAGAAGACAGCATTTTTGCTGTTTCAAGCAGTCAACTGGCTTTTGTACATTTCTAAGCAATCATCTTTCTTATTTTCTTCATTCTTTCTTTCTCTTTAATTGTGGGTCATTTTCCTTTGGATGGAAGAAATTCTTTCAGTATGAGGAACACTGTAGATTTTTTTTTAATGCATTTATTTCAGTTGTTGTTTTCCTGAGAAGTCTTTATATTTTTATTGTGTATGAAATTTGGAATTTGCGGATTTTTTTTAAACTGGATATTGAACCACTGAGCCAAATAAAATTTATTTATTTTTTAAATTTGAGACAAGATCTTATAAAGTTGTTTAGAGATTTACTAAGTTGTTGAAGCTGGATTTGAACTTACAATTCTCCTGCCTCAGCCTCCTGACCCTGCTGGGTTATAGACATGTTCCACTGCACACAGCTCAGAACTTTTTTCTTTTAGCACTTTATAAACTCCTTATCATTATGCTCTGGCTTTTGCATTTTGTTGAAAATAATCTTTGCTCAGTTATATTTACTATCCATTTCTTATTTATTTATTTATTTTTGGCAATACTGAGGATTGAATTCAATGGTGCTCTACCAATAACCTTTTCCCAGGCTTTTTTAGTTTATATTTTGAGACAGACTCTTGCTAAGTTGCCCAGGCTGGTCTCAAGCTTGTGATACTCCTGCCTCAGCTTCCTGAATAGCTGGGATAACAGGAGTGCACCACCATGCCTGGCTTGTCTTTGTTTTTTAACAGAAGATTGCCTAAGGGGTGTGTGGGTGTGTGTGTGTGTGTGTGTGTGTGTGTGTGTGTGTGTATGTGAGAGAGAGAGAGAGAGAGGGAGAGAGAGAGAATATTTGAAAACATTTTTCTTTCTGGGATTTGTGGAATTTACCAATGTATAACTTAATACTTTTAATCAGCCTCAAAAACTTTTCCAGCATTATTCCTCCTCAATCTATCTGTACTGTTTGATAGAAATTAGAAAACAATTTTTTAATTTTTAAAATTTTTAAAAATTAGTTATACATGACAGTAGGATACATTTGTCACTTTGATATATTATACAGAGATGGGGTATAATTTCTCATTTTTCTGAGTATACATGTTGCAGAATCATATTGGTCATATATATATATATATATATATATATATATCTATAAACAGTCACATTATACATAGTCATATATATACATACAGGAATACTGTCTATTTCATTCTACTATCTTTCCTATCCCCACATCCCCTCCCCTCCCCTCCCCTCTCATCACTTCTCTCTACCTAATCTAAGGTAAAGCTGTTCTTCTCTGGTGCCCCCCACCTTATTGTGAATTAGCATCTGCATATCAGAGAAAACATTCAGCCTTTGGTTTTGGGGGATTGGCTTATTTCGCTTAGCATGATATTCTCCAACTCCAACCATTTACTGGCAAATGTCATAATTTCAGTCTTCTTTAAAGCTGAGGAAAAAGCATATATACCACATTTTCTTTATCCTTTCATCTATTGAGGAACACCTAGGTTGGTTCCATAGTTTAGCTATTGTGAATTGAGCTGCTATAAACATTGATGTAGCTCCATCACTGTAGTATGCTAAGTCCTTTGGGTAAAACCAGGGTGTGGGATAGCTAGGTCAAATGGTGATTCCATTCCCAATTTTCTGAGCAATCTCCATACTGCTTTCCATAGTGGTTGCATCAGTTTTCAGTCCCAACAGCAATGTATGAGTAGACCTTTTTCACCACATCCTCACCAACATTTATTGTTGCCTGTATTCTTGATGACTGCCGTTCTGACAGGAGTGAGTGAGATGAAATTTTAGAGTAGTTTTGATTTGCATTTCTCTAATTGTAAGAGTTCTTGGACACTTTTTTAATGTATTTGTTGATCAATTGTATTTCTTCCTCTGTGAAGAATCTGTTTAGTTCCTTAGCCCATTTATTGATTGGGTTATTTGTTTTGGGGTGTTAAGTTTTTGAGTTCTTTATATATCCTAGAGATTAATGCTTTATTGGAGGTGCATGTGGTAAAGATTTTCTCCCAATCTGTAGGCTCTCTGCTCACCTTATTAGTTGTTTCCTTTGCTGAGAAAAAGCTTTTTAATTTGAATTCACCCCATTATTAATTCCTGACTTTACTTTTTGTGCTTTAGGAGTCTTGTTAAGGAAGTCAGATTCTAGGCCGACTTGGGGAAGACTTGGGCTTATTTTTCTTCTATTAGGTACAGGATCTCTGTTCTAGTGCCTAAGTCTTTGATCCACTTTGAGTTAATTTTTATGCAGGGTGAGAGATAGAGATTTAATATCAGTTTTCTACATATGGATTTCCAGTTTTGCCAGTACATTTGTTGAATAGGCTATCTTTTTTTTCCAGTGAATTCTTTTGGCACCCATAACCATATATATGTGGGTTTGTCTCTGTGACCTCTATTCTGTATAATTAATCTATAAGTCTACTTTGGTGCCAATACCATGCCATTTTTGTTACTATAGCTCTGTAGTATAGTTTAAGATCTGGTATTGTGATGCCTCCTGCTTCACTTTTCTTGCTAAGGATGGCTTTAGCTATTCTAGGTCTCTTATTTTTACAAATAAATTTCATGTTTGCTTTTTATATTTCTATGAAGAATGTCACTGGGATTTTAATAGGAATTGCATAAAATCTGTATAACACTTTTGGTAGTACGGCCATTTTGACAATATTAATTCTGCTTATCCAGGAACATGGTAGATATTTCCATCTTCTGAGGTTTTCTTCAATTTCCTTCTTTAATGTTCTGTAATTTTCATTGTAGAGGTCTTTCACCTCTTTTGTTAGATTGATTCCCAGGTATTTTATTTTATTTTATTATTATTTTTTGAGGCTATTGTGAATGGAGTAGTTTCCTAATTTCTCTTTCAGTGGATTCATTGCTGATGAATAGGAATGCATTTGATTTATGGGTGTTGATTTTATATCCTGCTAACTTTGCTGAATTTATTTATTAGTGAAATTTTTTGGATCTTCTAGATATAGAATCATGTCACCAGCAAATAGTGATAGTTTGAGTTCTTCTTTACCTATTTGTATCCCTTTAGTTTCTTTCTTTTGTCTAATTGCTCTGACTAAGAGTTTCAAGGATGATGTTGAATAGAAGTGATGAAAGAGGACATCCTTGTCTTGTTCCAATTTTTAGCAGGAATATTTTCAATTTTTCTCCATTTAGAATGATGCTGGCCTTGGGTTTAGCATATATAGCTTTTATAATGTTGAGGTATGTTCCTACTATCCCTAGGTTTTCTAGTGTTTTGAATATTAAGGTGTGTTGTATATTGCCAAATGCTTTTTCTGCATCTATTGAGATAATCATATGATTCCTGTTTTTAAGTCTATTAATATGAAGAATTGTGTATATTGATTTCTGTAGGTTGAACCCACCCTGCATCCCTGGGATGAATCCCACTTGATCGCGGTGCACTATCTTTTAAATATGTTTTTGTATGTGATTTGCCAGAATTTTATTGAGAATTTTTGAATCTATGTTCATCAGGGATATTGGTCTGAAGTTTTCTTTCCTTGATGTGTCTTTGTCTGTTTTGATATCAGGGTGATATTAGCCTCATAGAATGAGTTTGGAAGGGTTCCCTCCTTTTCACTTTCATGGAATACTTTGAAGAGTATTCGTGTTAATTCTTCTTTGAAAGTCTTGTAGAACTCAGCTGAGAATCCATCTGGTCCTGGGATTTTCTTGGTTGGTAGTCTTTTGATGGCATTTTCTATTTTATTACTTGAAATTGATCTATTTAAATCATGTATGACCTCCTCATTCAGTTTGGGTAGGTCATATGTCTCTAGAAATTTGTCAATGTCTTCTACATTTTCTATTTTATTGGAGTATAAATTTTCAAAATAGTTTCTAGTATCTTCTGTATTTCAGATGTGTCCACTGTGATATTTCTTTCTTCATCTTGTATTTTAGTCATTTGAGTTTTCTCTCTTTTTCTCTTCATTAGCATGGCCAGGGGTTTATCTATTTTATTTATTTTTTCAAAGCACCAACTTTTTGTTTGGTCAAGTTTTTCAATTCTTTTGTTTCAAATTCATTAATTTCAGCTCTGATTTTAATTATTTTCTGTCTTCTATTGCTTTTGGTGTTGATTTGTTCTTCTTTTTCTAGGGCTTTGAGATGTAGTGTTAGGTCATCTGTTGACTTTTTATTCTTTTAATAAAGCACTCAATGCAATAAACTTTCCTCTTAGTACTGCCTTCATAGTGTCCCAGAGATTTTGATATATTGTATTAGTGTTCTCATTTACATCTAAGAATTTTTTTATTTCATCTTTGATTTCTTCTACTATCCATTCATCATTCAATTGTGTATTATTTAGTCTTAATTTGTTATAATAGCTTCTATTTTTTATTTTATCATTGATTTCTAATTTCATTCCATTGTGGTCTGATAGAATGCAGGGTATTATCTCTGTTTTTTATATTTATTTACTAAGAGTTACTTTGTGGCATAAGATATGGTCTATTTTAGAGAAGGAGCCATGTGCTAATGAGAAGAAAGTATATTTGCTCATTGATGGATGAAATATTGTATATATGTCTGTTAAGTCTAAAATATTAATTGTATTATTTAGTTCTATAGTTTTCTTATTTAGTTTTTGTTTGGAAGATATGTCCAGTAGTGAGAGAGGTGTGTTAAAGTCACCCAATATTATTGTAATGTGGTCTATTTGACTCTTGAAATTGAGAAGGGTTTGTTGTACACAGATGCTCCATTGTTTGGACATAAATATTTATAATTGTTATGTCCTTCTTATATATACTCCCATCAAGAAGTATAAAATTTCCTTCTTTGTCTCTTCTTTGTCTACTTTCTACTGAAATGAGAATGGAAACCCTTGCTTGTTTACAAATCCATATGAGTGATAAGTATTTGTTCCCAATCTTTCACCCTCAGCCTGTGGATGTCTTTGCCCATGAAGTGAGTCTCTTGAAGACAAAATATTGTTGGGCCTTGCTTTTCATTCCAATCTGCCAGTCTGTGTCTTTTGATTGATGAGTTTAGGCTGTTAACATTCAAGGTTATTATTGAGATATGATTTTTATTCCCTATAAATTTTGATTTATTTCTGATTTTCTAATTTGTCTTAGTTTCTCATTTGGTTGAATGTCCCTTTATTGTAGATCCTCCCTTTGCTGGTTTTCACTTTTTTTTTTTCACTTCATCCTCATGGAATATTTTGTTGAGAATGCTCTGTAGTATAGGCTTTCTAGTTGTTAATTCTTTTAATTTTTGATTATCATGGAATGTTTTAATTTCATCTTCAAATCTTAAACTTAATTTTTCTGGATACAAAATTCTTGGTTGGCATCCGTTTTGTTTCAGAACTTGAAATATATTATTCCAGGACCTCCTAGCTTTGAGAGTCTGGGCTGAGAAATCAGTTGAGATCTAAATTGGTTTCCTCCTCTATGTGATTTGACTTTTTTCCTCTCACAGCCTTTAAGATTTTATCTTTATTCTCTGTGTTAGTCATTCTCATTATAATGTGTCTTGGCGTGGGTCTGCTGTAGTTTCGTATATTTGGGGTCCTGTAAGCCTCTTTATTTGATTTTCCTCTCCATCCTTTAGTTTGGGAACTTTTCTGCTATTATATCATTGAAAATATTTTGCATTACTTTGGTTGTTTCTCTGCTCCTTCATCTATTCTGATAACTCTTAAGTTTGGTCTTTTCATGTTATCTCATAATTCTTGGATGTTCTGTTTATGGTTTCTTATCATCTTCTCTGAATATTCAACTCTACTTTCAAGATTATATATTTTGTCTTTATTGTCTGAGGTTCTGTCTTCCAAATGGCCTAGTCTATTGGTGATGCTTTCTATTGAATTTATAATTTGGTTTACTGATTCCTTCATTTGAAGATTTCTGCTTATTTTTTTTCATGATCTCTCTTTATTGAAGTACTCTTTCACTTCCTGTATTTTTTCTTTGATTCCACTCCTTATACTATCCTTTACTTCACATATTAGTTTAACTATATACAATCTGAACTCCTTCTTGGACATTTTCTACTGTGTTATCAGTGGCTTCTGTTGGTGAAGCATCTTGGTTTGTTTGGGGCACTTTATTCCCTAGTTTTTTCGTGTTGTTAGTGAGTTTTCCCATCTAAAAGTATGGATCTAAGGCAGGATAAATTCTACCCTGTAGACCTATAGTGTCCCTGAAGGTTTCCAGCTCTTCTACTTTACTGGTGAGACCAATATCAACAGCACCAGGTGTATATGATATGTAGCCTTCAACCTAATAGCTCCCACTATGGTGTCTACTGCTTTCTCACATTGAACCAAAATGATGAGTTCAATAACTATCTATAGTACACAGAGAATATTTGTTAAAATGATTTACACTTTGAAATGCTGGATGAGAGAAGAGAGGTAGGGTAGCATGCGATATTCACAAAGGAGGAAGATAGAAGCTAGAGGTAAAAATTCTCAGGAAGGGTGGAAGAGTATCTGACAGAGATTGGCTGTTGGTTTGAGAATAGTTGGAAATAAAATCCAAAAAAATAGACAAGAGAGAGGAAAAATACGAACAAAGATAAAAAATTAAAGGCAAAAGAATACAACAAAAATGCAAAACACCATTCATATATCATTGTCCTCCACACACTGATGCATAAACATCCTGTTACAAAATGGTAGAGAGATTAGTGAATCAAAAAATAAAATAAGTCTTGCTGGAAAGTCAAACTGTCTCTGTCAGTGTTCAACAGTTTCTCAGCCCTGTCTCTGACATCTCTTGGAATCACCAAACCCAGATCAGCCCTTGCAAACCTAGACTCTATTCCACTGATCTGGGCCTCAGGTATCTCAGAATCGATCACGCTGCAGTTACAAGATCTCAATGCTGCTCCTACTTGCAGAGACCACCAGGGACCCACTCATGCATATGAGCAATCCTGAGATGTAGCAGCAAGACAAGGACCACCAGCACTTGCAGCAGGAAGACCCCAGGCTCCCCCAAACCTGCAGGCACCCCCACACTGCACCTGCAGGTCCCAGCTGGAGTTCTCAGACAGAGGCTCTTGTGGTGGTAAACCTGCTGGCACTCAGGTCCCCAGCTCTGGCTGGTGTTCCAAAATGGATGCAGCCACATGCAACCAAACCTGGAGTCTCCCCCAAAGCAGTCCTCTAGGCTGTGGCAGCAGCAGTAGTGGGTGGTTATTGGCAGCAGGCAGCGGGTCAGCAATAGCAGTGGCTGCAGCAGCTACAACTGCAGCTGTGGGGGCAGTGTCACCAGCAATCTCCGCAGGTCGCAGCAGTGTCAGCTTCAGTTGCACCCAGGGCAGTGGTTTCTTCTGTGGCAGCAGCGCACAGAAAGAAGACCTCCAGGTGATCTCAGGCTGGCAACAGTGGAATCAGAGGCAGCAGCAATGGCTCAGCAGTGCAGGCAGAGGTTGATTGACAGGAGGCCTCCGGTTCAGTGGCAGTGACCACAGAGGTAGCAAAGAAATTCATGTCCAAGGTAACTGAGGCCATTCCCAGAGAAGAGAACTCTGGGCACCGCAGTGGCTTTCGTGGCAGCCCAGAAAGAAGACCTCCAGGCGACCTCAGGCTGGCAGCAGCGGAATCAGAGACAGCAATGGTGGTAGTGGTGCAGGCAGTGGTTGATTCTATAATTTTAATATGTCATCCATGTATTTTCTTCCCTTTTTTTAATTTTTTGATGTTTTCTAATCCCACACGCTAGTTCTTCAGTCTGTATATTGTATTATTTTTGCTTTGAGTACACTAACCTTTTTCCCCCCACTGTCTAGACTGTTCTAATAGGTTCTTCATTTCAGATATTGCATTCTTCACTTATAGAATGTACCTCTGATTCTTTTTATGGATTAAAATCATTTTTTTATTTTCTCTTTCTACCCATTTATTTAGTTTGACCATTTCCCTCTATTTTAATATATTTGTAATTATATTTTAATTTTCTTATCTACAAATTGTAGTGTTTGGGTGATGTGGGGAAGCTTCTCTTGCTTAATTTTTCTCTTGGTTATTAGATAAGGTATCTGTTTCTTTCCCTTTTGAATTTTTTATGCTAAACTTTAAAACAAAACAAAAAAAATTAACTATAGGTAACACTATCCCTCCTTTCTTTAGTTGGGCAGAAAATATGAGAAGAGGTCATCTCAATTTAATCAGAAATTGGGCTTGGTCAGTGTTGGCCTGTAATTTTAGCTAGATTCTCCCACCCCTTATGTCACTGATCTTTGCCTGAAATCTTGGTGCATATCTCTCTCCTTAGCCTTGAAGCATTCCACTTCAATTAGTTTGAGCATAGCTGTGTAGTTTGCAGCCATATGAAGCTTTAACACCTGATAAACATTTGAGGAAGAGATCAGTGATGAACTTAATAGATACTGGACTTTTATCCTAAGTGCCAGAAATCTGAAATTTCACTTTCCCTTTTAGCCTTAGCCTTCCTTTTTGACTCTAACCCTACCAAGTTTTTGAGGGAAATAGTTAAATGAAACTTTGCTTCTTCTCCACTAAAATCTATTCCTTTTAGATACTTTAAATTAAGCTGTACAATCTCCCAGCACAAAAAAGTTCAAAACCTGACAAATACTTTGTTCTCATTGAAGAACTTTGTCTCCAAGGCACCTCAAACAGGTAAAAATGTCACTTCCTGCACTGTCTTAGCACTCAAAAAATGTCCTAGAGGGTCAAGTGTTTGGGCTTCATCTCTCATGTTACTCTGTGTGAACTTCACAAGCTCCAGGTTATGGTTTGGATATGCAGTGTTGCCCCAAGGGTCATTGTGTTGAAGGCTTGGTCCCCAATACAGAAGTGATCAGGGGTGAAGCTTTTGAAAAGGTATCCTGAGAGCTGTGGGGTCATCAGTGGATTGCTAATCAGTGTGATGGAAACTGTAGGGTTTGGGGCCCAGTTGGAGGAAGTGGGTCACTAGGAGAGTGCCCTGGAATGGTACTTGTCCCTAGACCCTTCCTTTCCTCTCGGCTTTGGGGTTTGCCATGAGCTGAGTAGCTTTCCTCTGATACTCCCTTCCGCCATGATGTTCTGTCTTACCGTAGGCTCAAAGCAATGGAGTCCACTGACCATGGACTGAGACCTCCGAAACCCTGAACCAGCATACATCTTCCTTCTCTGAGTCATTTTTCTCAGGTATTAGCCTGAGTAATGAAAAGCTGACTAACACATACTGTGAGCCTTCTGCTGAGGAGCTGCCCCACCTACGCCTGGTCCTCAGTCTTTGCCAGACCATCAAGTGCCCTCACAGAAGAAACAGCCGCTGGTTGGCAGATCTTCTCTGTTTGGAATTTTAGCTCATCTAGCCTTTGTTGCTTCCCTCAATTCCTGATGCCTTTAAAAATATAAGTTTTAATATACCTTTTTTTTTCTCTCTGATTATCACAGCTGGAGCAAGAATCTGCCAGTATATACTACATTCCACCTAGAAGACAAACTTTTACATTGTTTTACTGATTATTTGGAACAGTTTATTTCGGTACTTAGCTAATTGTTAACGATGCACGTACACTTTCGGGCTTGATGTTACATCAAGCAAATTTCCATCCAGTTTTCGCTCATATATGAGTGAAGTAATTTGGAAGTCCTTTCCACCACCTTTCTTCTGGCTCTGCTCTTCTTGAATCTCTGCCCTTGATCTTTGAGGGACCACATTGTGTAAGAAGCAGAGTGGGCTATAGGGATTTTCCTGGAACACATTTCTGTACAGGGAAGCCCAACAGTCATTTAATTACACATGGATGTGTCTGTGAATCATCTGTGTATGTACCCCACTGGCAGGTTAATTGTATTTTGATTGTAATGTCTCACTTGCATTACCAAAATGCCTATGGCCACTCAAACATGAGAAGTCATGGTGGAAAGAGAGAAAAATCTTAACAGTTTTCTGTTATATTAATTTTTAAAATTCATTAAAAGATCTGACACAAGATCATACTACTAGGGATCCTCCCTGTATTATAAAAAGACCTAGGCAGATGAGACCCGCTGTAAAGTTCTTTTGATTCATAGAAAACCCATTACTGTCAATCACTCTCTCTCTCTCTCACACACACACACACACACACACACACACACACACACACACCATCATCATCATCATCATAGTAAATAAATAAACAAGCACAACCAAACTGAAAATAGAGACAGTTACCTGATACTGACAAGTGGATTTCTACTAGTTTGGTTTGCCCCAATATTTGATAAAAAAAATTCTGAACATAAAACCTAGGGGATATTATAGTCTTTAAAATATTCAAGGAACATGGACAGTCCTGAAGAAGTGATTTTTAGAGTGAATTCTGAAACCAGGATTCCTAGGTTTAAATACTAGCACCACAATACATGGTTAACTGTGTAGTGTGTGTGACTCTGGGCTAGTTGGTCTCCTGGTGCCCTAAGAATCCTAACCTACAGAATGGATTTATATGTGTGTGCTATTTGTGTATGTGTGGATATCCATTAGCATATAGACATTTCTGTGTTGATCTACATCAAAACTTCTTTCTCTGCGTTTTTTCTCCTCCTTATTTTCTCTATTTGGCACCATAAGTACTAATATTTATGATTATTATTACTTGGATTTATTCTTGAGAGGGAAAAGCCATCATTCTCTTTCTCATATATTAGCATTTACACCATCTTTAATGTGGAATTCAGAAAGCCTAAGATTTATGTTTTGGACAAAAGACACGTATGTTCCTAACTTGCTATGTATGTGGCAGGCTTGAAAGTGTGTGGGGAGGAAATATATTGAGACAAGACCTTTCTTTAAAGCTCCCACACTGCATATTAGAGGTGACCACCTGTTGGACTATCTTCTTCTAGGCTGCCTACGGGCTGTGGGGTTCTGTGCTTTCAAGAAGACACAATATGTCTGACTACTTGATAAGCTCTTTGCTATCAGAGTGCAAAAAATGAGTATCCCATGAGCAGAAAAGATGTCTTTTCAAAGATGGAAAAATGATGAAACTGGACAGTTTAGTTCAATGGCTTGCTTAGAGCTAGCTAATAATAGAATTGGAAAATAATTCCATCATAAAAATCCAACATTGTCAGTGCTTATGTTTGTAAATATTTTATTTTCTATGTTTCATTTGCTTGGCTTCTTCAGAAAAAAAGGTGGTTTTTTTTTTAAGTTTTCTCAGAAATACAATTTGTGAAAGCCATAATATTTTTAGCACATGCTGTCATTTGTAGATGGGCCAACTAAGGTATGATTGTATGCACATGTTATGCTGAAACATATATAGCAAAGATTTGCAAGATAAGCTCGACAACCTAGAAAATAGGTTAATTAATTAGTTTGCTATCCAACTAGTTTCCAAATTTGTCCAGTTATTTGGTTCTGATTACAAAATAGAGCAGTGAAATATGTTTAATTTCAGAATATATGTTGATCTTTGTGTCATATGTAAAATAAATTATATTTTCATTACTGCAATATGCTCTGAGTAAAATAACTTTTGAAGCTAGAAATAATTCTTTATTTGAACTTTATTTCCTAGGAATTGTATTAAAGAGTATCCTGTAAATTGATTCTTTAAATGTGGCAACAAGATCAGTTAATCTGCATGATTACCCTGTAATTTAGATGACTGGGAAGTCATCCTATAACAATATTATGTCTGCATTAATTTGAATGTATACACTTTTGCCTCTTCTGCTAGACTCTGAGCATTTTGAAGGCAGAGAATGTGTTTTCTTCATCTCTATTGCTTTCTTCATCTCTGGTTGCTTAACATAGTATCTGCTATTGATAAAAAATGTTCACTGTAATGAGCTCTACATAAAGTAAGGGGCATTTTGGAATCATCAAGGTGGCCCTGAGATGACTGGTGGATGCCAAGAGATGCATCCTTGGTACAGTGGTGCCCTGAGGTACAGCATCCTAAAGAAATGTGGAAGGACAGCCCCAGAGGAGATGGAGGGGGCAAGCTAGGGAAGGAGGTGACATACTTACAGTCCGCAAGGAGAGAGAGGTCCAGGAGGAAGAAGTGGTCCCATGTGGGGAGGGGGAGACTACAAGTGGCTCTCTTTAAGGACCTAGATCAATGAAGGGGAGCAGAGATAAAAGGTGGGTAGCAGATGATGTGGGTGTGAAGGTGTTTATTTTGTCTTGGGTGGGAAACTCTTGCCCTTGTTCAAATTCTACTGAAAAGAAGCCAACATAGAAGGTGGGTTGATGACCTGGAAGAGAAATGAAATGATCAGTCAAGAATGTCAAGCCCGTGAGAAGAAGCAAGGGCCCGGGTTTCAAATGTAGATAGAAGGATCCCTCCTCCTTGGGAATGGGATGAAGAATTCCATTTGGGCTAATTTGTAGACCTGGGAGGAAGTCAGGAGCTGCTGGGTGCCGACTGTAACCTGAGTGAAATATGAAGGCAGCATGGTCTGTAGCATGTTGGGACAAGTGACAGGGTTCAAATACTGAAGAGTTTAAGAATATTTTAAATTCCTATGGAGAATGAGAGCTGAACAAAAAAACTCAAAACAACATCAGGTATGCCTTGATGTTAGGAGCTACGTGATGTTTTCAGTCTGTAAATGTCTGATTTTTTCAAGCATGGAGAAAGGGGACATAATTGGATTTATCTTAGTGGCTATCACAGAAAGATATGAAAGCAATGAAGGAAAATGTACCAGCCAAGAAGTCCCTGAGCTGTTGAACAGCAAGCTTCATGGTGGATCCAATGAAGGGGAATGAGCGTGGTGATGGGGGTCTATCAGGGTTCTAAGACTTGGTGCTTTTGTGGAAGGGAAGTCAGGAAAGAGGAGACTCTTGAATAAAGGAGCTGCAAGTTTAGGAGGCTGTGACAGAGAGGTAAAAAGGTTCTTAATGTAATGAGAGCTACATGGGGTTATGAGAATGAGGAGCTAGAGAAACACAAGGGGAAGATGAGGGCTCTCAGGAACCAAGAGCACAAGGTGTAAGCGGCATCACCCTTGTGCTCTTAGACTGATGGCAAGACCTGGGGTGGATAGAAGGAAGGAAAAGCCCTAGGCCAAAGGTCTTGATGAATGGGGAGGGGAGACTGGGGTTGATTGGGGATAGCAATATGGTAGGGCAGAGAAGAGCCAAATGGTAGGAACTTCAAAGGCAAAAGAATCCTCACCCCCAACTGAAAAGCCAATCTGGATGCTCTCATGAGGATCAGGTCCTAGTTTCCTCAGCGAGATGGAGGGGTACAGAGTAGCAAGGCCAAAGGTGTAAAAGAATTTATTGTGCAGTAGGATCTCCCACAGAAGAATGTATTTTGTTTATTCATTCGAGAAAAATACTCCTCTCCTAGAAGCTGTGAAAGCAGAAGTCAATGAAATAGTCTGATTCACAGCACCTAAAAAGTTTCTGCTTTGGTTGGAGGGAGATAGACAATAACACACAATATGTCCACCCACCATACTCCTGGTGTCTTGTTAATTGAAGGAAGGTATTATAGAGTGTGTGTTGTACATTTGTGAATTACATATTATCTCTGCAGGTTCAGTATGATCTATTTAGTCTGTGAGATGTCAAAAGGAGTCACACATCAGTCTGAGTCTGGGTTTTTCTGCCATTGACTGTTGATGACAAACTTACAAACAAGGGGGAAAAAAAGCAAGAGAATTTTGTGTTAAGGGAATTTTTGGTTCTTGAGAACAGGATAAGTGATATAATAAATAATTGATCTGTCAATAAGATGTTAGGTGGCAGTAAATTCAGGAAAGAAATATCCAGCAAGGGAGGCTGGCCTTGCAAACTGATTTCTGCACAGAGGGAAGAGATGGGGCTCAAACACGGCAAGTAGCACTAGGAAAAGTGTGAATGAGGAAGGAACAGCATATGCCAAGTCACGGAGGGCATGGGCTTGAAGGTGTGGGGATCAGGAAAAGAATCATAGATCAGGATGGAGATGAATGGAGCAAAGATTAGTTAATTAGGAAAGCTCCAGTCTTGAATGTTGATTGGAGATGAGCAGGTGACTTTAGTAAACTGTAAGATTTTTTTCCATAATCCTAAAAAATACGAGAAGCTATCTATTGTCCCAGTAGCTGATTTCCAATAGAAAACCAGGAAGTCAGAAGCGTGGACTCCAAGGTTAAATCAGCCCAGGAAGACAAGGAGCACTGAATATTCTGCCACTGATCTCTTACCTCTAAGAGTCCTGCAGCAGCCAGGCAGGGAGTAACCTGAGTTCAATCTGCTGCAGCACCAACCCATACCATCATTTACATGACGATTCTCTGTAGGTTGGTTCTGGTCATCTTCTGCAATTGAAAATGCAAAGGTTTACCTCAGTTTCAATATCTCTTGTCCATTTCCACGGGGATCGGATGGATAGGTCATTATGTGACTGGATGTTTGCAGGAAGGGGTTATTGCAAGGTGATATGATTGGCCTGGTGCTTGGAGCCTAAACCCATGTGAATGCACGCGTGATGGGTGAGAATCAGGATTCCCAAATTACAGTCGTGGTCCTGGAAATGCAAAGTAAATGATAACCTTAAAAGGAAGCATTTTAGAGGTCGAAGAAAGAAGAGCATGCTCTCTGACATTTCCTCTAAAACAAACATCAGAAGAAGGGCTGGTGTGCAGAAGAACCTCAGGGAAACTCTGGCCTGCAGAAGGAGAGGTGGGCACTGTCCTCTGGACTGACCTGCAAACAGTTTTTCCCCCCAGCTTTTGGCAGCTCCCCCATATGAGTGTGCCTAAGGAGACCTGGGCTAAAGGGTCAGGATTGCTTCAGACCCCAGCCAGAAGTGCTGACTCACAGACTCCGGATCTCTTCTGAGTAATGTTTGGCAACTGACCCTCTGTTTGGGAACCCATGCTCCAGTTTATTCTCTAACAGGACCATTCAATGCAGGGAATCGTAATTTCCTAAGACACAATGCTAGGTGAAAGGGTTCATTGTATCACCAAGAATGACATGGTAATTTAAGCTTGGGAATGCAATTTATGTAACCTCCTCATTTCCTAAATGACTTCAAATTCTAACAAGCCCTTACTGGACAGTTAGAAATGTTGATACTTTTTCCTTTTTTGTGGGGGTGGATGGGGGGGTAGGATGGCTTTCCATCACTGTGACTTAAAATGACTGCATCAGAGGGCTCCAGCTGCCAGCCATTAGGATCAAGAAACATGAACCTTCTGAAAATGGCATCCACAATGTTCTGTACTGCTCAGACAAGTCTGAGCTTGCCCATTCTTTAGACCCTTTATATTCTGTCTTTCTCAATCCCTAGGAGATGCCATTTATGTGATAGAGTTGTCCATAACCCAACAGAAATCCCCTACCTCTGAATTGAAATCCAGCCCATTCCTCCTACTGTCAGAAAGGCAGAGAGGACTTGCTTTGGGGTTCATTAACCATCTTGAACTATTTTCCAAAAGCTTTACTTTTGCAAAATCCTGAACCACGCTGGATCAGCTATTTTTTTCCTCTTCTCTATGAAACCTATGTGCATTTTAAGGGAAATGTAATCCATATGCTTCTGATTCCTTTAAACTTAATTCATCAAGCAGGATTTGTTAAAGCTATTTGATGTCTAGCATGCCTTTGGAGCCATGTCCTCTTGACTTTAAGAGTCTTTTATTTCCTAGAAGTAGGAAGTTGCATTTTATGAAACAGAAATGAGCTTGAACCCCTGAAGGACTTATTTGGGTCAGAATTTTGAATAGTTATGGCTTAATATAGAACAGTTAGAAGCATGCTCTTTTGCACTCTTTCAGAGGAATTTCGGTACAAGCAATAACTTTACATTTTTCAATACCTAACATTAGCTACATCTTAATTAGAGTGTACTTGGGAGGAAAAGAAAAGAGGAAATAAAAGAAACTTATAAGAACATATATTATTAATGAAAGTGGGTAAATATTTCTGCTTAACTAAGAGCTTCCTCAGCTAAATTAACCTTAAAATAAAATGCAACTAAATGAATCTATGAAGATCATATAAATATGATTCAATTGCTAAATTGTTTTTTTAATTTTATGATCCCAAAGGGACTCTCAATTATATAGTTTTTCCAGTACCTCCCACCAGGAGAACTAAGAGAATTTTCCAGAAGCAAAGTTATTTTCGTCCTATTTCAATAACCTGTTATCTGAGAACTTCTTTTTCAGGAGCAGAAAATTTAAATTAAAACAATTAAAAAAATACATCATCTAAGGATTATCTCCTTTTCTCTAATTCTAGGAAGAAAGACCATGTTGGATGTGGCATAGAAACAGGTTTAATTCTGAATCTTTGCAATTGTTTCTCCCTCTGCCTGGATGAATCTTGCCTGAAATCATATATTTGTCTCCTCTCAGCTCACAGATACTGGCTCTAACTGCCCTGGCTAGAGAAGCTGCCGCAGTCTGGCTGGGCACAATTCAGGAGCCACTTGTCAAAAGAAACAAGCTTTATTTTTAGAACTACAAACACCAAACAAAACACAGCTCCTCAGGAAAAAACCCTCAGGGCCCAACTGCCACCACCGGCTTCCCACCAGCCTCTCACCCACACAAGCCTCACCACCTCCCACAATCCTCCTGCTCTTGAGGCCGATTGGCTGGGTCATGTGGGCGGAGCCAAAGAAGTCCCCCAATGAGCAGCTCCGTGGTCTGAAAGGACAGGGAAACAGCCCAATGAACATCACCGCAGAGGAGCCAATCAGCTAGATGTTGCTGGGGCCGCTGTGAGCCAATCATCAGCCGGCAGCTGGAAGTTTGCTGGGGCCCCTTTGGCTGTGGCTCTCAACATCTCCCCCTCTCTGTTTAAACAACAAGCATGTGGCTTAGGGACCGTGCCTGCCTTAGGTTGTCCAATACTACATATGGTCCTTACCCGTCTTCGGATGAGCTGACCTCAGGGCATCAGCCTCCTGTCTTAGGTGGGTACCATTGTAATTGGATCTTACCTGTCATTGACTACCGGTCCAGTATAAAGCCACACCTGTGGAGAGGTCTTTGTACCAGCGGGGGGGGGGGGTGAGGTTCTTTGCCTCACCTCTGTTGGCCCCCAAATTTTAGCTGAACAATCATGACAAGCAGAAGGGAGGAAGATACACCAAGCCAATTGACAGCTCTTGTTGGAAAAATTGTACCACCGATGACATCATCAGCAAAAATACCCTAACACTACCACAAGTCGCTGCACCAACAGATAGTTCACAATGCATACAAGTGAGTTCACAATGCATACAAGTGACTCATAGTCTAGGCAAGTTCTGCAAGCAGTTCAGTGATGGCAATTGCAGAAGCTGTAGATTAGTTTTATCTTTGTCTTCACCGGCACTGGGATGAAGATAGGAATTCTGGCAATAATGGTTAAAGAAAAAATTATGTAACATTCCAGAAGGCACTAAAAGAAAACAATTTTCTTAACAATTTACATTGTCTTCACCGGCACTGGGATGAAGATAGGAATTCTGGCAATAATGGCTAAAGAAAAAATTGTGTAACATTCCAGAAGGCACTAAAAGAAAACAATTTTCTTAACAATTTACATTATCTTGAAGAGAATTATTAAATATAATGAAAAGGAAAGGTGAAAGTAAACAAACAGATCTGTTAACCTTCTTTTTTGTTTACATATTAAAACAATCCTTAACAGTTATTTACCCAATTTAAATTAAACCATTTAAATCACATGAATAAAAAAAAATATTTGGATCCATTTTTTCATGAGTGCTCATCATATATGATATATGGACATACGTACATTCAAACATATAACACAAAACACAAGTGTGCACACATAATATAATACATACAACACATAACATAATAGTAAAGGCCTTATAACTTTTTACAGGTGAAACCTCCATTGCAATGTTTAAAAACTCTATAGTCAAAAAAATAATAGAACTGATCAGCAAAATATTAACCTAGGTCTGTATGAGCTCAAAAAACAAAATAGAACTTCATGATATGGGAAAGGGCAATAATAAAATAGATATTGAAAAAAGCATCCTGGTTCCGTCACAGATGTAAGGATAGCCAAATTGGAGTTTTGGATATCAGCTGTTATGGATTTGATCCAAATCATCTTCTTTTTGGTCTGTAGAAATCACTTTAGTTAATCTCTCCGGAATCCAAATCGGCTGCTGTTCTTCCTGTGGAAACATACAAACAGGCCCCCGACTCCAGACAATCACTGGGTCAGGACTTTAGTTAATCTCTCCGGAATCCAAATCGGCTGCTGTTCTTCCTGTGGAAACATACAAACAGACCCCCGACTCCAGACAATTACTGGGTCAGGACCTATCCATTGTCCTGTTAGAATATCTTTCGAAAGTACCTTGGGCTTATGTGCATTTTTTGGACACATATGCCTTTCTGCAGCACTAAGTCCTGATGAATCCAAATTTAAAAAGTTTAGAGTAAAAAGGGTTATTTTAAGTTTATCTTTGGGGAATATATACCCCTTCCCAATTCCGTGTTTTTGCTTTAATAAGTACATTTTAATAGTTTGATGAGCTCTTTCAACTATGCCTTGTCCCTGTGGATTGTATGGGATTCCTGTTATATGAGTAATGCCAAATGATGAGCAAAATTGTTTAAAAGAGGTAGAAGTATAACCAGGGGCATTATCTGTTTTTAACTGTTTTGGAATGCCCACAGTGGCAAAATTTTGTAAGCAATGAGCTATAACATCTTTAGTTTTTTCTCCGGCATGAAGGGAGCCCATCAAAAATCCAGAAGAAGTATCAACTGTAACATGCAAATATTTTAATTTTCAAAATTCTGGCAAGTGTGTGACGTCCATCTGCCAAATATGGTTAGGTATCAATCCTCTAGGATTGACTCCAAGATTAACTTGTGGTAAAAAAGTCACACAATTTTGACATTGTTTTATTATTTGTCTAGCTTGTTCCTTAGTTATTTTAAAATGCTTTTGTAAAGTATTAGCATTGACATGGACCCTTTTATGAAAATTTATAGCTTCTTCTAGTGTAGAGAAAATATGTATGTCATGTGTAGTTTTATCTGCTAAATCATTGCCCAAACTAAGGGCTCCAGGCAATCCTGTATGTGCTCTGATATGTCCTATAAAAATGGATCTTTTCTGTCCCAGATTAAACTTTGTATAGTGGAAAACAAAGAGAAAACAGTAGAAGAAGGGGAAATCCTACCAGCATCTTCAAGGGATACTATAGCATTAACTATATACTGACTATCAGAAAATAAATTAAATACAGAATCTTTAAACATCACAAAATCTTGTAATACTGCATTAAGCTCTACCTTTTGAGCTGATTGTTTGGGTACTAAAATGTGGAGAGCCATTCTGACACGTAATTGGGTGACTCCCGTTAAGGGCCTGAGGCGCTCTGGCTGTGTCGGAGCTTTCCCGACCCTTTCCTGATGAGAGAGCCCATCCGTGTGGGGGTGTGCGTGACCACTGACCCCGGAGACCCAATCACTGACCCTGACCTTGGAGTGCAGCCCCCCCTCAACCTTCATTGGATGGAATTCTCCCCTAAATCTCTTGTTCCCCAAATAAAAGGCTACTCCCAGGCGTCCGTCTCAGACCTAGCAATATAAATAAGGTAACTGGTTTGTGTGTTTTATTTCGATCTCTTCTAACTAACTTAATGCCTAGAACCTCATTAATGAAACCACTGCGCAGGCCGCGTGGTAGAATTGGCGCCCAACATGGGGCTCGAACCCACAACCCTGAGATTAAGAGTCTCATGTTCTACCGACTGAGCTAGCCGGGCTGGTCTGTGGGGAATGACTGCCACAGGTACACATTCTGCTGTGCAACTCAGCTCCAGGGCCCACACAGGAGAGGCGAACCCTGGAGGCTGAGCACCCCAGAGAGAACTGGATTCTGGGGACCACAGAGCCTGCTGTGGGGACTTCTCTCTCCTGCTAGCCCAGAGTAATCCTCGCTGCCCTGCTGGGCGGCTAGAGGTGGGAACCAGGGAGGCGAGCCGTCTCGGACCTAGCAATATAAATAAGGTAACTGGTTTGTGTGTTTTATTTCGATCTCTTCTAACTAACTTAATGCCTAGAACCTCATTAATGAAACCACTGTGCAGGCCACGTGGTAGAATTGGCGCCCAAGAGGGGGGCATTCTGAATTAGTTAGATTGAGTGGGAGCGCGCGCTAAAAAGATAAGGAAAGAATAAAGATAAAGAAAAATAAGGAATAAAGATAAAGATAAAGGAAGAGGTGACATTTGGGTCACAAAAGTACCTGGAGATACTGAAGGAAAGAGACGTTAAATTACTTAAAATGGGAAATTCTACTTCTTCAGATAAGGAAATGTATCTATTTTAGACAGTATAATTAATCAGAAAGGAAAAAGATAAAGAAAACTCAGTTATTACAATTCTTAAAGATTGTAGGTGAATATTGTCCTTGGTTTTGTGACCAAGAGTCTCCAAATTTACTTACTTGGGAGAAATTAGGAAGGAAAAAAGTTTCTTTTTAAAAATATGGGCCAGAGTTCACGGCCCCCTGAAGACCTTTTAAAAGGCATTCTAAGAGCTGTTAAGTCTATTCAAATGGAAAATTGGACTGAGGCTAAGTTAATTTCCTTTCCCTTGAGCCATTTAAGAACAAAAGCACTAGGGACCAAGGTTAGAAATGTGAACTTAAAGTCGCAACCCCATGCGGAGAATTCAGATGGCGCGGATCAGCCCGCTTTCTCACCGCCGCCGGCATTCCCTCCTAGTGGGAGCCCGGGAATTCCAGGAACGGTCGCACAGTGTGACGTCACTGGCAGTGCCGGCCAGGACAGTCCGCGATTTTTACCGGGACAGGGACAGGGATCACAGACAGTTTTCTTAGGACCTTCAAAGACAGTTGAATTAGATCCTGAAACAGGGCCAAAACAAATTCCTACTGGGATTTTCGGGCCACTTCCTAAAAATACTGTAGGTTTAATTTTGGGGCTTGATAATTTGAAGGGAGCCATTGAGGTCATACCTGGTGTGATAGATTCAGAATTTAAAGGGCCGTTATATGTTACTGTAAGATCCAATTATGCCCTAAGGCTCACCCCAAAGGATATTTTTGCTCAATTAATATTATTGCCTTGTGTCTCAGAAAGGCACCTGCCGGTAGATTCAGTTTCTAAACCACCGGACAGAGTATATTGGTCCCAGTTAGTACGACAAGAACGCCCTTTATTAAAACTTAGAATTAATAATAAAAATTTCCTAGGCATCATAGACACAGGAGCTAATAGCTCGGTATTGTCCAGTCGGTTTTGGCCTAGGAACTGGCCTTTACATGTAGCACCAGCTAACCTAGAATGAATAGGACAGATTTCACAGCCTGCTCAAAGTGCCAACTATCTCCGTTGGGAAGATTCTGATGGGAACAGTGGAGTATTTAAACCTTATGTGTTAGAGTCTTTACCAGCTAACCTATGGGGAAGAAATATATTAGCCAAAATGGGATTGTTATTAGTTACTCCAAATTCTATGAGGCCAGTTGAGGAAGTTAATCAGAGGTATTTTCCTGGAGATGATAAGGAGACCTTTCAGGAAGAATATCTGTTTACAAGCCAGTCTCCACGACAAAGATTAGTAAATACTCCAGACCAAAATTTTTACTAGGGGCCCTGAGTACTTCCCCGATCCCTAAGACAGCTGAAAAAATCCCGTGGCTCACAGAGGAGCCTATATGGATTTCTCAGTGGCCCATCTCAGGGGAAAAGCTTAAAATAATTCATAGATTAGTTGAAGAACAACTTCAGGCTGGTCATATTGAACCAACACTTAGTCCTTGGAATACACCTATTTTTGTTATTAAGAAAAAGTCAGGAAATTGGAGATTACTACAGGATTTAAGCGCAATAAATCAGGCAATTCAGCCTATGGGATCATTACAGCCAGGACTTCCCTCCCCCACAGCCATTCCTTTAGATTATAGCTTGATGGTAATAGATTTAAAAGACTGTTTTTTCTCTATAAGGTTACATCCTGAAGATTGTGAAAGATTTGCTTTCACTGTCCCAGCAATTAATTTTAAGGAACCTGTTAAAAGATATTGTTGGAAGGTACTTCCTCAGGGAATGCGTAATAGTCCTACACTGTGCCAAAAATATGTTGACCAGGCAATAGATCCCATTAGAAATAGCTTCCCTGATGCATATATTATTCATTTTATGGATGATATATTATTGGCTCATGCTAATCCAGAAGTACTTTCAGAAATTTTTACTCAGTTAGAGACTTCACTTACAGCAATGGGTTTATGTATAGCTCCTCAAAAAATTCAAAAGGTATCTCCTTTTCAATATCTAGGTCAGATAATTCAAGGGAGTACAATCCGTCCTCAAAATCTTCAAATAAGAGTTAAGGAGTTACATACCATTAATGATTTTCAAAAACTATTAGGAGATATTAACTGGCTAAGACCATCTTTAAAACTAACTACTTCTGAGTTAAGTCCTTTATTTCAGATATTACAAGGAAATCCTTCTCCAACCTCTCCACGTCAACTAACTTTAGAGGCCAAAGCAGCCTTGAGAAAAGTTAAAATTGCAATTAAAAATGCACAGCTTACTAGAATAGATCCTAAAGAAATAATGTATTTATTAATATTTCCAACTGAACATACCCCAACAGGAGCCATATGGCAAAGATTAGGAGTTATTGAATGGATTTATTTATCCCATTCCCCTCAAAAAACATTAATTCCTTTTCATGATTCTATAGCTCAATTAGTAATTAAAGGTAGGACTAGGATTTTACAATTAATTGGATCTGAGCCTGATATCATAATTATTCCATTTTCTGTTCAACAGACTAATTGGCTTTTTCAAACTTCTAGCTCCTGGCAGATAGTTTTTGCAGATTTCCCTGGCCAGATAGATAGCCATTATCCTCGTGATAAGATTGTACAATTTGCATCATTAACATCACTTATTTTTCCAAAGATTGTACGTTCTCATCCAATAGAGGAAGCTTTATCGGTGTTCATGGATGGTTCCAACTCGGGTAAGGCAGGTTTCTTCAGCCGTGTTCACACAGAGGTAATACAAACTTCTTATACTTCTGCCCAAAGAGCAGAGCTCCAAGCTCTGATTTGTGCCTTAGATTATTTTTCAAATGAGCCTATTAATATCTATTCTGACAGCTTATATGCAGTCAGAGTTACCAAAAATATTGAAACCTCAGTTACTGGATTTACTTCATCACAGGAGTTACTTGAATTATTTCATAATTTACAAAAGACAGTGCTAATGCGAAAGTACCCATGTTTCATTGGACACGTCCGTGCCCATACTAACCTTCCTGGACCTCTAGTTGCAGGTAATGACAAAATTGATAAATTAGTAGCTTTTTGTCAACAGATGTCTTCGTATGATTGTGCACTAGCTTCGCATTCCTTGCATCATCAAAATGCTTCTAGCTTACGTAAAAAATTTAGTATTACCAGAGAACAAGCTCGTCAGATTGTAAGCCAATGTCCTAAATGTGTTATTCACACTCCATCTCTGCCATCAGGGGTAAATCCCCGTGGATTAAAACCAAATCAAATATGGCAAATGGATGTAACTCATATTCCTCAATTTGGTAAGCAATGTTATGTACATGTCATAGTGGACACTTATTCTAGATTTATTTTTGCCACAGCACGTACTAAGGAAAATACTCAACATGTAATTTCTCATTGCTTAGCAGCCTTTTCCGTTTTAGGGTGCCCTATGCAGATTAAAACAGATAATGCTCCAGCTTATGTAAGCTCTTCTTTTCAACAATTTTGCCAAGAGTTTAAAATTAATCATAAAACAGGAATTCCTTATAACCCCCAAGGTCAAGCCATTGTAGAACGAGCTCATTTATCTATTAAACTTCAATTACAAAAATTAAAAGGGGAGAATAAGATAGTGACTCCCCAAAATAGCCTTAATCATGCCTTGTTTTAAATTTTTTAAACTGTGACACAGAAGGTCACACTGCTGCTGAGAGGCAAATGTCTCCCTCAGTGACAGGCCCCTTAGGCAGAGTTCTGTGGAAAGATTTACAAACTGGTCAGTGGAAGGGTCCGGACCCAGTAATAACATGGGGCCGAGGTCATGCCTGTATCTTCCCAGAAGGTGCTTTCCGTCCCATTTGGGTGCCTGAACGTGCTATCAGACATGGAGGAGATAGAACCCAGACTCAAGCGACTGAGGATCGACCTGGAGGAGCCACAACCCAGAAGGAGGAGATATCGGAAAAAGATGAAGAAAGACCAGATTGAACCAGCCGAGAAGCTGATTTCGTGGAAAGATGTGAAGAAATTGACAACCCAGGCTTCCCAAATACTTCGACTCCTGGGAAAGAACAGGACCCCAGTCTTGATGGTAGCGACAGTAATTGCCCTACTGGGCTGTCAGGTAAAAGGGAATCAAGTAGACACTTATTGGACATATTTCCCAGATCCACCCCTGGTACACCCAGCTGTGTGGACTGGAGAATCTATTCCAGTATTTACTAATGACTCATTCATGATGGGAGGATTTACAGATACTCATATTACTCCCAATCATGTGACTAGATTTAATTATTCTGGCTACAGTGCCCAATTACCTTTATGTTGGACACATGATAAACATGCGGGCTGTCTAAAAGTACCATTTGAAGAAAAGACAGCGATTAGTAAACCTAGACTGACAAATAATTCTATTTATGGGGACTTAAAACCTAATACTAGATCAGTAATTAAGATGGGACTTTCCCATAACAAGCCAGTCATTTCTGCAAAACCTCCACAGATACCCCACTGTCCAAATAGTTCTACAATTGAAATTGGCACCTTTCCTAAATGGATGGATTGTGTAAATACCTTTCCTGTACAACATAAGGTGTCTAAAGCTAGTGGGTATATTTTAGACTGGTCTCCAAAAATCGATAAGAGACAATTACGAAGAAATTCTGCTATGACACCTGCAGGATTTGTTAGTAATATTTTGACTTATAGTGAAGGAGGTATTCAAAAAGATATTTGGCGTTTAATTGCTGCCTCAGAGTATTTACATTTTACAGATAAACCTTTACCAAAATTTGTCAGCAAGAACTGTAAAGAGGGATCTTGCTATGGCTTAAGAGCCTGTGTCCAATCTCCTTATGTTTTAATTATTGGAAATGTAAAAGTTAGATGGATAGATGACAAATATATTGTTACTTGTAATAAGTGCAACCTAACTAATTGTATTTCTAGGTATAATGGAGGAAAAGGAGTGCTGATACTTCATCAGCCCTCTTTTGTTTTATTACCTGCTAATATTTCAGAGCCATGGTATGCTGATGCTGGTTTACAAGTCTTGCAGCAAATTTATGCCCAGCTAACAAGACCTAAGTGTGCTATTGGAGTCATAATTGTTGGTGTTTTAGCACTGGTCTCATTTATTGCCTCAACTGTCTCTGCATCTCTGACATTGTCTCAAAATATTCAGCATGCAAAATTTCTTAATAATTTAGCTCAAAATACTTCCAAGTAAATATTGATGAAAGGATTGAGACTAAATTAAACGCCTTAGAGGCGACTGTTATAAACATAGGTAATGAACTTTCAGCCTTAAAATTTAAGGAAAGGCTTAAATGCCATGCTAATTATAAGTATGTATGTGTTACAGCTGCAAAGTACAATGCTTCTCTCTGGGATTGGGAGAAGGTTAAAAACCATTTATTAGGTATTTGGCAAAATAGTAATAATAGCTTGGATATTCTGGAACTTCATCACCATATCCAAGACATTCAAAATAATAGAGCTGATTTTTCAGATCCTTATTCTTTGGCTAACCAAATATTGAAGGAGTTAAATGGATTCAACCCTGGAAATATTCTTAAACACTCCGCTTGGTACATTATTGGATTATTCTCTTTGCTGTTAATTCTCTTTTGTATTGTAACTATAGGATGGCGAGTCTTCCAATCAAGAATCCAGGGACTCCAGAGAGTGAACCGCCACCTCATTGTTAAGAAAAGAAAGGGGGAATATGTGGAGAGCCATTCTGACACGTGATTGGGTGACTCCCGTTAAGGGCCTGAGGCGCTCTGGCTGTGTCGGAGCTTTCCCGACCCTTTCCTGATGAGAGAGCCCATCCGTGTGGGGGTGTGCGTGACCACTGACCCTGGAGACCCAATCACTGACCCTGACCTTGGAGTGCAGCCCCCCCTCAACCTTCATTGGATGGAATTCTCCCCTGAATCTCTTGTTCCCCAAATAAAAGGCTACTCCCAGGCGTGTTCGCTCTCTCTCTCTCCTGCTAGCCCAGAGTAATCCTCGCTGCCCTGCTGGGCGGCTGGAGGCGGGAATCAGGGAGGCGAGCCATCTCGGACCTAGCAATATAAATAAGGTACTGGTTTGTGTGTTTTATTTTGATCTCTTCTAACTAACTTAATGCCAGAACCTCATTAATGAAACCACTGCGCAGGCCGCGTGGTAGACTAAAAATGTAAAAGTTTGGTCAGGTGTAACTATTGTTGCTGTACCATTATTTGACCCATCAGTGAATATATTTGGAGCATTCATGATAGGTGTATTTCTTGTCATTTTTGGAAAAATTACAGGATGCAATGACAAAAAAGACAATAAAGGATTAGATGGTAAGTGGTTATCAAATGAAACATTAGATTTGCACATGATTATTGCCCAAGTATTTAACTCATTAGCTAATTCATCAATTTGATTCATAGTATATGCAGTAATAATTTTATTGGGAGAAATTCCAAACACTCCCTTTGCTGTTTTTATTCCTTTGAGTATTAATTGTCCTACAGTCTCAGGATACCTAGTAAGAATAGTGTTAGGAGAATAAGATAAATGTATCCATAATAATGGACCTTCTTGCCAAAATACTCCTGTAGGAATATTTTTTGTTGGTAGTACAATAAATAATAAAGGCAAACTTATATCAATTCTATCCAAATGCATATTTTCCATATATGTTTCAATGATTTTTAATGCCTTTCTTGCTTCAGGCGTTAACATTCGGGGTGAATTTGGATCTGATGGACCTTTTAGGATATCAAATAAAGGTCCCAATTCTCCTGTTGGAATACCTAGATAAGGCCTTATCCAATTTATGTCTCCTAATAACTTTTGAAAGTCATTAAGTGATTTGAGTTGATCTACTCATATTTGAATTTTTGGTGGACGGACCATGGTTGAGGATAATAGAACTCCTAAATAATTAATTGGAAAATTTAATTGTACTTTATCTATTGCTATCTCCAGATTATAATTTTTTAATAAGTTTGTGAGTGTGGCATAACATTCTAGCAATGTGTTTTTAGTTTTGTGTACTAATAATATATCATCCATATAGTGAAATATTTGTAGTTCAGGATTTTGATTTCTAAGTGGCTGGATTACTTTGTTAACATAAATTTGACACATAGTTGGGCTGTTAGCCATCCCTTGAGGGAGTACTTTCCATTCATATCTCTGATCAGGACCTTCATGATTCAGTGCAGGGATAGTAAATGCAAAATATGGACTATCCTCAGGATGAATTGGAATTGAAAAAAAAATCTTTAATATCTATAACTAAAACATACCAAGTTTTTGGCAAAGCAGACAATTGAGGAATCCCTGATTGAGCAGGTCCCATAATGACCATTTCATTATTAATGGCTTTTAAATCTTGTAATAATCTCCATTTACCAGATTTCTTTTTGATGACAAAAATGGGAGTGTTATGGGGAGATACAGAAGGTTGTATATGTCCTTCCGCTAATTGTTGTTTGACCAGATCATGGGCTACTTGTATCTTTTCTTTAGTCAAGGGCCACTGAGGAACCCATACTGGTCTTTCTGATTTACATGTAATTTTTATTGTCTCAGTGGCCCTTTGTGAAAATCCAACCCATGTCTGTCTGTTCCTTGATCTATTTGTATTGGTGCTGCTATACCTTGTTCTTGTTTTTCTAATCTTTTTCCTTTCCTAAAACCTTGTCTAGCCATAATAGTGGGTGCATTTTGATTGATATTATTTGTTAATGTCAAACTTAATTGGTCTAAGACATCTCGTCCCCATAAATTTACGGGAAGATGATCCAATACATAGGGCTGTATAGTTCCTTCACATCCTCAGGATCCTTCCAATCTAATACCATTGCACTTCTATGGGGATTAGTCACCACTCCTAGGCCTCGAAGCGTTTGAGTGGCTTGTTGTAATGGCCAATGTTTTGCCATTCTTGACAAGAGATGATGCTAAGGTCTGCACCTGTATCCAGTAGCCCATTAAATTCATGTCCTTGAATATTTAGTTTTAGCATGGGGCAAGAATCTAAATTTAAAGAAAGCATAGCCCAATCTACACCTGTGGAGCCTAATCCCTTGGAACCTCTTTCTACAGCATGACTGGAAAATTTATCATGTAGGCTTGGTATTATTAGTAACTGTGCTATTCTATCTCCTGGTGAAATTACTGATATACCCTTTGGAGAACTGGCTATAATTTTTATTTCACCTTCATAATCAGGATCAATTACCCCAGGACTTATCAAAAGTCCTTTTAGAGTAGAAGAGCTGCGTCCCAATAATAAGCCTACTGTTCCTTTGGGAAGAGGTCCTTTTACCCCTGTGGGAATGATTTGAACTCCCATCTCTAGAGTTAGTACTGATCTGTAACTCCAATAACTCTCTATTTCTCTGCTATAAAATTTTATTTTTTTTACAGTAATCAGCACTACTTGCCTGCTACTTATATATGTCATTTAATCATTTTAAATATTTACTTTCATTAGCAGGACTCTAAACTCATCTTGTGCCTCATCTCAGAACATTGGCTGCAATTATTAAGGTCTCCATCCATGCTTTCTGAATTGACTTGCAATCCTTTGTTCAGCCAACCACTCCTGATACCCAGTATGCACCAAGCTCTAAGTTAGATGAAATAGAAAACAAGATCTCCCATCTGTATGGACAAAATGACTCCTGTGGAGTGTGGTGAAATAAAATTTGAGAGGGCATACCTAGAAGAGAAGGGAACATTGCCAAATTCTTGCTATCTTTGCAGCATCATTATTATTACCAAACCCATACAAAGGTATCACAAGAAAAGAAAGCTTGACAAAATCCAACATATTTTCTCTGAAAACAAAACAGAACAAACAAATAAAAAAAATTCCACAAAATAGGAAAAGTAAGAAATTTTCTCAGCCTGATAAAGGGTGTCTTAAAGTCCCAGTTAACGTTCTACTTAATGAATAAAGTCTTTCTCCCACAATTGGGAACAAGACAAGGATGTCCACTCTTGCCTCATCCATTAACACACTGCTTAGTAGTGAGGGCAAATAAGCAAGAACAAGAAAGAAAAGGCATCCATGTTGGAAAGGAGAAATAAATTTTTTTCTGTCTGCAAATGAGCTGATCATCTATACAGAAAATTCTAAGATATTCACCAAAAAATTATTAGAGATAACAAATGAGTTTGAGAATTTTGCAGGTATTGGTATACAAAGATCAACTGGAATTCCATTTAATAGCAATGAATAATTTAAAATGAAATTAAGAGAACAAATCCATTTATAATAGCCTCCAAATGAGTAAAAATAATTAGAAATAAATTTAGCAAGACATGCATAATGAAAACTATTTTAAAAATCTTGAAAGAAATTTGCTGATATCTAATTGCTTAGAAAGACATCTTGTGTTCATAGATGGTAACATGCCAGTAGTCCTCAAATTGATCTGTAGATCAAAAAGCAAGCATTATAAAAACACCATCTGTCATTGCAAAAATTGAGAAGTGAATCCTATAATTCACAGGGAAAAACAAAGGACTCCAAGTGCCAAAGAATCTTGAGACAGAAGAACAAAGTTACAGGAATCAAACTTCCCAATTTCAAAACTTATTGCAAGCTACAATAAAGATAGTCTGACACTAGTATCAAGATAGACATATAGATCAATGCAATAGAATTTAGAGTCTAAGAATAATCCCTCACATTTATGTTCAGCTGATTTTTGAGAAAGGTCGCAAAATAATTCACTGGGGGAAGAGTGGTCTTTTCAAAGTGTTGCTGGGTCAACTGGGTGTGCACATAAGACAAAGTAGAGTGAAATCTCCTACTTTATACTATATAGAAAAATTCTCCCAATATGAATCAAATATCTAATTTTGAAAATTTAAACTATAAATCTCTTGGATGAAAAGATAAGCATAATCTTTTTGACCTTTGATTTGGCAGTCATAATTCTGAGATATGACACAAAACTATAAGACAACAACAAATTGATAATTTGGACTTCATTAAAATTAAATATTTTGTGTTTTAAAGGAGATCTTCATAAAAGTGAAATGGCAACCCACGGAACAGATGAAAATATTGGCAAGCACATATACGAAAAAGGACAAATATCCAGTATATACAAAGAAAAGGCTAACGAAACTCAAGAGGAAGAAGATAAGAATCCCAAATTAAAATGTATAAAAATGAACAAAGGATTTGAACCCACATGTTGACAAAGAAGGCATATGAATGGCACATAAAGATGTTGAATGCTGTTAGTCATTAGGGAAAGGAAAATCGAAATCACAATAACATGGTACCTAAACCCACCAGGATGAGCATAAATAAATCTAAAAACTGAAAATCACTTTATATTGAAGGGGATAATGGAGAAATCAGAACCCACTTATATGCAGATGGTGAGAACACAGAATGATATAGCTGTTGCAGAAAACAGGAGTATTCCTCAAACACTTAGACATACAATTACCATATGACTCAACAATGTCTCTCCAAGGTGTAGACTCAAGAGGACCGAAAATATTTTTGCCTGAAAACTTGTACATGAATGTTTATAGCAGTATTATTCATAACAGCAACAATGGTGAAAGAATGAATGCAACCACTTAGCAATGGATGAATGAATAAACCAAATGGAAGTCCACACAATGGAGCATGGTTAGTCACTGGAAGAGTGCTGTATTGATACGTCATGCAACATGGCTCCACTTTGGAAACCTTTCACTGGATGAAAGAAGCCAAACTCTGGAGGCTGGCTGTGTATCAGTGCAGCCATGCAAAATGTCCAGAATAAGCTGATTCACTGAGATACAAAGTGGATGAATGTTTGTACGGGGCTGAGGAGGGGGACATGTGCTCACTGGCAGAGTGGGATTTTGTGGGGTGATAGGAATATTCCAGAACTAGGTATTAGTGATAACTGTACAATTTTGTTAGTATACTTAAAAGCACTGCAATGCATACTCTAATTGGTGAATAGTATGGCATGTGAATTAGATCTTAAAAAAAAATTCGAGTTTCCCAGTGACTCAAAAGCTTTAGGGTTTGAAAGGAAGAGAGATTTTTTTTTTTTCACATGGTTTTGGTTAACACTATTGTTATTCCTATTAATATAGGATTCTTTTTTGTCACAATGCCTCCAAGAACAATTAGGTTGTTAGTGTCTCGGTTCCCATGGGACAGATATTAAAGAGGAAGGTTACAGTGAGTTTTGGTTGGTAATGCCACTTACCGTGCACTGTCTTCTTTCTGGGCATTCTAGGTTATTGGGTGTGAAAGATATTCAAAAGCTTGTGGAGGAGTAGTGTTAAAGGAAAGTGCTACAGGGATCCCTGTACTGTTATTTCTTAAGATTGAGCCTCTGAGGGGCCATGAAAAAGCTGGCAGAAAGAAAATCTTCACCTTGCTCTTTTTGTTTTGTTTTGCTTTGTTTTGCTATTTTTCTCTTATCTGCCATATTGGTTTTTGGAACTGGAAACATCTGGGTTTCCATGTAGTACTTACTCTCTTTGTTCAGGATCCTGATTAGCTACTGGGCAAGGAGATCTGGGTATCAGCTCATTGGTAGGGTAGAGCGCTCCAGCCATCCAAGGTGAAGTCTGGAGTTCTGCCAAAAGAGGAGAGCCACTGTGATCCCATCAGGTCAGAGACAATTACCCCTTAATCTGTGTTCTCAAAGTATGCGTCTGTGAAAACCATCTGTAATAATGGAATGTGTTGGAAGGGGTATTGCTCATGGTACAGATAATTTGCAGTAGAATTTTTAATGCTTTGCTATTTTGTTTGTTTGACCTCCAAGAAAAAAAAAAAGAAAAATTCCTATCTGACCTTAAAATGCATTTGAATTTACAACTACTTCAGCAGGAGTTTCTCTTCATTAGTTGTGTTTTCTCACAGTTGGTATAACTTGAAGTCATGTCTTCTAAGTTGGAAGACTGGGATATTTGTGGAAGTCAGCGTTGCCTAGGAATAACTGACAGAAGACTGGACTTAATTTCTACCTACTGATGACAAAATAATGATGTGACTATAAAATAATAGGGGGAAAGTTCATAGTGATGCCTTCATTTTTACTTCATGTTGGAGCTCATTTACATTTGCAGCTTTCTACCTTTCTGCCTGTAAAAGGCACCCTCTGTCAGCCAGCTTTGATAAAATGGGATCAGGTTGCTGGGGCTCTTGCTGGGGTACAAGGTAAGTGCTCTTTTCAGGTAGAAGTGCAATATTTGAGTGACTGATACTCCCTGTGTATAGAGAATGCAATGGTAAGCGAGGGGGCATCGTCTGTGCATACGGAGTCTAAACTGTACAGGGTAAACAACCCAGGAGTGACAATAAACTGATATTAGAATGACTATAGGGGGACAGCAGGATCCTAGAAAGTGAGGCAGCTAGAAGATGTACCCAACATAAGCCTGGCAAATCAGACAGCACCCAGATTTTGCAGGGTTTAAAAATCAGGTTGAGGATTTTAGATTTTGTTTCCAAGGACCAGCAGAAACCATTAAAGGGATTTAGACAGGAAATGGCATAATTAGATTTGCAGTTTTGAAATGAAACTCTGCTTGTATGTGTAGTGATCCTAAAATTTATTATCCATATGGGGAAATTTTTGAAAATGAAAAGGGGCACAATTGCTAATTATGTTGGGGTGATAGGTACAAAGCTATTTGTCTGGACAAAGTAGGATGTCGGGGCACTTATTTACAGGGGACTGAAATGGAAAACACTACAACATGGAGGAAAGAAAATGATGGTCTGAATTATTATGAAGTAATCAATAGATAGAGTTAGACAACCATGATAGGTATTCAGGGAAACAAACACAAAATGTTGGTCATTGATTGAATGTAAAAATGGAGTCAGGGGTGTCAAGATATCTACTGGGTATTTGGCTTGAAATGTTGAACCAATGTTGGAGACAGATGAGGGATGTTGGAGAAGTTTAGAGGTTACATGTTTTAGATGAACATGTTTAGGTGAACATGTTGAATTGGAGCTAATGCTTAGGTTCCCAGGAAAATCTGGTATCAAACCCTCATATATGAAGTATCTGTTTCCCATTACTGTAACGTACACCTGAGATAATCAGTTTATGAAGCAAAAAGGTTTATTTTGGCTTACTGTTTGGGAGGTTTCAATCTATTGGCTCTTTTGCTTTTGGGCCTGTGGCATGGTATGGCAGTTGGTGCAAGATTTCATTTTTTAAAGGGGAAGGAATTGAAGGCTCAAAATAGGAGGCAAAGTACATTTTGAATAATGTAGGCTAAAATAAGGTGTATGTGCACTTGTGTATGTTTGTGGGGTCAGTAGGACTTTCTCTTTCGTTTTATACGTAGGCCTCTGTGGAAGCCACACCACTGTCTTATTTTTCTCACTTATTCCAGGTCAACTTGAGTTCTGAATCTTTTAAGTCCATCTTGCTTTGGAAATGGCCAATGGACATAGCTCATTTACGCATGTATGGGAGAGACCCCTGGGGGAGTGCGTGAACCTCACCATGAATATTACATGGGGTCTCCCAGAGGGATGCTCACCTGCATGTCTTTCATTCCTCTCTGTGACTTTGGTGGGCCCAGCTGTTTTGAGCCCCGATCTGGTCTCTCCACTAGGACCATTAGAAACCTGAAAGTATCCAAATAACAGTCACGCGTCACTCAGATGGGGCCGGTTTCTGAGAAACACGACTTCAGGCAATGCTGATGTGTGAACATTGCAGAGGGAGTTTAAAGTAAGACAGTTGTGACACCACTAGGCAATCTAGATTTATGAACCACGGTGGTACCTGGGGTCCTTCCTCCATGAGAACTGGTCACGCAGCGAGTGACTATATTAAAAAGTGCAAGCCCTCGTATGGAGTTTTGAGCTGCAGCAGCATTGTACATAAGGAAAATCCCTCATATTTAAAAGAAAAAAAAATTAGAAAGGAAGATATGGAAGGTTGTGACTTGTGGAAGTCCTGACATTAACTAGACACAGGAAAATCTGAAAAGACAACTACCTCTGGCTCTTGGATAGGACTCAGCTTTGATGCCGGAGGTGTTGGCTGAGAGCCTTTCTAAACCCCAAGTGTGTCTCCAGTTCACATGTGTTTAGCGAACCCGAATGGCTGAACTTGGGCGTTCTAAGCACGGGCTCCCCCCAGGGACACATAATACAGCCTCATTCACCTTGGGGTTGCAACTGATAGGAAGCCGATCAGTTGGAGAAAAAGTCTCCAGAGTGTTCCAGAATTAGATCCCTTTCCTGCTGCGTGGCTGACAGCGTGCAGCTGTGTGGGGGACTTTGTGACCAAGAATTACTATTGCTTCCTTTTGTATTAATAGAGCAACAGACTTTTTATTGTAGTTCATTACAATATCACCTCACTCCAGCCAGCATAGGAGGACTCTTTGCCACATTCTCATCCATAATTCATGAAATAAATACATAAATATCGGGTAGTATTATTTATTCCCAAGCCACTTAAACAACAAAAATAAAAAAAAAAAATTCTAATTTTTCAAACCATGATTCATGCTCCACGGATGTAAAACAAACTTGTACGGTAGAATCAGAGCTACTTAAAAAATTAATATCTTCAATAATGGCTTTATTAGGCCTCTGTTGTCTAATCTGTAACATGAAGGAAACTTCCAAGTTTCCTTCCAGCTTCATAAGAATTCAAACAATGTTCTAGTCCTTCGGATCTCCCTTCACCAGTTTAGGAAGTAAACTTCTTTCTCTCCCTTTTAATTCCTTTTCCCTGTCTGTTTGTATGGTGTGCTAGAAATAAAATATTTTTGTCCCTTTAGTCTTACGGAGTGAACCGTTTTCAAACGAAGAAGTCAGTGCTTTAAAAAAGAAGGACTCTAAATAATCTAGTCTTGGAAATTATCATTGCTTAATTTAAAATTAGAATGAGCTGTGCTTGGTCACTTGTCCTCCTAGAGTCACAGCCGATGAAGCGGATGAAAACCAAGAAAATCCTCTGGCTTCATCCTAATGGTATTTCATTCATAAAAAGCAATCATGCCCTGCGATTTAATCGAGTGGTTCCAGGGCCATGCCAGCAGAAAATCAGCTGGTTAGTCTCCTATATAAACACGACGATGTGCCGAGGCCACTGTTTACTTTCTTCTAATTAAAGCAAATTAGAAATCCCATCATATTTCTACAGTGAATTCTGAGAACGACACGCCCTGGGAATTGCTCGTGGTACATGGAGAGTAAGTCTTTCCTCCATTCAACACTCATTTGGTCCCTGAAGTTTTAAATTCATTCCAGGCTCTGAGTGTTGAAGCCTGTTCAGAGACCTTGGTTTTCAGGATCATTTAAAAATAAGGCTGGAGGACCCAGTGGAATTCAGACCAACCGCTGGCATGACGCTGGATGTTTGCAGCTTGATCCTGGTTCTCTCTGGGTGGACACCCTGTCTTGTTCCTTCTTTTCAGTTCTACTGGTTTTCATCATATTGAGGCAAACCTCCAACTGACTACCCAGTTTGGTAGCACATGCCCATTTGCAGGGACCTGCATTATTAACAGAAGCAACTTAGATGGCAATGAAAATCTATCAACTGCACTCAAAAGTAGGAACATTTTATACACAGTGAGATGTTTTAATTGAGCTTTAACTCAGCCTGTAAGGACTGTGCTTTTAATTAATGATACTTTTATATTTTGAAATGAGTATCCAGAAAACAGGCATATTTGACGTTTGATTTTTTTTTTTTTTTTTTAAGGAAAGAGCATGGACCACTAATTAACGGTTGTAAGAAGTTTTCAGAACTCAGAACCACTTGATCAAAATCCTGTGTTTTTTTTTCTTAATTTACTTGTCTTTTCTAGATATGCATGACAATAGAATGTATTTTGGTATAATTTACATAAATAGAATAAGTATAATTTGTTCCGATTAGTATCCCATTATTGTGGTTGTACATGACGTGGAGTTACATTGGTCATGTATTCATATATAAGGACAGGAAAGATATGTCCTATTCATTCTACTGTTTTTTTCTATTTGCATCCTTCTTCCCTTCCCTTCATTCCACTTTGTCTGGTCCAAGGAATTCCTATTCTGCCTTTCCCTTGTTGTGGGTTAGCATCCACATATCAGAGAGAACATTCTGCCTTTGTTTTTTGGGGACTGGCTTATTTCACTTAGCATAATATTCTCTAGTTCCATCCATTTACTGGCAAATGCCATAATTTCATTCTTCTTTATGGCTGAGTAATATTCCATTGTGTATATGTACCACATTTTTTTTATATATTCATCTATTCAAGGGTACCCAGGTTGGTTCCATAGCATGGTTATTGTGAATTGGCTAATTTTAAGTCTTTTGGTTATACATTGGATAACTGGGTCAAATGTGGTTCCATTTCAAGTTTTCTAAGGAATCTTCATACTGTTTCCAGAGTGGTTACACCAGTTTCCCAACCCACCAGCAATATATAGTGAACCTTTTCCCTAACATCCTTGCCAACATTTATTTTTACCTGTATTCTTGATAATTGCCATTCTAATGGGGGTGAGATGGAGTCTCTGTGTAGTTTTGATTTGCTTTTTCTAATTGCTAGAGATATTGAACATTTTTTCATATATTTTTGACCATTCATATTTCTTCTTCTATGAAGTACTCAGCTTCTTAGCCTATTTATTGATTAGGTTGTTTATTTATTTACTGGTGTTAGGTTTTTTGAGTTCTTTGTATATCCTGGAGATTATACACCAATGACAAATCAACTAAAAGAGAAATCAGGAAAACTATCCCATTCACAATAGTCTCAAAAAAAATAAAATATTTGGGAATAAAGCTATCAAAAGAGGTGAAAGAACTCTACAGTGAAAACCACAGAACACTAAAGAAAGAAACTGAAGACCTTAGAAGATGGAAAGACCTTCCATATTCTTGGAGAGGTAGAGTTAATATTGTCAAAATGGCCATGCTACCAAAAGTGTTATACAGATTTAATGCAATTCCTATTAAAATCCCAGTGATGTTCTTCATATAAATAGAAAAGGCAATCATGAAGTTCATTTGGAGAAGCAAGATGCCCAGAATTGCCAAAGCAAACCTTAGTGAGAAAAGCTATTCAGGAGGCATCACAATATCAGAGCTTAAATTATACTACAGAGACATAGTAACAAAAAACCATGGTGTTCCCACAAAAACAGACATGGAGACCAATGGAACAGAACAGAAGACAGAGAGTCATAGCAGCATAAATACAATCATCTCATATACTAGAAAAAGATGCCATAAACATACACTGGAGAAAAGATAGCCTCTTTCACAAACGGTCCTGGGAAAACTAGAAATCCATATGTAGTAGAATGAAATTGAACCTCTATCTCTTGCCCTCACAAAATTCAAAGTGGATCAAGGACCTAAGCACTAGACCAGAAATTCTTACCTCCTAGAGGAAAATGTAGTCCCAACTATCCATCATGTCGGCTTAGTAACTGACCTCCTCCACAAGACTCCTAGAGAGCAAGAAGTCAAGTCGAAAAATCAGCAAGTGTGATGGTGTCAAATTAAAAAGCTTCTTCACTGCAAAGGAGACAATCAAGAACATGAATAGAGAGCTTGCAGAATGGGAGAAAATCTTTACCACCAGCACCTCAGATGAAGCATTCATCTCCAGGATATACAAAAAAAATCCTGTTTAACAAGTAGCACATGAAGGAAAAAAAAATCTGATAAATGCAGATTACTAAAAGATTGTTCATTTCTGAATGAGAGTAACCTTATATCGCCTTGAACATTTTTCAGTTTAGGATTTCAAGGCTAAATTTTAAACACCAGAAACCTTTGCAGGCAAGTTATTGGTCAGGAGATTTTCTCCCGTATTGCCAACAAGGAAGGTTCAGATGCAGGCACGTGATGTTCAGAAAGACATGGACATTTTTTCCTTTGGATTAAAATCTAGCTCTAGAGCTTGATGAACTCATTTTTTGGAGACTGTGTTAAATTTACAGAAGGGGGAAGGAAACTTAAGATGAAAATTGTAGAGGCAAAACATGAAGAAATCCTGGATCCATTCTGAAACCTTTTAAATTAAAAAAAAAAAAGAAAAAGAAAAGAGAAAGAACAGGTCAGTGCCTACAGCAAGAACTGCATTGTTTTGGTAATTGTGGTATATTATAAAAGTGGAATTTCAAGTATTCTTCTGACATGGATGGTTATCAATATAAATTTGAAATTTGAAACAGAAACCATACATTAAAAGCAAAAATCAAAAGTCAACCCTGGTTAAGTTTTCAAAGGACATTTTTTTTCTTGTCTGACCACTTTGTTGCCTCTCAGTTTATGCACTAGAGAGGGTCAAGAGGAAAAAATGTCAGGAGAGGAAATTTTACTCAATTAGACTTGTAAATGCTGTTACTGTTAGTGGTTTTTGTGAAGTTAATGGCAGGGAAAGAGACTGAATGGAATTTTTCAGACTTTCATTTCTTCGTTGTGTTTGACTTTGCCCCAAATGTCTAAGGATTATCAAGAATTAGCTGTAAATAAAATTCAGTCTCCGTGAAAGATATCCCACCTCTCTTCCAGGTCCCCAGCCCACCTGTTCATGCAGTGATGGAATTTCCCCTTTGCCTAAAATGAGCCTTATATAGTCAAACATCTTGTAAAGTGGGAGCGAGGCTGTGAAATAACAAGAGAGAGTATTTAAAGGGTCTGACTTAAAGACAGGCGCCCAGATGAGTTTGGCCAATTGGGGTCAGTTAAGCCTCCCCTGACACCAGCCATTAGTAATATTTTCCATGCACTAAGTAAAACAATGGAAACTTCGTCACATCTGGTTGAGCCTCCAATACCTATGCAGCTTGCAATGGCTTTTGAAATCTTGATATGAAACAGCATCGTAGCACTCACTGATAGATTGTTATCCAGCCAAAAAAAAAAAAAAAAAAGCATTGTTCTAAACGACAAAAAGTTCTTATGACTTAGGTGCTTCCCTCCGGTTCATATTGCTGGACTATTTCATCTTGATCCAAAAGGGTTTTATTTTCATTCCTTTTTTTTAAATTTTTTGTGATCTTTACAGCAAAGAGCAGTAAGTCTCCAGAAAGGTTGACTTATATCTCTTTGGGGGACCACATTTTCTCTTTGAAGGTTTTGGTTAGCTGCATGAGGACCTTGGAAAGTGGTGAAAGGGTTTTGAGAGATTGACAACTCCAAGAAATATTTGCTGCCTTGCATTTCTTGGGCTCAACTTGCACTTTCTTTACATACTTTCAGTGATTTAGAAAGAAGACGTTGAACATTACCCAGTTGTCCTTAAAGCACATACTTGATGTTGACATTGAAGAGTGATATCATAAAATTCCAAAGTACTGACCATTGCTCTCTTCAAATGGGGCCAAATCAGTTTCTCAGAGGGTATGAGTGCGATGGCTCAAGGACAGCAGGGTCTATGTCTATCTTCTTCACTTTTCTGTCCCCAACACACCTCAAGCTATGGGGAGACCCTCGGTGCATTCTTGTTAAATGTCAGATGGTTGCATTTTTTACTCTGAAAACAACGATTTTTGTAGGTTGCAGTGTTAATGTTTTCAATATGAAGGATATAGGATCAGGAACCAAAGATCCCACTGCTAGTCCTAACTCATAATAATAATAATCAGCATGAACTTTTATTGAAGGCTTACTCTGCTTTAATCATTTTCATGCTTGAGTGCATTTTGTAGTCATAATAATGTTGTAAGTTATCTACACATTCTGTCAGCTACATTTTTTTGGAGAGAGGAAACTGAGGCCGGGGGAGTTAGCCATCTTGATACAGATTACAGAGTTAGTAAGTGATGAAGCCAAGATTTTAACCCAGAGCCTTTTATCCAAATATTGTGCTCTGCACCTAAAATAAGTGTGTTTTCCCAGACAAATCACTTTGCCCCTTAGCAACCACCTTTATAGAATAAGCATAATGGTGCCTCCTGCTGAGGAAGAACCCAAGCTAGAAGTCAGATGGGAGTATTTATGGATACACTTCCCAAAATGAATATAAATGAACTAATTTCCAGCTTCCAGGTCATATACATTATCATCAAATGCCACAGACAGAAATGACTAAAATCTCCTGTCTACCATAGTTCATATTCTCATAGTGCTGAGAACAAATGATATTCTTCAATACCTCCAAGGAATCTTTGTGGCATAAACTCTTGGAGCAAAGCAACATAGAGTAAACTGCTTATGTTTGTTTAGCAAAATAATTTTTCCATGTTAAGTTTTTATTTTTAGGTTCTATCTCAGCCAGTAGTTCTCATTTTCTTCTCTGGGAGATTTCTCTAAAGTGTGACACACCACACACACACCTGCACATTCATGTGCACACACATTCACATACATACTCCTTCACAGGCATGGACGCACACACACACACACAGCCCTGCGACAGGGTTATGGTGTGCCTGCTTGCTTATTGGTGGCAGTCCAGAGTGTAACTTGGTATCTCTAATAATTTATTAGGCAAAGTTGCAGAGTTTTATCTTTTGAGATCCTTGAGTGGAGGAAGAAGGTTTTTTCTTTCTTCTTCTACCTTTAACAAAAAAGAAAGGGTATTAAATAAAACAATTTCATGAATCAACATGAACCGACACTTAGGTCTTGAGGATAGCTGAATGACAGTATTCAGGACACTGCTGTTGTTCTCTTTACATGTGTATTGGTGACCTTTCACCTGGATTTCATTAGGGAATCATTTAGACAGTTTAATTCCAGTTTGGAGGCATTTGTATGTATGTGTGTAGTGTGTGTGTGTGTGTGTGTGTGTGTGTACACGAATTCTGAGTGCCTCAAGTAGTGAATGAGTAGTCTATCCCAGAGATAGAGAAAGTCACAAAATTCACAGAAACATTAAATTATCCCAAATATCAAACATGCTAGTGGGACACACCAACACCAGAAACCTCTTTGTGACATGAACTTTAAAAACCTGTTCATCTCTTGTGTGGGTGCTATGTGTGCCTTATTCCTATCCCCCAAAATTTCCAAGAAAGAATAGTCTTTCAAGCTGGGCATGGTGGCACACACCTGTAATCCCAGCAGCTCGGGAGGCTGAGGCAGGAGGATTGTGAGTTCAAAGCCAGCCTCAGCCAAAGTGAGGCACTAAACAACTCAGTGAGACCCTGTCTCTAAATAAAATACAACATCAGGCTGAGGATGTGGCTCAGTGGTGGAGAGCCCCTGAGTTCAATTCCCAGCACCCCCCAAAAAAAAATTTATATAATAGGATCTTATTTCCTATTTGGACCATAGTGTCTCAGATTTCCATGTCTGTCATGTATTCTGACCACTGTCATGTATTCTGCCTTCCCGGGGCTTGTGTACTTTTTCTGGGATACGTGATTTTTTTTCTTCTTCAGAACTGATTTTCTCAGCACGTTCTGAAGTGGTGGTCTATGGGTGTAAAAGAGCTGGACAGAATCTTCACTGTGGAATGGGTGCCTGTCTTCTTTCTTGGTAATGACAAATTAAAATCTCCTTAAAATGATCACAAGGTATTTTCTGGGAGTTCCAGGACCATGGTGCATGCGGCACACAGAGGGAGAGGGGTCTGGCTGGGGATCAAGGGGCCACGCCCTATACTGCATATCTGTGTGACTTCTCAATTTCTACTTCCATTATTATCCTCAGTGAGATCAGGATCTGGGAAATCCTGCCCTGTAGGTCATTGTCTGTTTTGGGAACACGCAAGGGTGAGTTCTAAAGCAGTGTTTTCAGAATGTGAGATAGTTTGTTCTCCACAAACATGGCTGCATCCTCTGTGGATAAGGCAGGTTGAAATCTATAAGATGAGCCAACACATAACACATAACAAATGCAAAAAAATCTAGTGGGGTAGCTCCAGTGAGCAGGCAGAGAGAACGAGGACCTTGGTTGTGGTTTAGCTAGTGTGATGTACATAATCAGCAACTTCATGTTCTTATTTAGTCATTGGTTCACTAATTGTGTTTTTTTTTTTTTTTTTTGATGTGTGTGTATGTTTTCTGATAGGCTCAAACCATTTGGAAAAATGAATTATATTAGATCCACATATTTATTAAGCATCAGTTCAATAGTTATCTACAATGGAAAAATTAAATGTTTAATAAATTAATAAATAAATGATGTCAATACAGGCTGCCTTCTATGAAATAACAATTTCTTTCTGGAAGAAACATGTGAATGCTGATATGATAGTATAAGAGTAGTGAGCGCTGGGGTTGTGGCTCAGTGGCACAGCGCTTGCCTAGCATGTGTGAGGCATGGGGTACGATCCTCAGCACCACGTAATAAACAAACAAATGAAAGTATTGGGTCCATCTTTTTTTAAATAAAAAAGAATACATGATAATTGGGGTGAGTCATGGTCCAAGGTGGAAATGAAAGATGCCTACAGAAGTAGAAATGGGGATGATGGCTGTTTGTAAACGAGCGGGCCGCATGCTAACACCTTCGTCAGGGAGGGAGAGAATCTGATGTAGACCTAGATGGCCACAGATACTCTGTGAAGCGGGGGGGAAAGGAGAGATGGGATGCAGGAAGGGCCACTACAAGAAAAGGGCAGAGAGGGGCATTCGGACTCTACAGTCAGGTGGTGGTGGGCTTGATGCTGTGAGCATATGTCACTGTCCAACTTGAGGGCTGCAGAAGAGTGACACCGTGTTTCAAGGGATCAAGAGACAAGAAACTGTGAGAGCAGTTTAGTCTGGCTGAGGTGACACTTGAGTCACTTTCACCTCCCTGGGCAAGGAAGGGACTAGAGTTACGTGAGCATCTTTTTAAACTTAAGCGTACGTACATTGAACCTTTGACACCGTCAAAATTTCAGATTTTTGCCTGAAATTTCCTGATACCTCTTTCTTTCTTCTTTGATCTTTCCCGCCTTTAAGAAATCCTGTTGCACTAAAGAAAGATGAAAATATGAAGACAGAAAATATGAAGTGCAGATACTACAAGTTGAAGTGAGGATCAAGAAATGTGAGTTTCCTGAAAAGGAGTCCTCACTGGGAGCCTGGGCCAGGGAGAGCACAAATTAGGATGAATGGGTGGGTGCCTACATACCCAAGAGCAGAATAAAAAATGAGACCGTGAGGCAATATCTGGTTAAAACAGCTGTATCTGGTTTACGCTGAACTCTTCAGCCCTGCCTCTTTTGTAAATATGTATTATCTTTCTTATAGCAGAATTACTTTGCTCCTTCTGTCCAAAGTTCTAGAAAATCAGATATCAAAGTTGCTAGGCGAGTGGGCCATAGAGGTTTTTATCTTTAAGCCATCCTCAAGAAATCAGAATGACTAAATCTTAAAAGTTTCTGGAACTACTTTCCCTGAGTCAGCTCTAAGCTGGCTTGAATTACAAAATAAAGAGACCCTATAAATCCCAATCTCAATTGCACCATGACCCCAGTGTACAGGGTATCTTCAGGAATAGGGTGACAGCCAGAGTGGATTTTGAGCATCCAAAAAACTTGGCTCTTAGAAAATGGCTAATAAGATGTTCACTAAGGCCAGGTTTTTTTAAGACTTGACTTACGAACTTAACAGTTCATGAATGATGCTGTGTCAGTTATCTGTTTCTGCATAGCATATTATTCCAATATTTAGCATTGATTATGTCTCTGTTTCTGTGTGTTGTATATCTGGGCCTGGCTTTGCATTCCTCTGACTCAGGATTTTTCTTGATGTTGCAAACAAAGAATTGGCAAGGGCTTCAGTTGTCTCCAGGGTTTACAGGGGGATGGTCCACTTCCAATGTCACTAGCCTAACTGTCAGCAAGTGTGGGTCCTCAGTCTCTACTGGCTGGGGACACAGGTTCCTTGTTAAGTTGGCCTCTCCAATGGCAGCTCACAATATAGGTGGCACCCAGATTCCTTGTGAGGAAGGGTTCTCTTGCCACTTCAAAAGCATTAAACTAATATGAATTTAAAAAAAAAATGAGGTGCAGATGCCACAAGGTGAAACTAGGATCGAGAGACGTTAATTCACCAATTCTGAGCCTTCCCTGGAAGCCCAGTGCAGCTCAAGAGCAAACTTACATAAACTCTTGTCACTTCAGTGGTAGCCGAGGGCTTGGTACCATTCTACTGCTTGAGAGTTTGAGAGAATGCAGAATGTCAGCTTCCAGGCTCTCAGATGTACAGAATCAGAACCTGCATTGCACACAGCCCAGGGTTCTTACTGTGCAGGTCCAAGTTTGAGTAACTGTTATCTGTCAATCTTCACTTATTGAACCTCAAAGGAGACTAATTTTAAATTAACAATTGCACGTTGCTGTTTCTATCTGGGGGCATAAGGTGATAAATAAGCTAATGAGATTCTGTTTTTTGATGTTCTTCAGAAATATAGGTATGAGCAGCCTAACCCATGTCTAAAAATACATCCAGTGACTGTTTAATGGCTTCAAGATGATGTCTGAACTTTTGTTGGCTATCAGACATAACAATGACCACATGGATGTCTCCATTTATATGGAAAACAAGATCATTTGAACTCATGAAAACCCCCAAGCCCATCACCCCAGGATCTTCCATTCCTGGAGATTATCAGAGTTTTCATTACAGGTTAAATTCTTGGTGACTTTTCACGTGGAAACTATTCTGTTACCTCCCTTGCCTTTCCTCTTGCTGAGAGCAAATGGAGTGTATACGGGGCTTCCTACAGCTGCTTTGGATTTTGTTTGGATTTTCCAGGTTTGAAAAAAAAAATGTGCTGACAGAACGTGGCTTCATCTACAACGTTCAACTGATTTTCAGAGTATAAACAGAAATATGTTTCCTGATTGTATATACCAGTGAAATAAAAATATTATCCCTACATGCAAAGACCCACTGGCCACCTTATTTTTAGAAACTGGGCACTAAAGATAAACAGAAAAATATGTTGGAGGAAAGGTCATTATGAGATAAGGATTGCAAAGATGGCGAGACAAAAAGGAAAAAAAAAGGTACACTTTTGGTTTGTGCTATTTTCAATGAAAGATATTTGCTTTTTAAATGGAAAAATAAAACTTTCCATTTGCATCTGGGCAGAAAGTCAGAATCAAATAGATATAATTGGAAAAGCTTACTAAATGATGGACTTACATTACATTTTCCCCCAACTGGTCCTTTTTGTTTTATTTTACATAATGGAGCAAAATCCTCTTAAATAAATATATTTGAAAACAAAATGCTCAAGAGTCACATTTTATTGTAACAAGATGGAGCAAGTGAAAACTTAAATCTGAGCTGCTGAGAAGTGAACAGCCTGTACTTGGGCTGCACTTAGGAGGGAGGGCATATCTTCTGGTTTGGTTTTCAGGGATGAGTAATAAAATCATGAACAATTTTGTACTCTCCCCATTGGTAAAAATCCTCAAGGTGTATGTCAACTTGAGTAGACTGAATGACCAAAGGTACAGTGTGAAGGGACTGGAGGACAATATATGTTGGTGTTTTAGGGAGAAGGGGCTGATGGGGAGCTCATGAACTTAGGAAAAGGTGGATGAGATGGGGCTAAAGGGTTCTTGCAGAGATTGATCCTAGTAGCAGCAGTGAGGCAAGGCACCCCAAGGTCCAAGCTTCAGAGGACAAAGAGGTCAAATTATGATCCAGTGAGTCACATCAGAAAGTCCACTCAGAATGATAGAGACAATTTGTGGGCAGTCTAAGTGTGTGAAACGTGGAGGTATGGGAAATCTGAAATTTATTTTTTATCCCTTTTAAGGGAATTGACAAATCCATGTCCAGTAATAGGACCCCCCAATTATAAGACCTAAGGAGTAAAACAAGATCTTCATTCGTAGGGATAAATGGGATTTGCTTAGAACTGACTCGAGGCTAAATATCAGTATCAGAGCCTGGAATAGGAAAAGCCTAAGGAATTTGGTGAGTCAGAGAGAAGGTAGAACTTCCAAACAGACCCAAATTGTCCCTTTGGAACACTGGAGACATGTTTACTTGATAAAGGAGACTCAGAGAAGAAAGTGGGAGAAGGCACCCAGTATAGTGGTCTAGACTTTTGTGGTCCACCAGATTCTGGATGTGAGAACATTGGTTTGTTTTTGATACTCTCATCCATCTCTTTAGAGAAAAGTGGGTGCTGTTGGCCAAGTTGGTAAAGTGATTTCAGAGGCTGGGCCAACTTGTGAGCTGCTCTGGATCCATCCAGACCTGTGAGGGGCAACAGGATGGAAAATCAATATGGCGCTGACATCATTTCACATCACTTTGGTCACTCTCCTCTAGATACTAGCTTCCAGTCATGCAGGGGACACTGGGCCAGGACAATTAGCTGGGGGCACACTTTCAGGTTTCTGTTGTTTCCTTTTATGTGGTTTCTTATGAGCAAGAGAGAAAGGACTGATCCTCATTGCTCTGTAATCAAGAAGACGCCCTTATTAGATCCCATTCCGGTAAATAGGAGTGGTATCTAATTTCCTTTGGAAGCAAGGCAGCAGAGGAGAAAGGATATACCACCATGAAAGGCAATCTCGCCTGGAACCAATGTATTTGAGTATTGAACTTTGGGTCACGCTGAGTTTTTCCCAGCAATGATATTCGAATACATAATTACTCAGCTCTTCATGTGGTATTGGTAGTGCAAAGAGCAAGTGTGTGCTTTGTATTTATTTTCCAGTTTTCTCCTTCATTGTTCCCCAAACAAAATGACAGGGCAAGTTTTATTCCACCACGTCGAAAGATAGCTGCTCTTGGCTTCGGGAAGCTTTTCAAAATGTCTTTTCTTTTATCCCTTTCTCATCCTCTCTTCTTATGGTTGGTTCCTAGGTACCCCCTCATGCCATCTTATTTCAACATTAACACACTTACCATCAGGGGGCATAGCCTAAATATTTAACAACCAGTGTGTTGCCAATATGAATGGATAATGGCCATAGTCCCTGAGCAGAAATAGGGGGTTTCTGTTCTTTCCAGAGGTAACAATTTAGACGTGGGATCTTGGCAAGATCAGGGAATTCCAGAGGATATTATGTGGTGGGGGGATTGAGGGAAGCAGCTATTTTACCAAGTGGAATAGAAACATTCATATACATACTCATACCCCAGTGCCTGCAAGCTGATTGTCAGGGCTGACATTTGATTGTGCGATGCTGTTCAGATAGCAGTAATTTCTATTAAAAAAATAAAGCAGAATAAACGAATGGAAGGAGAAGAGGCTTGAGGTGAGATATGGGATTCGGGGTCTAGCCAGACTTCTCTAAGGAGCTGACACTTGAGCAGAGATCTGAATGGGGTGGGCAGCAGATGGTCTGTGGAAGACCTGGGGGAGGAGACCCAGGCAGAGGGTGCGTTATGTATAGAGTTCTCAAGGTAGGAAAGAATGGGACATGTCCAATGAGCAGAGAGAAAGTAAGACTATCACTCTGGCTGATGTTTCGAGAAGCTATTTGGGGAAATAAGAGGAGAAAGATGGAGGACAATTTGGTGGTTTGTCTTGTTCTGGTTTTGGTGCTGCTTTTTGAGATCAGGTGAGAGGTCATTAGGTGAGGTTATTGGGGCCTAGAATATTTGTATGGGTTTTTTACAATTTGTAACATCCAAGTTTGGCCCCAGTTTTCCAGAGATCTCAGTGCCGTGGTCGATGTTGGCTGCATACACATTCAGGGAATATTACTAAAATTGCCTGTTTTTCGCTGTCTTAGTCTGTTCTGTGCTGGTATAACAGAATACTGGAGGTTGGGTAATTTATGAACAAGATAAATTTATTTCTCATAATTCTGGAGTCTGCAGAGTCCAAGATCAAGGTACTGGCTTTGGTCTGGTGAGGCCCTTATTGTCCTCACATGACAGAAGCCGAAAAAGTCAGAAAGAACAAACTCTGTGTTCTTACAGGGTAGAAGAACAGAAAAATCCACTCCTGAAATTCCTTGTTCTAGTGGCATTTATCCATTCATGACACCAGAGCCCTGGACACCAAATACCTCCCGAGAAGGACCGCTGCAGCATGAGGGGTTACGTTTCCAAGACATGAATTTGGGGTACCCTTTCAAATAGTCCTATTTGCTCAGTTCTCACTTCTTTCCCAACCACGTGGAACCTTGAATCTAGGGAAATTCTAACATTCATATTTGACAACCAAATTCAAAGAATATGGAAATGGCATGGCATTTTAAAAGACAAGCTCAGTTCTCTTATCATTTGGGCTCAAAAGTGACACCTTCATCTATTTTTAAGAAAATTGGAAATCATTGATGAGAATATTTTAGAACAAAGTACAGATGGAGCCACCCGAAGACAGGGAGGAGGGAGAGGAGCCAGTTATCCCAAGAGTTTGCGGATCAGATACTAAGACGGGGATCCTGCTTTTCTGAGAATTGAGTTCATTTTTTATTATAATTACCAACACACATTAATTGCACAAATGAATGGGGTTCACTGTGACATTTCCATCCAAACCTAGATCCCGTGTTGATCATGTCCCTCCACCTTCATTTTATCCTCTTCCTCGTCCCTATTTCTTTCCTCCCCACCCTCATTTCCAGTCCCTAAAATTCCTTCTCCTACTTTCAATGCGCCTTTTTCTTTCTTTTTTTAAACTTTCATATATGAGAGAAAATCTGTGGTACATGATCTTCTGTGTCTGGCTTATTTCTCTTGATGTGATGCCCTCCAATTCCATCTTTTTTTTTTTTTTTTGCACATAACAGAATTTTGTTCTTCTTTATGGCTTAGTAGCACTCCATTGTGTACACAGATGAGATTTTCTTTATCCTTTCATCCATTAACAGGCACCTAAGCTGATTCAATATCTTAACTATTGTGACTAACGTTGGGATGTACATGGGTGTGCAGGTATCTCTTTCATGGTTGAATTAATTTCCTTTGGACATGTTAGATTGTGATGCCTGTCTCCCTGGGGGTCCACTGTTTGTTCATGTTGTGGGATTCTCTCTCTTTCTCTCATAGGCCATTTTTTTCTCATAATGACTAATATCTCAAGCATCTTACAGGCCCTACCTAATCACAGATCACAGGATGGCTGCTCACATGCCACATACCCCATTCAGGTTTGTTTGTCCTGAGCCGTGCTTTTGAAATGTTGAATAGGTTGCTGTACTAATTTTGTACCACGGCATAACAACTCATTATGTAGTCAGCAGCTTAAAATATGGCACACCTATTATCTCAGAGTTTCCATGGCTCAGGAGACCGGGTGTGGCTTAGCAGGGTCTCCTCAGGGTCTCTCCAGGAGGTACTCAGTGGAGAAGGAAACTTCTAAGCACATCGAGGTTGCTGGGAGAATTAATCTCTTTCCAGCTCTCAGCTCTCTGCTGGCTGGAGGCTGCAGGCTGCTCTCAGGTCCTAGAGGCCCTGTTCCTTCCCCATGGGCTTCTTCTGTAGCTCTGCTCATTTCCTCTCACTGGAGGGAGGGCCCAACTTCTCTTCAAAGCGTTACAAGTCCCATAGTAATGTTTTCTAAAATTATTTCATCACAACCATTTTGCCAATTTTTATGTCAATTTTTGTCAATTCTGCCTATGTTTTTCAGAAGGTAGAATAGTATTTGAGTTGGAGTATTAGAGAAGATCATTAATTTACCTCATTTACAGAGAAAACTGAAGTCTCTCCAAGGGACTTGACCAGGTTCACCCAAGTCGTTAGAACCCCACACGGGTGATTCTTCCTACTCAAGCACTATAGGAGAACAAAAGAGAAATTTTCCACTTTACAAACCTGAAGAGTATCTGGAAATGCATTTTATTAGGTATTACCTATCTTCTCCAGGAAAAGATTTTTCAAATATTAGGAACCATCATGGAAACTGTGCACCTTGAGGCCTGTCCTGCAAAATGTCTGGTCCAGTTGAAGAGTTGCCAATCTAGGCTAATGAGTTGTGTTTATTAACAGGGTCACCACCTACCAATGGCACATAGGAAAATATGCAGCTTACAGATGTAGTGAAGATCGAGTGTAGGTACTCAACAGCTGAACCTGCACTTCTCTGGGGTTATAGAACCAGGAGACCATGTTCAAATTCCACCTTGCCATTTCTTAACTGTGTGGCTGGATTTGGGCAAGTTGTTTAAACTCTTCATGCCTCAGTTTCTTAATTTGCAGAACAGTACTAGACAGAATTCTTTTTAGAACATTACATGAGTTAATACAAGTGACATACTTAGAATGGTTCCTGGATGAATAATACACCCCTACTATTACCATTATTATTTTTACTCCTGTTCCTATGAAGATGCCTGTGGTTGAGATGTGGTTCTATGGGTCTCAAACATGCATTCTCAGTTCAGACCCCATTACTCCCTAGAGGGAAAATATTTGGTTGTTTAGGGGCTAAAAATCTTACTCTTTTAGTACACAGATACACATAAAGTACATAAGCATAAATATAGTATAGCCATATTACAATTTCATTAGGGGATTAATTAGTTTAAAAAATGTTGAAAAAGGCTCCTAGGGAAGATGATAATGGTGAATAAAAATCATCTTGGAAGCATAAGATCAGACTGGCTACATAATTGGCTGGGCCAATTATGAGACCCCTTCTTTAAATATGATTAAGACTTTCAAGATGGTGACAGCTGAGCATGAAACCAAGCACAGAGTCTGCTATGATCTGATCTGATCTGAAGGGTCCCCAAAGGCTTATGGGTTGAAGGCTTAGTCCTTAGCTGATGATATGTCTGTTTGGGAAGTAGAGGCCTAGTTGGGTCTAGTTGGGGGTGTACACTTGAAGAAGATATCAGGATCCTCTCTCTTCTTGCTTCTCAGGTGCCATGAGGTCAGCAGCTTTGCTCTGCCATGTGCTCCCACCATGATGTTCTAAACCAATGGAGCCATGGACCAAAACCTCTGAAACTATGAGCTCAAATAAATCTTTCCTTCTTTTAAGTTGATTTTCTCAGGTAGTTTGTCACAGTGGTGGAAAGTTGACCCACACAAGGCCCTTTGAAGCTCAAGGGCCCTGTGATACTGCCAGCTTATACAGTGAGCAAGGCAGCCCCAAAGAGGAGCATCAGATGGAGGCTTCTACGAAAGTATAGGCCAGTGTTACATGGCAACTCTTTTTACATGTCCTCTTCTTACCTCCTGCACCCAGTACTGCATATTTAGGATAATTGTCAATAGAGTGGAATGGAGATGGTAGAATATATTTGCTGAGCTTTGCTCATTCTTCATGGGTTAGAAACAAACTCTGCTAATATCTAGGTAAAAATAAAAAAAGGAGTTGTTCAGTAGTTCTAATCCCTCTGAAATTCTGTCCTTTTGTCTATTCCTTTGGCCTCTGTTTTATTCTTCTCAAAACGAGCAAAAAAAAAAAATAAATTTTTTTTTAAAAATTTTATTTTAGGTACTTGAAGATGAAAGTGAGTGGAAAGAAAAAAATATGTTTCTAGAGGAAGGTGAAGACGTCAGCTCCTTCCGTATCTGCACCATCCAGAGTTTCTGGTGCTGCCCAGCTCTGGAGATTTGAAAGAGGAAATGACCTAAGTTTACTACAGGGCTTACGCAGAGGCCTGCTCAGCACTGCCCTGTGGTACCGATTGCTAATTCTCTTCCCCTCTGATGCCAGGTCCTAAAAATAGCTCAGTGGGAACAACCCTGCAGCCTCTCCCTCACGGCCTGCAAATCAAAGCCACACTTAGGTCAAAGGATGGGAAATGTGGCCGCAAAACTGTTCAAAGGCTTCTGATGCCCAGGGTAGACCTTCCTTTGCCCTCAGAGGGTGGTATGGAGCCACAGGCTGGCTTCACTCCGGAGACCTCAATCTGTCTCAGTCCTTTAACCTGCAGGGGAGCTTCCCTCTGGGAGTCTTTGACTCCCCGAGATTCCAGACCGGGGATGAACGCTGTCCACGCTACACTTGTTAGACATCTGACCCAAGGCAGCCCTGCCATGCTGGGGAGGCCTCACTTTCAAGAAAAGTCGCTCTCGGGCATTCCTCTTTTATTTCATAAGGCCATGGACAATTTTTTTCTCTTTCCTCCATTCTGATGGGGACACTTGAAAGTAGCAACTAGCACCATGGTGACGTCACTTGAGAGCTTATAGGAAAAGAATATGAAAGAGTCCTTGTTCTGTAACCATAGAGTTGTTGTTGTTGTTGTTGTTGTTTGGTGGTGAGGAGCTGGTGGGCAGGAATTGAGGGAAGTGTCAGAGTCAAATGAGGAGTATGTTTTGGGAGTAGCAGAGCAAAGGCCCCTATGTCTTAGTCTGTTTGAGCTGCTATGACAAAAACATCATAGAACGGAGGGCTTCAAAACAGCATGAATTCATTTCTCGTAGTTCTAGACACTGGGAAGTCCCAATGGAGGTACAAGCAGATTCAGTGTCAGGGAAGGCTCTGTTTCCCAATGGATGGTCCTTTCCTCACTGTAACCTGATGGTGCAGAAGAAGCAAGAGATTTTCTGGGCCTCTTTGTATAAAGGCACTAATCCCATTTATGTGCATTCTTCCCCATGACCTGATCACCTCTGAATGGCTCCCATCTTGGGGAGGTAGGATTTCCACGTGTGAACTTCCCCACATGTGGAGAAGACACACAGTTAGATCACAACACCTAATAACAGGGACTAGCAAACTGTAGTACCATGGCCAAATACACCCCCCCCCACACCTGTGTTTGTAAATGTTATTTTATTGGGATTTTATTTACCATGCCTATTTACTCATGTGCTTTCTGTGGCTGCTTTCATGTGCCAAGGCAGAGCTGGGTGGTCATGACGGAGACCATCTAGCCCACAAAGCCTAAAGTACCTGGCCCTTTACAGAACAAGTGTTCCCTGCTCCGTAGCAATGACCACATTTTTAGTGCTGTCTCCACTGCACGCTCTATGTCTTCCCTCATCCGCGTCTCACAACAGTAGCTTGACAGGAATGCTGCTCTAGTCAGGGCTGGGGTGTGAGTAGGTGTCTTCCTGGCTTCACGGTCTTCTTTTTAGCACACACATTGCTTTCTGGCTCAATCACGGTTGGCTTGTTAGTTTGACTCACCCTTTGCAAAATCAAATGTCCTCTGGGACCAGGTAAGTAAGATCTGAAAGCCACTGCCCTTAGCTGAGGGAGTGGTTTGCACTGTGGTTGAACTGGAAGGTACAATCCCAGCCTAAAGGCATTCAAATGTGAATTGTTTCCAGAAAAGATTCAAGAGCCAAGCAAAACATGGAGCAGGACTCATTAGGCTAGCAGGTCACTTGTTTGGTGACCCCTGGTCAGAGCCTGATCAGCTTGGGGCGAGAGGAGTGAAGAAATGTGCAGAATGGAAACCACAGAGTCTGTCTGTTTCCCCGCCTGTCCACATTCCCTTCTTGGGAACACTGGTGAACACTGGTGTGGAGAAATCCTGGGCCTCTGGGCCAGATGGGCCTGGGTTTTCATCCTCACTCAGCCATCAACTCAGGAAGCAACTTTTATGAGCACATAAATTCAGCTCTGTGAGCTTCAGAATCTTCATCCTTAAAACGGAGACTTATTTATTTCACATTATTTGTCCAAGATATGCCTTGGGTGCTGTGTTCATCTTGGCTCATAGCAGGAAATGGCACCTCTTTGGTTCTGCTCCCTTGGGACCAAATATCAGTGTTGGGCCCTGCTTCCTCTCTTCCTATTACGCCCTGTGACCCGTAAGACAGCATAACCCACTGGTTCTGTATTCCATGAATACGCGGAATCTGTCACTGACAACAAGGTGCAAGACGCCATCTCACCTGGATGGCTGCAATGGTCTTCCAACAGTGGCTGTCTTTTCCTGGCTCTTGAGTCTGTTCTCAGACAGGCAGCCAGAGAGACCCTATTAAATATCTCCGTGGGTTTTTCTCTTAGAGTCAAAGTTCTTACAATGGCCTTCAGGATGCCAGTGACCACCCTGCACACCAGCCACAACCCTTTCTCTATATCTTCTCCACTTCATCTCAGTGTTCAGACGAACTCATGCTCCTGCAGCCACAGGGTGGGCTGCGTGTCCCTCAGGCACAGCAGGCTTGCTCCTGCTTCATGGCCTTTGTGTCTGTTTCTTCCACCTGCAACAGGGTGCACCCTGATACCCCCGGGACAGCCTCTCCATGCCTTCAACTATTATTCCATCATTGAGTCACCAGAAAATTCAAGTTGCATGCCCACTCCCTGTACCAGTGTCTTCCTGACTAATATATAACATCACCATGTATTTTATGATTTACTTATTTACAATGTTTGTTGAACCTTTCACAACAGATGAAGAGTCAATTTGTCCCCTCATGTAGCTATTGCAGCTCCCATAAAGTCCCCAACCTATGTGACATATCCAACATTTATTGATTCCTTTCTCTTTCCCACCATGAATACATTTTCTCCACCTCAACCATCTTATTTAATTTGATATAATTCTGATATAATTAAATAAGAATTATTTTAATTTCAAAAAAACTGTGACCAGTGACAGGAAGTCACATGCCCAGCACCATGCCAGTGATTATGGCAATGGGGTCCCTAGACAAATGTGATAGCTTCGCCTGACAACTTGGTAGAAGCATAAATTTTTGAACCCCACTCCTAATTCACTGAATCAGAAATACTGGGGAAGGTTCTAGCAGTGTTTTAACAGCCCAAGAAGTGATTCTGATACCATCTCAAATTCAAGAACCATTGCCTTATTTCAGCTGGTTTATAAAACCGTTCTAGGCCAAAGAGTGTCAAGGGAGAACCAGGCTCTGTGTCCTTGGATTCCTGAGATTCAACTAAATGCAGATTTAAAATATTCAGAAAACAAAAATCGCCTCTGTACTGAAATACAGAGGTGTTTTTCATAAAATCATTTCTTATATAATACATGCAACAGCAGTTATATAGTATTTACAGTATCCTAGCTATTATAAACAAACTAAAGATGATTTCAGGTACTGGGAGTATTGCATAGGTCAGATGCAAACACTGTGCCATTTGTTTTATAGAAGGAACTAGGGCATCCTTAGACTTTCATATCCACGGTGTATCCTGGAAGGGATTCCCTGCATATACTGAGGGACCACTAATGAAACAGAGATGTGGAATGGAATTCAGAACACCTACTTACACTTGGACGATCTTTAATGCATCACTTCTCTCACCTAGAACTTGGAAGTTTTTAGATCCATGGATGCTGAGAAAGATGATACTGAATACCCTTCCCCATATTGAATGTACAGTGAGTCCATTTTGAACTCGCTTCTTTCTTTGGATTCTAGGGCTGTCTTTCCACATTTTATCTCAGAGCCTCCTTCTCTCTTTGCTTTATGTTTCCAGACACCAAGTCTCAGTGGCGGGCTAGCTGGATGACTTGTCTCCAAACACCTTACTCCTATCAGAAGAAAAACACTCAATACTTATTTTAAAGTTTTATTGACTTATATAGTCTATACGTACGATGCTATGCAAACTTTTAGAACATTATAAATCATATACAAGATGGAAATGCAAACTCGGATACAATGGAATGGAAGTTCTAACCTGGGCTCACCAGGATGGACACCACTTTTTTACCAAGCTTAAGGCTTGTCTCTCTCTAGCTCCCTCCTAAATAGTGTCCCATTTCCCAGAAAAATATATGTTTTCTTGGAGAGCAGAACTTAGCTGTGCTCTAAAAATAACTGATTCATAAGTTTGTGAAATCATTATTTTTCTTTTATTGAGCACTGACATATCAGTGCCCCTAACAATTTTCACATACATTATTATTAATTATTATTTGCACTCTAAAGTATTTATTCTGTGCAGCCTGTGTAATTATACCATCTTGGGGATACAGACACTGAGGCACAGTTATAGCAAATAACCTGCTCAAGTTTACCTGGAGGAAACTGGCAAAACTTAGATACTGATAAAACAAGTAATTCAACACGTGAAGCCTTTGCTATGGATATTTGCTCTTAAAGAGGGGCCCTTTGGTGCCAGAGAGTAGTCTTGATTTCTAGTTGTAGATTTGCAATGAAGTTTGGACAAAGAACTCTTTCCTAGCACCATTCGATGTACACATTTGAGTTGTTTCTATTCTGTGAAGAGATAGAAGCAATCCTCAGATTAGGGACCTGGCTTCCTCCATGGGTGCTGACCTGCCCTCAATATCATCCTGGGCAGCTGGGTCAGGATACGGAAGGAACAGAGGATTTTCAGCTCAGAGTTGGACGCAGGACTCAGAGCTGACATAATTCATTAGAACCACTATGGTAGCTAGAAAGAGAGAAATATATCTGGGAAACCGCCCCAACTCGCAAACACCTAATACTGTCTTGACTGTCCCTCCTAGAGTAGCTAATGGAGCTGAAAGCAGGCTCGATTTCC